>NC_087064.1:48538954-48688199 GCF_963678635.1 Symsagittifera roscoffensis | reverse complement strand
AAAGCGATTTTAATTTTTGCACAAAAAGCTAACAGATTTTCTGTTAACCACTATAACAACACTGCAACTAGATATATGGAAGATTCCCTATACGACGAACACCTTAACATCAACCCACAACTAACCAAAAAATTCTTCAGAAATCAGAAAATATTTATCGTCTGTAAAAACTTTTCGTCGACAGCACAAACTAAAAATTCGAACACATCATAGATAACGCAGTAACAAATACATAAGCCAATGAACTCTTCTTTAACAAATTCAATCATTTTGCACTAACTTTTAATTTTCTCAAACCAAAAGAAATAGATATTAACCGCTCTCATGAAGTTACGTTAAAAGCAAAATTAAATCACACATTATAGTTTCGATAGTATACATATTATACATTTATCCAAAAGCACTTCATACATAGTTCCCCAATCCGTATCAATCGATTTATGTTTTCTAACTCAAACTACAGATCACCCTATTTCTTAATTTTCACGTTTTGTATTTATTCTATATACTTGCACGGCATCCTCCGTAGTTACGACCTTGTCCGTCAGATGTATATATTTTGCTCCTTGAACAACACCTTTCCACTAGAAGACGCCCGTCCCATCATCATTCCCCACAAATATATACAACCCATCGTAGTAGCCTATGAGAAAACATACACAAACTCAAATGTAACCACAAGCTTTATAATCCAATACAAAATTTAAGTTTCAGCTATTACCGAAGAAGTAAATATTAACAGAGCACTTGCACATCTTTGGCCACTGCTTTGCGCTAAAATGATAATACGCATGCTTGCTAAGCTCTCAGTAACATCCGATATTAATGAACCTCACTTTGCCCAGAAGATTTTTCCCTGCCTCCAAATCTTCGTAAGTAAACTTTTCATGGTTATTACTAACACAAAAAAAATTAAAAAACTTACCGTTTCTACACGTGTGTTTCAACTTTTATTTCTAGATTCCTTCCAGCAATCATCTAAGAGAATCAGATAAAAAATAAAATTAAAAACCTTTTTCAACTTCTGATTCATACTCCTAACTATGTAATATAAACTGTTCCGGTGCAAAAAAAATAATCAATGTACACGGGATAAGTTGATAATTCTGTAACAAAATTCAGAATTGAAGTATTAAATTAATAAAGGAAACTAAATAATTGAGCACCAATAGTTTATGTGTGCTTCTTTTACAGAACTCAAACAATTGATATTCACTCGCCCAAATTTCACGCACTCTTTCTATTCTGGAAGGGCAAATCTATTGGTTTGCTGCCGAAGTCACAACCCTCACATGATTTAAAGTTTGGATCCAAAATCGCAGGAAAGATACCCATTGAAGATCAACAAAGGCCACTCAATGTTGTTCTCACGTACGATTTCTCGTCACCTGGCGCTTCTCACAGGAACGTCAAACCCCTTCTCGCTTTTCGATGAACAGTCGAGAATGCACGTAGTCTCGCTCTTACTTAATGAAATCAACACATCATTGCATAAATCTGAAATCCTAACTCGATCACTTAACACGGTCCAAATACACGAGACCTACTTGAGAAGAACGAACGACTGTACCGTCCTCTCTATGAAGACAACTACTCCACAACACGAGCAACTGTTTTTTTTTCTCATTCACGCAGCCACAGCATCAAACAAATTTAGTCTAAGAATTAAAGAGTCTCACCATCCATCCTTCACTACAATAAACATTAAAATTGAAAAAATTTCTAAGCGCCGGGGGGTGGATCCAGTTTAAAACTAGTATTTATATCCAATTATTTTATTGGTTAAACTATCTCTGTTAAAATATTTCTCACTAACCAGTCGTAATCCATAACTAACACTTACTATAAATTGTATAACTCAAACTTTATAATTTCATCAACAGAACAAAATAACTTTAACTTAGCAGCCAGTCGTTCTCCTTCTTAACTCGCAAATACCAGTATACACTAGAAGTAGTAGATGTTGGATGGAGCTAAAGTGGGGGGCGGGGAGGGGGTGGGAGGGTGACACCCCTGTTTTAAGATAGGGAATAGATCATCCGTTCACATAGCAATGTATTAACATTGAGTATAGGTTCTACAATGTATTAGGATACAGAATACCAATGGTATTTCATGTTTTGTGTGATGGTAAGATAATTGTAAGAAAAACAGTTTTTTTTGGATTTTGCGTGGAAACGTCCAACTTTTTATCGCAAAACATTCGGCGCCCGTAATCTAATTGTTATTTATCAAAGCTTAATTACGTGTAGGTTGTGTAATAAATGTTGTGTAATTGTTTTTTTGGTGCATGGTAAGTCAATGGTAAGAGTTTTCGGGTAAAAATTGAGAGTTTTTTAAACAAAAAATGTTCGAAAAAAAAAGTTCAAAACTAAAAAAGATTTGTTAAAATTTAACCTATGAACTAGTTTATTAGATAATCCTATGTTTGAAACATCTAACTGGAACTATGCTGCAACCTACTGGAATTTCAAAAAAATGAGTTTTTTGAGAGAAAAATAATTAAATTACAAAGACAGTATATGAATCACTTCATCGTATAGTAAATTTACTGCCATAATTTACACTTACAAATAACAAACTACATATTTACATAAAATTACTTACAAAATTCATGCACATCATGCATGATTATTTGCACATCATGAAAATTATTTAACTTTTTTTGGTAGAAAATTAAAAAGAAGAAAAGCTGAATAAATTGCGTAAAAACCACACAAATTATCAATTTTTTGTAGTTTTCTGGGAACCATTCGCGAATACTTTTTTGTTAGAAAGGAATAAGTTGTTCTTTTTCGACCCAAAGAATCATAAAAAATTTGTAAGTTTTTTTCAATGGAGCTATCACAATCCAGTGTTCTCTTCTATCATTGCTTGGAGCTGATTTGATGATTGCAAAAGGGTATTTTGTTTTTTGAGGTACTTTATCAGAGGGGTAAGAACCCTTCTTCTTGAATCTGAGTTCAGGAATTCTTTCAATAATTTGCAGAAGTGAAATATCAACCATTTTTGCAATTGTTAGCTGATTTACATCCAAGAAACAACGAAATCTATAGTTTGATAGTGTAATTTGGGATGAAAAAGTTAGATTAATGACTTACACGCATTAGGGTATTGAATCAACAAAGTACCATACACAAGCCTTATTTACTGGACAGAGACTATTGAATACTGCCTTACAATCTAGATTTCAATCAAACAGCATTCATTTTCTGCTTTTCCTGGAATTTTAAGTCTGAAGAAAAACAAAATAGATAGTACAGAGAAAATGACAATGAAAAGTCCCAAGAAAGTTACAATATTTTTATACGAACCTGAAAATTCCAAAAATTTGAACCTTTTTAGCGACTAATCCGAATTTGTCAATTTGAACAATTGATAGTCTTTCTCCCAAGACTATCACTTCCGTTACTTGCTTCAAGAGAAATTGGAAAAACATTTCTAATCTCAGACTTTCTCCACTTAGTTCTGGACTGTTCAACTGCATCCTGTAGCGAATTAAAGTCAAAAACAAGAGTATAAGGATTGAAAATCTTCAATAGGAAGAGCTGTGAAATCTTCGTTAAACTGCATTGCTTTCATTTTTGTAACATAAGGACGACAAGGAGAAGTTGTATCTAATGAAACAATTGCTCTTCCACCCCAAAAAATTCTGAACTCTCTCAAATCAAATAGCGGATAGCTGAAAGTGTTTTCATAAAAAAATCCTGCAACAGCTGAATTTGTATTCATGATAACAGCTACACTTCTTATTGAAGCGTTATTGAAAATTTTTTCGTGTATGAATTGGTTATGACGAGATGGTATGATAAATGTTCTTGCTATAGTTTCCATGTAATTGTATTGAGCAGGTTCTCTTTCCAGATTCCATTTGAAGTTCCTGAATTACCCAGACATAATCTCCGACTGAGTCTGGGAACCCTGATGACTCTATTGACTGCAGCGGAAACCTCAATTTCCTGGGGTCCTTCCCTTGATGACATGACAAGCATGCAGAGATCCTTTTTTCACAGGCCTTCTTCAAACTAGGCCATTCGAACCGTTTCTGTATCCTATTGTACATTTTGTCCACGCCTTGATGGCCCATCTGATCATGTGAACGAAATAGCAATTCGGTCTGATACAACTGCGGTAGCACTATCGAAATTTATTTGTAAAGGACTTTGTCTTCCTCCTTGCGTTTGCAGGCCACGATCATTTCTTTATTCAAGTACAACAGATCTTTTCTCTTTAAATAAAACTGCTTTCGGATCTTGTAGCTGTCTTCTTCCGAAACACCTTTGTCAGGTGCTCCATTTTCGATCCATTTTTTTAGGATACTCGTCATTCTATCAATTTGCTGAGCACTTAAGAGGTCCGACAGTCGGTAATTGGCTTTCAGATACGTCTTTATCACGTTTAGTTGTCCGCTAACTATCTCTGGTGCATCATCCTTCAGCTTAACGCACCATATCTTTTTCAAGGGTGTTGCCTCTTGCATTGACGGCTCCAGGTTGGTACGGACGACCGTAGCATGCGGAAGTAACCTATTCGGACGTTTCGACACTGCTAATATTTTAAGCTTGTCTGCAGCATTATCAATTACTGTGCCCTCCTCATCGGAGCTATATCGGTCTCGGTCTGGGTCTTGATGCATTTCTCTATCCAGCCCACGCTGCTTCCATTCTACTAGCAAATATTGAATCGCGATTTCTGAGACGTCAGAATTGGATTTAGTTTCTGACCCATTCTCCCAAGGCTGAGACAGCTGAGACTGCGAGTCATCAGTTGAGCCGATGGATTCTGCATCATCGTCTTCTGATTTGTTTGTGATGTTTGTCGACTCCCCGGACAAAATTCTGTCCCTTGGTCGCTCTGAAGTCGACTCCCCGGACAACATTCTGTCCCTTGGTCGCTTCGACATTGTCTGCCCGGATAAGTCAACGAAGTTCTCAGAGGGACAACTTTCGGAATCGAACTCACTAACTGATTCACTATCGATCGGCAATCCAGTTCAACGTCCCGACTCCGAATCGCTACTGGTCTCTTTTCCGTTTTTTCTGTGATTGTCAGCCTCTGCATGGTTTCCATCCGTTCATGGTCATGCCGTTCAACCTCTCTGTAAAGCAGGTCACGGAGTTTCAACATGACATCCGGTGCCACGTTCACCGTCTTGTTCAGTAGGGCTATGCTGCTGATACCCAGCCTGGTCAGTTCTTGTTGCACCACGTTTGATCGAACTAGCAAATCCAACGGAACCGGCTCACCTTTCGCCAACCATTTTATCTCATCAGCCGTCTCCACGGGAAGTTCAGGGTAACCTGGTATGGCGTGCTCAGATTTGTCGAGCCACCTGGTGAGTGGTAGTTTGTCGTAGGTCTCTTTGTCCAGGAAAGAAAATCCATCCTTAATTTCTGCTTGGTTGGCTTGCTTCTCTTCCAGTCGCTCATAAAATTCTGTCCTTTTGCTGAGGCTGTCGGCATTGTGGTGTTTGTCTTGCGTTCGATGCTCTATGGTCATGTGGTATTCGTCCAGGCGCACGATCCAACGACCAATGTAACTTTGGTCCATTGAATAGGTCTTCAGCCAGGCAAGAGCACGACTGTCCACGTGCAACCTGGATCGAGCCCTCCCTAAGTAGGCTCTGTATTTTTCAACGAAAGTGATCACCGCGAACATCTCCGCCTTTGGTGCACCGTATTTCATTTCAGTGTCGCTCACGATTTTGCTTCCGTAAGCTGTTGGTCTGAGAACAGTCCTCCCATTCCACTCCTGTACTTGTTGAGGTATGCCTGATATCGCAACTATTTATGCATCTGTATCTAGTATAAACATCCCCTTTTCCGTCGGCATGCCGAGGACCGGAGCATCGCACAGTTTTCGCTTAATATTCTCAAACCGCTTCAACCGCTTCGGGGTCCGGTCTGACCCCGTGTTTATTTACAAGGCGACCCAGATACTTGATTGAGTCTCTCAGGATTTCGCACTTTGAAGGTTTGCACTTCAGACCAGCTTGTTTGATGCAACTAAAGACCTCGTCTAGTCTCCTTATATGGTGCTAACGTACGATTTCTCGTCACCTGGCGCTTCTCACAGAAACGTCAAACCCCTTCTCGCTTTTCGATGAACAGTCGAGAATTCACCTAGTCTCGCTCTTACTTAATGAAATCAACTTATCATTGCATAAATCTGAAACCCTAACTCGATCACTTAACACGGTCCAAATACACGAGACCCACTTGAGAAGAACGATTGACTGTACCGTCCTCTCTATGAACACAACTACTCCACAACACGAGCAACTGTTTTTTTTCTCATTCACGCAGCCACAGCATCAAACAAATTTACTCTAAGAATTAAAGAATATCACCATCCATCCTTCACTACAATAAACATTAAAATTGAAAAAATTCTAAGCGCCGGGGGGTGGATCCAGTTTAAAACTAGTATTTATATCCAATTATCTTATTGGTTTAACTATCTCTGTTAAAATATTTCTCACTAACCAGTCGTAATCCATAACTAACCCTTATTATAAATTGTATAACTCAAACTTTATAGTTTCATCAACAGAACAATTTAACTGTAACTTAGCAGCCAGTCGTTCTCCTTCTTAACTCGCAAATACCAGTATACACTAGAAGTAGTAGATGTTGGATGGAGCTAAAGTGGGGAGAGGGGGTGGGAGGGTCTACCTGGAACTATCCTGCAACCTACTGGAACTTCAAAAAAATGAGTATCTTTAGAGAAAAATAATTAAATTACAAAGACAGTATATGAATCACTGCATCGTATAGTAAATTTACTGCCATAATTTACTTTTACAAATAATAAACTACATATTTACTTAAAAATTACTTATAAAATTCATAAAATGCACATCATGAAAATTATTTAACTTTTTTTGGTAGAAAATTAAAAAGAAGAAAAGCTGAATAAATTGCGTAAAAACCACACAAATTATCAATTTTTTGTAGTTTTCTGGGAACCATTCGCGAATACTTTTTTGTTAGAAAGGAATAAGTTGTTCTTTTTTGACCCAAAGAATCATAAAATTTGTAAGTTTTCTTCAATGGAGCTATCACAATCCAGTGTTCTCTTCTATCATTGCTTGGAGCTGATTTGATGATTGCAAAAGGGTATTTTGTTTTTTGAGGTACTTTATTAGAGGGGTAAGAACCCTTCTACTTGAATCTGAGTTCAGGAATTCTTTCAATAATTGGCAGAAGTGAAATATCAACCATTTTTGCAATTGTTAGCTGATTTACATCTAAGAAACAAAGAAATCTATAATTTGATAGTGTAATTTGGGATGAAAAAGTTAGATTAATGACTTACACGCATTAAGGTATTGAATCAACAAAGTACCATACACAAGCCTTATTTACTGGACAGAGACTATTGAATACTGCCTTACAATCTAGATTTCAATCAAACAGCATTCATTTTCTGCTTTTCCTGTAATTTTAAGTCTGAAGAAAAACAAAATAGATAGTACAGAGAAAATAACAATGAAAAGTCCCAAGAAATTTACAATATTTTTATGCGAACCTGAAAATTCCAAAAGTTTGAACCTTTTTAGCGACTAATCCGAATTTGTCAATTTGAACATTTGATAGTCTTTCTCCCAAGACTATCACTTCCGTTACTTGCTTCAAGAGAAATTGGAAAAACATTTCTAATCTCAGACTTTCTCCACTTAGTTCTGGACTGTTCAACTGCATCCTGTAGCGAATTCAAGTCAAAACAAGAGTATAAGGATTGAAAATCTTCAATAGGAAGAGCTGGGAAATCTTCTTTAAACTGCAATGCTTTCATTGTTGTAACATAAGGACGACAAGGAGAAGTTGTATCTAATGAAACAATTGCTCTTCCACCCCAAAAAATTCTAAACTCTCTCAAATGAAGTAGCGGATAGCTGAAAGTGTTTTCATAAAAAAATCCTGCAACAGCTGAATTTGTATTCATGACAACAGCTACACTTCTTATTGAAGCGTTATTGAAAATTTTTTCGTGTATGAATTGGTTATGATGACGAGATGGTATGATAAAGGTTCTTGCTATAGTTTCCATGTAATTGTATTGAGCAGGTTCTCTTTCCAGATTCCATTTCAAGTTCCTGAATTACCCAGACATAATCTCCGACTGAGTAGGTTTTTGATCCGCTGTTCTTTTATCAAATCTTCGTTTCTGTCTAATTTGAGCCTGCTGCGTGTTCCTCTTGCATAAATCATTAAGTTCCTGTTGCCTCCTGATCACATCACGAACGTACGTTTGTGGTGCTGTTTTCTTTTCTTCTTACTCAGGGTAGAAGAAAGTTAATGGAAGTGCTTTCTCGTGACCGGTCAACATCATGTGCGTGCTTATTCCTGTGGTGGAATGCTCTGTGCTGTTATAAGCGCCCATCACTTGCGCCAAATGTCTATCCCAGTCGTCCATGTATCGTGACCAATTAACTCTCAACATGGACACTAACGTGCGATTCTGCCTTTCAACTAGGTCATTTGTTTGTGAGTGATAAGTGGTCGAGTGGGCCTGTGCCACTTGTGATCTCTTCATTAACTCCTTTGTGAGATCACCCACGAATGCTTTGCCATTGTCTGATTGGAATGTGATGGGGCAGCCGTGTCTCGCTATCCATACATTTATCAAGTGATCGCACGTTTCCTCCACTGATGTTGTCATGCAGGGTGCTGCCTCTGCTTATTTCGTGAAATGATCAATCATTACCAGCACTTGATTGTAGACCATGGCTGTCATGCATATCTTCTGATGATCAATTTGCACCACCTCGTTGAACCCTGATGACTCTATTGACTGCAGCGGAAACCTCAATTTCCTGGGGTCCTTCCCTTGATGACATGACAAGCATGCAGAGATCCATTTTTCACAGGCCTTCTTTAAACTAGGCCATTCGAACCGTTTCTGTATCCTATTGTACATTGGCTTTTGCACCCGCTGTCCTTTTATCAAATCTTCGTTTCTGTCTAATTTGAGCCTGCTGCGTGTTCCTCTTGCATAAATCATTAAGTTCCTGTTGCCTCCTGATCACATCACGAACGTACGTTTGTGGTGCTGTTTTCTTTTCTTCTTACTCAGGGTAGAAGAAAGTTAATGGAAGTGCTTTCTCGTGACCGGTCAACATCATGTGCGGGCTTATTCCTGTGGTGGAATGCTCTGTGCTGTTATAAGCGCCCATCACTTGCGCCAAATATCTATCCCAGTCGTCCATGTATCGTGACCAATTAACTCTCAACATGGACACTAACGTGCGATTCTGCCTTTCAACTAGGTCATTTGTTTGTGAGTGATAAGTGGTCGAGTGGGCCTGTGCCACTTGTGATCTCTTCATTAACTCCTTCGTGAGATCACCCACGAATGCTTTGCCATTGTCTGATTGGAATGTGATGGGGCAGCCGTGTCTCGCTATCCATACATTTATCAAGTGATCGCACGTTTCCTCCACTGATGCTGTCATGCAGGGTGCTGCCTCTGCTTATTTCGTGAAATGATCAATCATTACCAGCACTTGATTGTAGACCATGGCTGTCATGCATATCTTCTGATGATCAATTTGCACCACCTCGTTGAACCCTGATGACTCTATTGACTGCAGCGGAAACCTCAATTTCCTGGGGTCCTTCCCTTGATGACATGACAAGCATGCAGAGATCCTTTTTTCACAGGCCTTCTTCAAACTAGGCCATTCGAACCGTTTCTGTATCCTATTGTACATTTTGTCCACGCCTTGATGGCCCATCTGATCATGTGAACGAAATAGCAATTCGGTCTGATACAACTGCGGTAGCACTATCGAAATTTATTTGTAAAGGACTTTGTCTTCCTCCTTGCGTTTGCAGGCCACGATCATTTCTTTATTCAAGTACAACAGATCTTTTCTCTTTAAATAAAACTGCTTTCGGATCTTGTAGCTGTCTTCTTCCGAAACACCTTTGTCAGGTGCTCTATTTTCGATCCATTTTTTTAGGATACTCGTCATTCTATCAATTTGCTGAGCACTTAAGAGGTCCGACAGTCGGTAATTGGCTTTCAGATACGTCTTTATCACGTTTAGTTGTCCGCTAACTATCTCTGGTGCATCATCCTTCAGCTTAACGCACCATATCTTTTTCAAGGGTGTTGCCTCTTGCATTGACGGCTCCAGGTTGGTACGGACGACCGTAGCATGCGGAAGTAACCTATTCGGACGTTTCGACACTGCTAATATTTTAAGCTTGTCTGCAGCATTATCGTTTCCATCCGTTCATGGTCATGCCGTTCAACCTCTCTGTAAAGCAGGTCACGGAGTTTCAACATGACATCCGGTGCCACGTTCACCGTCTTGTTCAGTAGGGCTATGCTGCTGATACCCAGCCTGGTCAGTTCTTGTTGCACCACGTTTGATCGAACTAGCAAATCCAACGGAACCGGCTCACCTTTCGCCAACCATTTTATCTCATCAGCCGTCTCCACGGGAAGTTCAGGGTAACCTGGTATGGCGTGCTCAGATTTGTCGAGCCACCTGGTGAGTGGTAGTTTGTCGTAGGTCTCTTTGTCCAGGAAAGAAAATCCATCCTTAATTTCTGCTTGGTTGGCTTGCTTCTCTTCCAGTCGCTCATAAAATTCTGTCCTTTTGCTGAGGCTGTCGGCATTGTGGTGTTTGTCTTGCGTTCGATGCTCTATGATCATGTGGTATTCGTCCAGGCGCACGATCCAACGACCAATGTAACTTTGGTCCATTGAATAGGTCTTCAGCCAGGCAAGAGCACGACTGTCCACGTGCAACTTGGATCGAGCCCTCCCTAAGTAGGCTCTGTATTTTTCAACGAAAGTGATCACCGCGAACATCTCCGCCTTTGGTGCACTGTATTTCATTTCAGTGTCGCTAACGATTTTGCTTCCGTAAGCTATTGGTCTGAGAACAGTCCTCCCATTCCCTCCTGTTCCTGTTGAGGAATGCCTGATATCGCAACTATTTATGCATCTGTGTCTAGTACAAACATCCCCTTTTCTGTCGGCATGCCGAGGACCAGAGCATCGCACAGTTTGCGCTTAATATTCTCAAAGGAGACCTGAGCCTTGTCAGTCAAGCAGAAATGTTTGCCTTTATTTCGCGTCAACCTCTGCATGGGATATATCTTGTCAGCATAGCCCTTGATAAACTCTCGTTACTAGTTAGCGAATCCGAGAAAGCTCATCAATTGCGTGTCGGTCTTCGTTGCTTTCCGTGTCAGAACCGCTTCAACCGCTTCGGGGTCCGGTCTGACCCCGTGTTTATTTACAAGGCGACCCAGATACTTGATTGAGTCTCTCAGGATTTCGCACTTTGAAGGTTTGCACTTCAGACCAGCGTGTTTCATGCAACTAAAGACGTTGTCTAGTCTCCTTATATGGTGCTCCAGCGTTGGTGTCGCGATGACCACGTCATCAAAATAACACATTATGAGGTTGCCATACTTTTCATTTACATTCGTGAGTGCCTGAGCCATTGATCGTTGGAACGTAGCCGTCGCATTGCATAGTCCAAATGTCATTCTTTTCCACTGGTACAGCCCCAGTTCACACGCAAAGCCTGTCTTCTCTCGATCTTGTTTTGTGAGGGTCTCTTGCTAGAACGCAGAGCACAAATCCAACGTCGTGAAGAATTTTGCATCCCCTAACTTGGATAGGCTCTCGTCGATGCGGGGAATCGGGTGTGCGTCCTTTATCGTTGCCGCATTCAGGTAGCGGAAATCACAACAAAACCTAAGTTGCCCCCTCTCTTTTTTTGCCATGAATACGCCGCAAGCCCACGGGGACTTCGACGGTTCGATCATGTCGTATTCCATTAATATTTCAATCTCCTTTCTGCATTCTTCAGACTTGTGTGGGGTCATCCTCCTAGCTCCCTCTCTATGAGGTACTGAGCCCTGTTCTATTTATATCTCGTGTTCTACAAAATTGCAGCAGCCTATGTCAGCCTTGTGCTTCGAAAAAACGTCTGCGTTCCGATTTAACACCGCTCTGAGCGAGTCTAACTCCTTGTCTGTTAAATTGCCTTTCAACAGCTTTTTAGAAGACTTTAATTCACTTATTCTCTTCAAAATGCATTCTTGGCTGGCATGTAAGGGGTATTCAGTTACTTCATGTTTTTTGAAGTTCTCCACACTCCGATACTCCGTGCTCGGGGGCAATGCGTAGCCAAGTTTCTTGCCTCTTTGTATCGTCACTGTTGTTGCCTCTGTGTTCATGAACGGACTCACACACAGTCCGCTCTGAGTGAGTGAGAAGCGTCTTCCTAAATTAGCTGAGCTTTTAATGTTTGGATTGGGAACCAGACACACCTGTCTATTGTTGCTAAGCTCATTCAGGTTCCTCATCTTACTCGCTATTACAGCCTGACGTGGTTTGAACCTAACCTTCCGATCTTGGAAAATTGGCAACTTTGTTTAGTTAATCAGGATTTTGTTAATTGGTTTCTTTTCATACTTCCTCTCAGGGTCCATGATTCTTATCAACCGTCGTTGAGGTCAATCTGAACATCGAAGTTGCGCACAAAAACTTGTCCTAGGATGAACTGGTCGGACTCATCACTTGACCAGTTTGTCTTGACTAACTGGTCAAGATTTTCGACAACCAGGAAACTCATCCAGAGATGTCTCCCTCCTAGCTGCAATGAGATGATAGAGGTCCTTCCGGTCACGTATATTGCACCCTGATTACCCGCTGCCAGTCTGATGTTAGTCGGAACCAGATCCGACCTATCAAAACTCATGTCGGTCCAAGTGCTCACAGGCATGACCCTGATCACTGCTCCGGTGTCTAATAGTCCCTTCACGAAAAATTGTACACCCTGCACGTCCAGTACATGCGCTGCCAGATCGGCTTCACAGCCTATGTGGACTGCGTCTTGTTTGAGCATGGCGTTGTGTCCCATTCCTGGTCACCTGCAACGGTCACGAGAGCTTTAGTGTAATTATTTATGCCGTTCACGTTCATGAGAGTTGGGTATGGGCCATAAACCTCAATGTAGTGCCCATCTTTTCCCATTAGCCTCGGACCACCTGTTGCGAGTAACGCTCTCACTGCCCTGGAATCCAGTTTGGGGTCTTTCTTTCTAAGGTAGTCGGCGTAGATATCCAGGTGTACCGCCGTGATCTCGGACGGCCCTCTCAAGTTCTTCACCACCTGATGGCCCGCGCCCAATATAATCGACATTATTTTCGTCCCCTCTCTTTTCATGCCGAAGGTGTTTACCGAGTAGACATTCAACTTTAGGCCCTGCTTCCTGGGTTCCTGGTTGTCCTCTTTCTTCGTCGATCCTCCTAGAATGTCAAGTTTCTCGCGCAGCTCTGTATTCTCTCATTTTGACCTTACCCACTGCTCAACCCCTTTGGTGGCCAATTCTTGTTGAATATTCTGTAATGCGGTCCGTGCCGCTAGGCCATTGTCCACTTTGAGCACCACGACTGCCTCTGCCTCCAGGCTCGAGGCAATCGCCTCATCAGGTAAATTCTTTACCTTCTCGAATGTGAAGGTGCCTGTTGTCACCTCTTTCTTCCGTGATTCGGCTTCATTCATTAGGCAGACTCGACTTGCCTTGACCCCCAAAAGCGCCTCCTCATAGCGGGGATGCTTCGCGTCTGCCACTGCATCCCAGAATTGAGTGCAATCCGACTTGAAATGTCCCTCAAAGTTACAGAAGAAGCATCTCGGTCCATATTTCATTATGAGCCCTTGTCGATAAAGTAGCCAACATCGTCGAGAAAGTAGCCTATCATCTTCATATTTTGTTTGTAAGTAGAACAGGCCAAAAAGTGGTGGTCCATCGAACCACAACTCGCACAGGACCTCTTCTTATCCATTTCGTCCCGAGTTCTGTACCAACTTGAATTCGCGCCAGTATTCGTTCCACTGTAGTTGCCGTAATTGCTGTAACGATTTTGCGCCCTTGGTTTAATGAGCAAATACTCACGCGACTCTTTGCGCAAATCATCGGGCGTGGGCACTTGATCTGGCGATAGGGTGAAGTGTGTGGCCAACATGGTTTTTAGCTCATCACTTTTTACTCCATCTGTGAACTTTGAGGCAATAGCCAAGTTCCGTTCCGATATCTTCTCATCGGGATTGCTTCTCCTTCTCAGTAACTCGAGGTCATCCAAAAACTTGTCTATGGATTTGTCATCTCTTTGACGCCCCTTTTCAAACTTCACCATAGCTTGATGCCTCGGTACACCCGAGCCGAAGCGGTTCAGCAAGATACCGAATATTTTGCGAGCGCTGTCTCTTTCATTAGTCCTTTTTGCCATTACACAGCTTAAGGTCTTGCCCTCTAGGTTGCTTGTCAGTGCGCTGCATTCCTGTTTCTTGGAGAGATCTGACTTGGGGCATTGTCGGTGACTGTGCCCCCGACGTCGCTTCAGCTTCTGGAGGGGCGGGATTTGTCCGACCCGCCCTCGACGGAGCTGACCTGGTCTCTCCCTATGGTTACACTCAAAGCTGGTTCTAGATCTCGACAGGGCCCCTGCACAACCGCGGACTTCGCCTCAGTCAGTCGTTTGGCGTGAGTCATCCGTTGGAGCGTGACGATCCTCCCGGTTGCCACTATTCAAGATCTCATCAAGCTTCCGCATCATAAGGTCAGCTTTGACATCTAATCTCTTCTCCAGGCTAGTCATAGTATGAGCGTTAGTGTTGCCGTGATCGTTCAATAATCGCTCAATCTCTCTCGTCGTCTTAATGTCTCTTTCTTGTGACTCCTTTTTACCAGCGCCGAGTTTCCCGCTAGGCTTTGATCGGTGTCCCGAATCAGCTGGGCCTGATCACTTCTCGCTTGTAACTTCACGTCGGTCAGCTCTTCTCTCAATCTTTCATGGCCTTTTTGTGCCCTTTCTTCAACTCGATCCATTCTCTTCCTCATGTCATATCGGAGTTCTTCTAGGCCTGTCATTACACCGGCAAACATGGCACTTAAGTCGCTAGGCGTTCCCAGCACTGGGAAACGACCCAGAGACGATGACGTCAATTGAGGTTGCAGCCTGGTACTCGACGATGCACTACCCTTCTCTGTGCCCATCGACATCATCAGCCTGTCGTAAGTCGACGACGCTCCCATCGTTATCCCGTCTAACATTGGTTTAGTGTGCGAGTCAGACAACGCTTTCTTGCTCTTCTCCTGTCTCGGGCTAGTTGTCAATTCCATGTCCGAGTGCGTGAGCCCCGGAGCGTCATATCCAAAGGACTATCCATCCAAAATCTTGTCCTAGGATGAACTGGTCGGACTCATCACTTGACCAGTTTGTGTTGACTAACTGGTCAAGATTTTCGACAACCAGCAATATCATCCAGAGATATCTCCCTCCTAGCTGCAATGAGATGATAATCCTTCCGGTCACGTATATTGCACCCTGATTACCCGCTGCCAGTCTGATGTTAGTCGGAACCAGATCTGACCTATCAAAACCCATGTCGGTCCAAGTGCTCACAGGCATGACCCTCCGGTGTCTAATAGTCCCTTCACGAAAAATTGTACACCCTGCACGTCCAGTACATGCGCTGCCAGATCGGCTTCACAGCCTATGTGGACTGCGTCTTGTTTGAGCATGGCGTTGTGTCCCATTCCTGGTCACCTGCAACGGTCACGAGAGCTTTAGTGTAATTATTTATGCCGTTCACGTTCATGAGAGTTGGGTATGGGCCATAAACCTCAATGTAGTGCCCATCTTTTCCCATTAGCCTCGGACCACCTGTTGCGAGTAACGCTCTCACTGCCCTGGAATCCAGTTTGGGGTCTTTCTTTCTAAGGTAGTCGGCGTAGATATCCAGGTGTACCGCCGTGATCTCGGACGGCCCTCTCAAGTTCTTCACCACCTGTTGGCCCGCGCCCAACCCAATATAATCGACATTATTTTCGTCCCCTCTCTTTTCATGCCGAAGGTGTTTACCGAGTAGACATTCAACTTTAGGCCCTGCTTCCTGGGTTCCTGGTTGTCCTCTTCCTTTGTCGATCCTCCTAGAATGTCAAGTTTCTCGCGCAGCTCTGTATTCTCTAATTTTGACCTTACCCACTGCTCAACCCCTTTGATGACCAATTCTTGTTGAATATTCTGTAATGCGGTCCGTGCCGCTAGGCCATTGTCCACTTTGAGCGCCACGACTGACTCTGCCTCCAGGCTCGAGGCAATCGCCTTATCAGGTAAATTCTTTACCTTCTTGAATGTGAAGGTGCCTGTTGTCACCTCTTTCTTCCGTAATTCGGCTTCATTCATTAGGCAGGCTCGACTTGCCTTGACGCCCAAAAGCGCCTCCTCATAGCGGGGATGCTTCGCGTCCGCCACTGCATCCCAGAATTGAGTGCAATCCGACTTGAAATTTCCCTCAAAGTTACAGAAGAAGCATTTCGGTCCATATTTCATTATGAGCCCTTGTCGATAAAGTAGCCAACATCAGCTCTTCTCTCAATCTTTCATGGCTTTTTTGTGCCCTTTCTTCAACTCGATCCATTTTCTTCCTCATGTCATATCGGAGTTCTTCAAGGCCTGTCATTACACCGGCAAACATGGCACTTAAGTCGCTAGGCGTTCCCAGCACTGGGAAACGACCCAGAGACGATGACGTCAATTGAGGTTGCAGCCTGGTACTCGACGATGCACTACCCTTCTCTGTGCCCATCGACATCATCAGCCTGTCGTAAGTCGACGACGCTCCCATCGTTATCCCGTCTAACATTGGTTTAGTGTGCGAGTCAGACAACGCTTTCTTGCTCTTCTCCTGTCTCGGGCTAGTTGTCAATTCCATGTCCGAGTGCGTGAGCCCCGGAGCGTCATATCCAAAGGACTATCCATCCAAAATCTTGCCCTAGGATGAACTGGTCGGACTTCATCGCATTCTTGCCCTGCTTGACTAGAAAGGATTGCTCTTTTCTCCGACTATTGATCTTGGTCTCGAATTTTGAGGTTTTTGATAACAATAGTTCCTCTCGTATTCCGACCTCGGAACGCTCCGAGATCTCTTGGGTTTCCTCGGTTTCTTCCGGCTCAAGTTCCTCACCAGGCTCTTCCGGGTCCTCGTTGGTGATGGTCGGGTCGGATTAGTGTCTGCTTCCGTTCCTCGAAGGGATCAGTTGGCGTCAATTTAGCCTCCCCGGCCTCGGTGTCCCGCTCCTCAACACCATCTCGATTCTTCTCACTTCTTAGTGTCTTTCCGCTCACTGAAAGAACACTATGACCTTCACTTGCTGCTTCACAAACGAAACGTCCGTGATGCTACTAATCGAGGATTGGCTACGCCGTGATTTAAACCTCCGCGTGCTTCCCGTGCTCAGCCTGGGAATCTTAGTTACTTCTGCCAGCGAGTCTCTACGCTGCATGTCTCGTGATAAAAAAAAAATTTATTTTGACGGCAATGCACAAGTTCTAAACTTAAATTCGAAAAAAGTATTTGCTCAAGCCTGCTCACTCAACTCCTTCAATATCAAAAATATCCCTTCAATCTCTTGGAGATGCTACTAGTGACTCAGCTACGGTTACACACAGTGTTCAAATATTAATAATTCCACTCTATCACATAGTGTAACCGTATCACGAAATTTAACAAGATATTATAACTAACACACAAAACACAATCGATAACTAGATAAGAAAACCCTATAGATGACAGCGATCTTTTCGTTCAGTATCACTTTACCGCTTCAGATTTATCAAATCACTGCTTCATTTAAAATTAAATAATAATTTATAAAAGAGCAGTGATGGTTTCAGTAACAGATAATTAAAACTTAGTCCTAAAGAAAAAGACTTCCCTCGATTGGAACACTCCAAAAAAGCGAAGCCCAGGAAAGTGTCTTCTCAAGTGAGTGTGTCTTGTCCAATACACTCACCGAAGTCTTCTTTTAAGTGTCCTGCGATTGCCCGAGCTGTCCTACTACCTAGTTCAAGGCAACCTCTTGATCGAAAATATTTAGAGTCTATGCAAAAGCTCCCCCCCCCCCCCCCGACAGTTCCAAGTGCACGAGATTAGGGAACAACTTTGTCTTCTCAAGTGAGTGTCTGCTTAAGAGATCTATTCAAGGGCTCAAGCATTGAGGCGTTCATCGTGGTTTCCTGCGAGATGGTAGTCAGATCTGGCACCGATATGACTTGGGGCACTGTCGGTGACTGTGCTCCCGACGTCGCTTCCGCTTCTGGAGGGGTGGGATTTGTCCGACCCGCCCTCGACGGGGCTGACCTGGGTCTCTCCCTATGGTTACACTCAAAGCTGGTTCTAGATTTCGACAGGGCCACTGCACGACTGCGGGCTTCGCCTCCGTCATCCGTTGGAGCGTGACGATCGTCCCGGTTGCCGCTTCAAGATCTCATCAAGCTTCCGCATCATAAGGTCAGCTTTGGCATCTAATCTCTTCTCCAGGCTAGTCATCGTATGAGCGTTAGTGTTGCCGTGATCGTTCAATAATCGCTCAATCTTTTTCGTCGTCTTAATGTCTCTTTCTTGTGACTCCTTTTTACCAGCGCCGAGTTTCCCGCTAGGCATTGATCGGTGTCCCGAATCAGCTGGGCCTGATCACTTCTCGCTCGTAACTTCACGTCGCTCAGCTCGTCTCTCAATCTTTCGTGGCCTTTTTGCGCCCTTTCTTCAACTCGATCCATTCTCTTGCTCATGTCATGTCGGAGTTCTTCAAGGCCTGTCATTACACCGGCAAACATGTCACTCAAGTCGCTAGGCGTTCCCAGCACTGGGGTAAGACCCAGAGACGATGACGTCAATTGAGGTTGCATCCTGGTACTAGACGGTGCACCACCCTTCTGTGTGCCCATCGACATCATCAGCCTGTCGTAAGTCGACGACGCTCCCATCGTTATCCCGTCTAACATTGGTCTAGTTGGCGAGTCAGACAATGCTTTCTTGCTCTTCTCCTGTCTCGGGCTAGGTGTCAAGTCCAATGCCGAGTGCGTGAGCCCCGGACCGTCATATCCAAAGGACAATCCATCAGTTCGGAGCGACTTCATGCGTTCATCGTACTTCGTCTTGAAGCTTCTTTTCGCTTTTAACTTGGTTGCTCTTCCCTCGGAATTATGCTTGACATCATCGCATTCTTGCCCTGCTTGACTAGAAAGGATTGCTCCTTTCTCCGACTATTGATCTTGGTCTCGAATTTTGAGGTTTTTGATAACAATAGTTGCTCTCGTATTCCGACCTCGGAACGCTCCGAGATCTCTTGGGTTTCCTCGGTTTCTTCCGGCTCAAGTTCCTCGCCAGGCTCTTCTGGGTCCTCCTTGGTGGTGGTCGGATCGGATTAGTGTCTGCTTCCGTTCATCCAAGGGATCAGTTGGCGTCACTTTAGCCGCCCCGGCCTCGGTGTCCCACTCCTCAACACCATCTCGATTCTTCTCACTTGTTAGTGTCTTTCCGCTCACTGAAAGAACACTATGACCTTCACTTGCTGCTTCACAAGGGAAACGTCCGTGATGCTACTAATCGAGGATTGGCTACGCCGTGATTTAAACCTCCGCGTGCTTCCCATGCTCAGCCTGGGAATCTTAGTTACTTCTGCCAGCGAGTCTCTACGCTGCATGTATCGTGATAAAGAATAATTTATTTTGACGGCAATGCACAAGTTCCAAATTTAAATTCGAAAAAAGGACTTGCTCAAGCCTGCTCACTCAACTCCTTCAATATCAAAAATATCTCTTCAATCTCTTGGAGATACTACTAGTGACTCAGCTAAGGTTACACACAGTGTTCAAAAATTAATAATTCCACTCTATCACATAGTGTAACCGTATCACGAAATTTAACAAGATATTATAACTAACACACAAAACACAATTGATAACTAGATAAGAAAACCCTATAGGTGACAGCGATCTTTTTGTTCAGTATCACTTTACCGCTTCAGACTTATCAAATGACTGCTTCGTTTAAAACTAAACAATTATTTCTATAAGAGCAGTAATGGTTTCAGTAACAGAAAATTAAAACTTAGTCTTAAAGAAAAAGACTTCCCTCGATTGGAACACTCCAAAAGAGCGACGCCCAGGAAAGTGTCTTCTCAAGTGAGTGTGTCTAGTCTAATACACTCACCGAAGTCTTCTTTTAAGTGTCCTGCGATTGCTCAAACTGTCCTACTACGTAGTTGAAGGCAACCTCTTGATCGAAAATATTTAGAGTCTAAGCAAAAGCTCTCCCACCCCCCCCCCCCCCCCCCGACAGTCCCAAGTGCATGAGAGTAGGGAACAACTTTGTCTTCTCAAGTGAGTGTGTCTTATCTAATACACTCACCGAGGTCTTCTTTTTTGTGTTCCCGGATTGCCCGAGCCTTCCTATTCAGTAGCTCAAGGCAATCACACAACCAAAATCACGATCAAAAAAAATTGTTCGGATACTTTTGGTGAACCCGATCTAGAATCCAAAGTAAGTCGCGAATCTCCGGGTGAAATCGGCCACTTTTCTCCTAATATACACGCCTCGTGAGTAGTCGACCTTCTATTTAGACCTTAAGAGGATATCTAAGGATGTTTAAATTGTCCCGGTGGGTACCTCCAGACTTTCACTAAGGAGGGTTGTTAAAGGGCTTAAGTCACTCCGTAGGGTTACTTCGGAGGGTTGTCAAGACACTTAGCATACTCCGGAGGGTTACCTCGGAGGGTCCTTAAACACCTAAGTTGCTTCGGAGGGTCCCCCTAAATTCACTAAGGAGGGTCAATAAAATGCTTAAGTTGCTCCGGAGGGTTGCTTCGGAGGGTACCCTCAAAATTCTAAATGTTTTAAATTTCGCCTAAAGGGGTCTCCAACTAATCTCAAAAAGAATCAAAACAAGCTTAATTCACTCTGGGGTTTTGACGGCAATGCAAAAGTTCCAAACTTAAATTCGAAAAAAGTATTTGCTCAAGCCTGCTCACTCAACTCCTTCAATATCAAAAATATCCCTTCAATCTCTTGGAGATGCTACTAGTGACTTAGCTAAGGTTACACACAGTGTTCAAAAATTAATAATTCCACTCTATCACATAGTGTAACCGTATCACGAATTTTAACAAGATATGATAACTAACACACAAAACACAATTGATAACTAGATAAGAAAACCCTAGAGGTGACAGCGATTTTTTTAATCAGTATCACTTTACCGCTTCAGACTTATCAAATCAGGGTTTATCAAATCAGCTTTGCTTCGGAGGATACCCTCAAAATTCTAAATGTTTTAAATTTCGCCTAAAGGGGTCTCCAACTAGTCTCAAAAAGAATCAAAACAAGTCTAATTCACTCTGGGGGTTTTTTTAATGGTCGCGGAGGGTTACGTGATAAATTTCCGCTAAAGAAAATTGCTAGGGGGCTTAGCTGACTCCGGAGGGTTGCTAAGGGTCTTAGCTGACTTCGGAGGGCTCCCCAAAAGTCACGAAAAAAGATAATTTCACCGCTGTAAAGCCTCCGATTGCAGTCTAACTTACTTAAAACTAAGTTGGTTGACTTGGTCATCCTTGCCAGTAGGAAAAAAGGTGATTTTATAAAAACTTCTGCCGCTCGGAGCGTTCCCTAAAATTTGGACCTTTCGAACTAATAAATTTAAAAAAAAAATATTTTCTGAAGTTATCAACCTATAAACGGATGCGATCCAGGAAGGTGATTGTGAACGTCGACTTATGATACCAAAGTTATTCAGATCGGTTCGCTAGTCTTTAAGAAATCACCAGAAACGCGTTCGTTAAAGTATCCTTTTTTCACCACCTATATAGGTTCTCAGAGCCTTTTTCCGCAATTCTTACTGAAAGTGCCTAAAAATGCTTGAAACGAGCTTAGTAGGCCTGTACGGCTCTGTAATAATGCAAAACACCGGACCAAAATAGGTCTGGAAACAAAAATTTGGCCAAAAATTATCAAATTTGGACCCTCCGATTCCTTCCTTTTCCTATCTTTAAGTCTCTAGCTTTATCCACGGAGCTATTTGGAGAGTCACTCAAAAATTGCCCTAGCAACCCAGCACGTTATGCTAGCAGTGTTCTTACCTAAAAGATTTTATCACTCAAACTCTAAAAACTCAAAAACTCGAATCTCAAAACTTATTGACGAAATTCGGTAAATTACAAAAATTTTGATCAAACAAATTTTATTTTCGCCAACTTCTACTGAGTCTTTTTCCGCGCGGTTTCTTTAGTTAGGGACTCAAACTGCGCAGAAGCTTCTTGCTGTTCGGAAAAGCTCGGATATACAAAACTTCTGGGGTTGACAGTTTAGTCGAGAATCGGTATTTTTCTACAAAATTGGGCTGTTTCTCGGGTCTAAATGTCAGATAAGTAATATATAATATGGATAATAACTTATCAGTAGTTGATAACCAATGTTAATATACCCTCCTTTGCACCAAAATATCCGAATTAAAACCCTTAACTCGGGAATTCGCATTCGATGGAGAGTGCACTCGGACCGATCCAATTGTGCCATCACCACTTAAGTCTTAATGAAATAGTACCCGAACGATACTAAAAATGTATCAACGATAACCAACAGTCGTTGTCAAGGTTGTCCCTGGTGCCCTCTGTTGAGTCTGGAACAGGTCTGTCAGCTTGCCACTCTACTCTCCGGTCACCGGCAAATTTGTCATTAATGTGCCTAAATACTCAAATAACACTTAAGGGATGGTACCTTACTTGCCACCAAAACACTCGATCTTTCGATCAAAAATGATTTAAATCAATCTGAAACAACAACAATAGGAAGGTCAGATCACATCCCTCCTGGAATTAATATATGAACTGTCGTTTTACACTTTTTTACTGTTTTTAATCTTTTTTGGATTTTTTACTGCTTTTTTGTTTTCAATTAAAGTTGTTTTTGGTTTTTTCTTAGTTATACACTATTTTTGCTCGGTTTTACGCCTTCTCTTCAATTGTTTTTGGTCCCAGGGCCTTGAGATAAGCGGGCTCTAGATTTCCCATCTAACCCTCCGGCCCCCGGAATTTTTGGTCTTAACTAAAATAAAAAGCTAATTAGTACCAGGTAGAGGGTCGGTACCTTCCACATAATACAATACAGGACAATAAGGCCTCTAAATCGGGCATAAGCCCGGAGCGGAGGGTTCGTCGCTGAAACGTTTGCTGATCATGATAGTCTTATGCCTTTGACAGGCCCACTCAGGAGCGCCATAAAAACGTCTATGTAACAATCGCCCAAATAATGTAACATTCGCCCGGAAATACATATCGACGGAAACTAAAGCTAGGTTCTAAAACGAATGGCCAAAGTCTAAACACAGCTCTACATGCTTTTCACCGTCACTGCCAAAGTCAGTTCTTTTGGCGATCTTTCTAACATCGGGTCGACAAAAAACGTCACTGCTTCGATCAGAACGCTCTAATTAACCTAATTGTATGCATGAATAGTGAGCTCATGGCTGGGTCTCAGTATCCCCAGACTTAAGGTCACTCCTAAAAGCAGGGCTTCTACTTGCTTATTATATTACTATTGTTTTTGTTCAGAAGATAAAAGTCATCATCTCCATCGAAGATGGATCAACTCTTTTCCTCAACTCCTAGCTTCTCATGATCTGAAAACGAATTGGTTTTAATTAAATTCAACTCAAGACATTCCGGGAAGCTGAAAGTTTGTATAAAACAGTTCATGTCCAATTCCGAGACCCTTCCGGATTCTGGAATCCGGAGAAATAACGCTCTTATTTCTTCTCGGAAGGCTGGACATTGTAGCGGCACATTGTAGCTCCTTCCTGGTTCTTGTGAACTGCTCTGTAACGATTGTAGCGGCACAATCGTTACAACTCGGATTGGTTTCTGACAATTTCTAACCACAAACTCAATCTTCTGCCAGTTTTTTTGTTGTTGTTGTCACTGCGACTACTGTTGTTCTGATTCCGCAGCTTCAGTGTTTGCGAAATAATATAGGGTTACGTATCTTCCACGACCAAATCAAAAAATTAAAAGTTAGCATGTCAGTCAAAACTAACCCTTCCCGATTTGCCTGATCGTCCAATTAACTTCACTATGTTTCTTCTTTGATTTTTTCTTTGTTCTCGTCGTTTAGAAGTTCTAAAACTTCTAAATTCTTCTAATTTCCTTACTTTTTGCATCTTGTTTTTCGGCCATTTGTCAATGTTCCATCTCCTCCTCCTGTGACATTGACTCCGCTCTTTCAGTCTCTGTGTCTTGCAACACGTCGGTAGCTATTCTGATGCTGTTGGAGGCAGTCCTCCAACACTTCTGCTCTTCTACTCTTTGTTTAAAACAAGGCAGATGACCAACGTTAGTTTCTCTGTTTCGGCAGAAGCTGTTGTGGAGGCACAACGTCACGTTTCTCTCCAAGTCTTCCTTCAGCATCTCTTCTTTTTCCCTTCCGTCACATTCACTAGCTCTAGAAATTCTCTTCACTGCGGTGCTTACTGCATTCCGATGAGTTATAAAAGGTCGCTTGGAAGCTCCTGCTGCTTCCAATTTCTAGCTGATAGGCACTGTACACTCTGCTGTGCTTCCACATATGCTTCTTGGCATACTCACGCAACCATGCAGTCATGATGGCTCTGAACCATGGCATCAGTCGTCTTCTGGCCCATATCTTTTTCACTTCCATCGGAATGTTCAAGATTTTGCACATTGTCTCAAAAAGATCTAAATCTTTTAGACAATTCAGTTCCTGCAAGAGTTCTATCGTCGGCGTTTCTTGTCTATTGCTCTCTCTTACATGAGTTTCCAGCCATCGTATCGCCATCATAACTCCTAATATCACTATCGTTATGTGCTGTGACGAATCTGGTAAACCCATAGAGAGCAGCTCTCCACAGTCCCAAATCAACACCAGATTACTACGCCCGGGTACCACCATGTTTGTAGCAAGCAATGGCCATGGAACTCATCATGTGTCGACATGATGCTCCTCCAATTACGCTTTCCCGAAACTTCCAATAGTGGATCCACTTCCATCATCATTCGGTGGACTTCATCATTCTCGTCTACTGCATTGTAATCCGTGACTGTTGACCCTTTCTGCTTTTGTCTTTCAAAGTCACTGAAGTTTTCACTGGCGTTTCCCATGACCGTCTTTCCCGAATCGATTCTAATTCCTCTTTGGTTCTCTCCGGAACTGCTGAGAACAGTTTGCACAGTAACTCGTAAGATTTTTCTGACATTCTCGCTAGTCTTACGCATTTTGGCACTGAGAAGGCTTGATCCACAATCGTTCTGGTACCGCTACAAAATGCACTGGGTATCTGCTCTTGCACATTGGAGCTAGAGTTGATCCCACAAAATATCTCGCTCCCGTCGGTCTACGATAGGTTTCACTATGCCGGATGTTCATTTCCGCCTCGATCGCTTCTCTCCACTTTCCAATATACTTTTGCTCGGTTTGCAAAACTCCCGGAAACATTTCTTCACTGATGGTCGTAACCATCTCATGCTTTTGTTCTAGATTCAATTGTGACTCTAAAGAACCAAACATGCTATGGAATCCTAGTGCAGTCACTAGATTCACCTCGGTTCCTCCATGGCAATCTGCAATCAATTCCATTTCCTTTTTTGCCATCATCACATTGTTCCCAAACAATAACGTCAATTGCTTGTGTTGTTTTTCCATGGTATTTACGCAATCCAGTCCTCCACAGATGTGACCTTCCAGTCCACAGACTTCTGCTAGACAGCTACCAGGTTTGACTCAGTCCTCTGGTCCCCAGCCAGGCAACTCTACTTTGTCTTCTCCGTTGCTCTTAGAGGCTGTCGTCATCAAATTATAGATGATGTTAGGTCACGCAAGTTACAGTCTGAGTTCAGTTCCCTCTGCACGTCTTGTTTCGCACGCAATATCGAATTGGCGTTAGGGCTCGGAAACCATGATGGTTTCATCAGTTCCCACACCACCATCAAACTCGTTCTCAGCAACTCGTCTCGGTGGTCAGATTTTGGCACTGAAGGCGCAGTCCCAGCTTCGTCTGCTGATTAGCAGCGCTTCTTATCGTTGCAATTCTTGACGTCCAGAATCTTAGCAACACTGCTTGCTCGTAGTCAAAGAAGCACTCGCGTATGTCTTCATTTATGAAAGGGTTGTACGCCTTTCCTATTATTTAGGATACGTAACTGTATGACTTCTTCTTGATCGGTCCAAAGTATTCACTGGACTTCGGCAGTGCTCCCATAGATTCTTTTGTGAGCTTCATCTCTTTGTTAGAGAATCTCCTTATTTCGTCAATATTTTTCATCGGTTCCAGCTCCACAGGCTTCTTCATGTTCACTCGCATCGGCTTACTCTGATGGATGACAAAAGCGCTAATAAGAGCAAGGCTTCCGCTCGTTCATCATCTTCTCTTAGCATCTTGACACAAGTGTTCAAGGCTGGCACTGAAATCTGTTCTATCATGAATCGAATGAAACAGAGAGCTCTCCGCTTCGCGCACGCTACTGTTGCTCCTTCTTGGGTTATCAAATCTCTCATACTCGTCATTAAGAACACTTTTTCTCCCTTCCATCTTTTTCTTTCTTACGAATCATATTCCCCGCGTGTCAGTCCAGTCATGCACCAAGCGAACCTCAGTAACTCTGTTCTCACATAGGGTATTGTTATCAGAGCGCGTATCTTCGGCGTGGTTCTCATTTCTTCTTCGAAGTATCGTAACACTACTGCTCTCCATGGTAGGCTCACCAACTGCTCGATCGTTTCCGAGTGCATTTCAGACAATACCAGAGTTCCGTTTGCCTTCTGCTTCAGGTTGGTGCCTTGCATCATTGTCTCCAAATAACCTTCCATGGCACTTTTGTCTTCCAGAGCAATTAAGTGTCCTCTGGCCGAATTTCTGTATTCCAACATCTCCATGTATCCACCAGCGGGCTCATCAATCGATACAGTTTCCGACACCGTCAGTCGGTTTTGTTTCACTAGGATCAGCTGTCCTACGACGCTTCTCTTTCCGTTATTCATGGGAGACGGTTTGAAATCGTTAAGGGTACTCTCTCCACATTGGCTGAGTATCTCTATTTCTAACTTTGCTCCAGTCAGAGTGCGGTCACTCCTCTTGGTTTTGTAACTGGCTGATTTTAATCCTGCCATGAGAATGGATGGCACCATCGCTACGTCAGTCAACCTCCTGTCTGTGCCAGGCAATCGATCATCACCCTGTCCCATGTCCATGGCTTCTTCGACGCGTTTTCTTTTGGCTGACTTGACAGCTTTTCTCGACGTCAATTTGCTGCCAAATTCCAATTTCATTTCATTTATTCTGTCAATCACCATCTTTGATCGAATCGTTCCCTTTCGGGTTCTTGAAAGTTCTATATTACTTCTTCCTTGTCTTCTTGCGGTGTCATCTTTATAGGAGAGTTTGCCGCACTTTCGTCAGTGGCCGAGTCAATCAGTAACTCGCTCAATCTCCCTTCACACTCGTCGAGTTTGTCAAGGACTTCCCGCGTTAGTGGTCTGTTGAGACCTATTTTCAAAATAGACAGGGTCCCGTAGCTCCGAACTACTGTCCAGTTCTCTTCCATGAAGGCTACTCGGCCCATACTGCATCCCGTTCTATTTTCGTAGTCTCTACGATGAACTTCCCACTCTTCTTCGGGCAACGTTCCCAAGAAAGGTTACTCTGGCAGTGCCTTCTATTCTTTTTTTCCTTGGTGATTCCATCAAAAATTTCTTTTCGGTGTTTTTAAATTTTCTCGGAGAGCTGCTCTCTGGCAAGTTCCGTTTCATTTCCATAAAGGCCGACGGGGGTTCCAGTGTGGAAGTTCCTTCCTCTGCCGGCTCATTCGTTGCTTCCAACGTGTTCGTGCCGTTTTCAAAGTCGCTGAGGAAGTTGAAGTCCATGCTGGACATCCCTCCTGTTGAAGCCTTATTGTCCTCCTTCTAAGCCTGATCGGGATCCTGTTGCATAGGGTTTTCCGATTGACGTCTTCCTTCCTGCCCATCGTCTCGTTTTGGATATTTTCCTGAACTTGAGGGCCCTCGCTCCATCTGGCAATTTCGGTACAACTAGCCTGTCAGCTGACTGATCTTCCTCCTCTCCTTTGAACTACCTTGACTTCTTCACAGCCGAATGGTGCTAGCATGTTTCTAGTCTGTAGTGTTCCGCCCACCGTTAACCCTGGTTTTACGCTCGTTAAGATGAAGGAGGTTTCTGGTAAGTCAGCCTTGCCTCTCATGACCATCGGCGCTAGATCCAATTTCACCCATTCCTCGTCAAATTGTCGAAGCTTCGGAGTCGCTGTATTGCTCATTCGTCTTCTCGTTGTTTCGTCTGTGTAGGCAAACTGCGTATACAGCAACACTGCGGTGTTTCCGCCCACAAAACACGGGTACATCATCTCGGAGAATTTCGCTACCCTCCTTTCATTAGTTTCAAAGATTCTCAACCTAGGGGTTTGTACTAAAGAGTCTGCTCCGAGCAACATCCTTCTGATCAAAGGAAATTCGGGGATCTCTTCTGGCAATTTTTGTAGTCACCCCAGCCTTTCGTTTCTTCCCTCAATTTATGTTATGCTGCAGTCATTCGAGGAATTCTTGTGACTTCGCCATTCGTCTTATCGTAAGGCCTTAGATTCTTGAGCTTCGGGAATACCTCGTTGTGCCCTTCTTCTTCTTCTTGCTTCAGGAGGCCCTGGTCAGTGCTTCGCACTGATATGGGCACGTCCCATCCTTCTGAGGTATGTGAACAGGTATCCGGGGTTGTTGAATAGGCTTTCTATGTCGTCATCTCGTCCGGTCAATTCGTGTCGTATGTGGGCGCCTCGTTGGCAGCTGAATATATGGCTTATGGTGTCTGGCTCTCCACAGTCCAGGCAGCCGGGGTCTTCGATGGCCCCAAATCTGGCCAGGTCAGCTCTGGATAGTGAGGAGTGGTCCGTTCGTAGTTGGTTCCACGTGACCTCTTCCCATCTGTTGAGGAACTTCTTCGGGCGGTTTTTCATGGTAGTTGCCCAGTTTTGGAGGTACCTCTTGTCCTTTAGTCTTCGCTCTTTCTTGATGACGGCTTTGGCCGTGTTGAGTGTCAGTGGGCGTATATCCTAGGCGAGGTGAGTTGCCTCTCCGGCTGCTACGTCTGCGCACTCGTTCCCTTCGAGTCCGCAGTGTGCGGGGACCCAGACTAAAGTGCAACGCCCAATCTTCTCAACCGCCTTCCAAATGGTGATGCCGCAGTTAGTGTCCTGGCCCTCTGGGCCTGTCGCTAGTTTGCTGAGCCCTCTATCCACTTCTCCCATCCTGTTTCGGAAGTGATCATCAAAGTTTATGACGATCAACTCCGGCTCTGATATGTTCGCGAATAACAATACCTCATTCATCAATTCTCGTAGTGTGTGTTGTTCACACCAGTTAAGTGCACAATCGTCCACTGCTGATATGAGGTTCAGGTGCAACACCGACCTCCTGTAAGTCTCCACCTTAACGTCAGGGAACGCAAACGTGACTGTCGGACCGTATATCACTGTCACGAACTCCGTGGCTCCTCTGATCAATGCTAAGGGATCGTTCCTCATTGCTAAGCTCAGGTCAGTTAGCAGGGGCATGCCCCCAGCATGACGTCGCACGTCTTCCTCCCTCTGAATCGTTTCATCCTCTCCTGTTCCAAAGCGATTCTGCTGCAGGAGGTATTGGATAAGAGTATGTCGCAAATCTCTTATCTTAGTCCAGGAATCCGTGGGTCGCTTCACATCAAATCTCCTCACGTTCTCCCTCATCTGCTCCGGGTAGCGTGTCAGATTCATCAATCCTCCCAATTTTCCGTGTGCTATAGCAATTAACGTTAGAAGTCCATCTATTCGCAAATTCTGCACTCCTTCGGTGAGCAGTATCGCTGGTCCTCTCGGGAAGTTCTCTGCTCCAAATGTCACGAACATGCCAGTATTTCGACGATCGGTACTTCTACGACAGCTTGGAGGAATTCTTTTATCAGGTATCAAGAAAGCGATGGGTAAACTTTTGCCAAGAAGGACGCAATCCATCCGGCTCGTAACCCTTCCAGCATGCTATCAAAAAGGTCAAAGCCCTCTTCTCCCTTCGCATTCTGTGTTCAGAAATTTTCCAGGGTAACTTGGCACACTCTGTTTACGAACTCGGCTGACTTATCTTCAGCGTTTTCGGTCAGGTTTACCTCTTTCACCAGGTAAGCATGGATTTTCCTGATCATCACTGGGCCTCGCTCGAAAGCGTCCGCGCCCAATGCAACTATTCGAGAAGTCCAATGCAGCCACTTGTTAGCCTCTGGTTTTATTCTCAGGACCATCGCTTCCAAGTGAGCTCTCGTCTCCTTGGAATTTTTCCTTCTTTCTCCTTCCTCCTTTACTTCCATTCCTCGGAACCACAAATCGTTTGACAACGCTGCGATTACTTGATGGTCACATCAATTCCCGGCTTCAGTTTGAGTTGTCGACTGAAGTTGGACAGTTCAAACCCCAGCACTTCGTCCAACACCAACATGTGTAGTGAATGGTTCTTAAATCCTCGCATCGCATTCGAGATGTCAGACCACACCGCAGGTAATTCCGCCCTAAGTGATCTTAGGTTCTCCATCTCTAATCCGTTATTTGGGGCAGATATGATCACCTCATATTTCCCTTCCGAGAGCAACGCCACCATCGCGTATACAAAAATTAGTCCATCCGGGAGATGTGCATATCCCGGAGACAGTGCAAACACGGCTCTCGGTGTTATCTTGGTGAAAGAACCTTCTTTCAGGGTGTCCACTACTTCACCCATTGATTCGAGGATATCCTTTATAGCTGGCCATACAGCGTCTTTGGCTGTCGTAGGCTCTCTGAGTCTGCTCAGGAAACCCCTACTGTGTAGATGGTCGTTCATGCCAGCAAATACGATTGTGATTGGGTTCATTTCCGTCTGTCGTTGTACCCCGGTTGCCATTGACACCGACTGCATTAGGTCCAGGTCGACCGCTGCCAACATTATAACGTCAGGCCAAAACAGAGACTTGGAGGTATATACGAAGTCTGAGTTCGCGACTATCATAATCTTTGCTTTCCTCATTTCTGCTTTGTCAGACGCTGCAAAGATGGTCTCGTTTTTCCTGATCGCCTTCAATCCACCATATCTCTGAACATTGCCTTCTTGAGCCACTTGTTTCGGGTACGCTCTTTTTTTTGAATGACATGGAGATGCTAGTATCTGTCTGAACATTTTCACGTGTTGTCCTATCGGTGCCCTCGTTGTCAAGAATCTTTCGGGCCTTTCTTCTCAATTTCCTTCATCGTGATTCAGTTTCACATCTTGCAAAGGTCTTGCATTACTGGACCCATTGTATTGTTTGAGGGCAGTCCCTCTAAGTCGGCAAATCTCAAGGCGGTCGTGGAGCTGAAGTTTATGCCAGCTGCTATCAACCAGTCCACGCCTGCTATTGAATACAGTCCGTTGACGGATAATCTCGCTCCATTTACCATCCTCGTGGCATCTGCTGCAAACCTCACCGTCTGAAGGTTCAATTTCATCAGGTTCTGTTTGTAGATATGCCAGGGAGAATGTATGGGCCTCGACCACATCAAAAAGCTCCTGTCTGGTCGTCGCTCCTCTCGGCTGGTACTCGTTGTCTCTGATCTTGTCTCTGATCTCGAGGTGCTTGTCGTCTCCGCGGTCGGATTGACAGGTCCTAATCTTCGCCTTGAATGAATGGTTCTTCTTACTGGCGCTTCTCCCAATCGGTCCTGTACGTACCTATGGCTCGCTAGAGCTTTGCGGCTTCTAGGTCACAGCTGGGACCGTTCCCAAACGTGTTTCTAATTTAGGGCAGAAAGGTTGAAATTGCCGGCTCGTTCGTTGTTTCTTGTTTCTTCAGCACTCCCGTGTCAAAGAGCTCGACTTCCATTTCATCCAGTCGCTCCTGGAAGACTCGGTTCAACCAGGCTTGTCCTTCGATACTATCACAGTGGATCCCATCGGTGGTTAGTCTGGCCTGATCCATAGCTCTCAGCTCGTGTTCAATGTCCATAAGGATCATCCGTCTAGCATTCCGACTTGCCAGATTTCTCAGTATGCTGTTTCACCTGATGACTCCTTCATTATGTCTTCTTCCTCTCGATGTCAACGTTTTCGTGCTCATGGGTACGGTGCAGACGGTCAGTACCTCACTTGAATTTCTGCCAGAGAGTAGTGAATAGGCACACATTCATCGACTCCCCTTGCGCTTCTTCTTCATCTGAGCCTCTTAACACATTGTTCGTCCCTATCAGGATCATTATGTTAGGGTTCCCCTCTTCCATGTCTGCAGGTATACACCAATCTTCTGTCGATGGGTTATGTGGCTTAATGTTTTTGTAGTGAGCGGCTCGGCTGGTACTCAGTCTATAAAAACGTCCCTCCTGGTGCATTTCCGTAATCATGAAGGGTCCCCTCCACTTCTTTAGGAGCTTTTTCGTTCCTTTCGGTGCTATAAAGTTTTGAAATAACCATACTTAGTCTCCTGCCGAGTAAGCTTTTGCACCAGCTGCTTTTTTATCAAGCCTCTTCCTCTGGCTTACCTGTGCCTGCTGAGTGTTCCGTCTACACAAGTCGTTTAGTTCTTGCTGACGTCTTATCACATCCCCTACATAGACTTGTGGTGATGCTTTCTTCCCATCATACTCTGGATAAAAGAAAGGCAAGGGCAAAGACTTCTCGTGTCCGGTTAACATCATATGTGGACTAACTCCAGTGGTGGAGTGTTGCGTGCTGTTGTAAGCTCCCATCACCAATAGAAGGTATCTGTCCCAATCGGTCATGTACCTGTAACAAAATACCCTCAGCATCGACACCAACGTCCGATATTGCCTTTCCACTAAGCCATTCGTCTGGGGATGGTATGTCATGCAGTGAGCTTGAGCCACCTGTGAACGCCTCATGAGCTCTTTCGTAAGTTCTCTCACAAAAGCTGTTCCGTTATCCGATTGAAACGTCGTCGGACAACCATGTCTCGCTATCCACGTATTGATTAGATGATCGCACGTCTCTTCTGCTGAGGCAGTTATGCAGGGCATGGCCTCTGCATACTTCGTGAAGTGGTCTATCATGACCAAGACCTGATTATAGCCACTGTCTGTCGTACATATTTTCTGGTGGTCAACCTGTACCAACTCGTTGAATTCAGATGACTCGATCGACTGCAAGGGAAATCGCAATTTTCTTGGATCCTTGACTTGTTGGCATGACAGACATGCAGTTACCCACTTCTCGCATGCCTTTTTCATTCCAGGCCACTCAAAGCGCTTCAGGATCCTCTGGTATATTTTGTCATTTCCCTGATAGCCCATCTGATCATGCGACCTGAATAAAAGTTCTGTCTGATAGAGTTGCGGCATATCGCGTTATATTTGTACAGGATTTTGTCTTCTTCTCTTCTCTTGCAAGCCAAGATCCCGTCCTTGTTCAGATATAACCCCCTTTCTGCATAAAGTACTGTCTCAGAATACGGTAACTGTCTTCCTCCAGGTCACCTTTGTCTGGTGTTCCGTTTTCGATCCACCGTTTCAAGTTGCTAGTCATGCGGTCATTTCTCTGTGCTCTTAGTAGGTCTGAGAATCTATATCTTGCCATCAAGTACGTCTTCATGACCCTCAATTGACTATTCGTTTCATCTGGCTGATGCGTGTCATCTTCCATCTTTACGCACCAAATTTTCACCAATGGCTCTGCCTCTTGTCTGATAGGTTGAAGATCAGTCCTGACCACTTCTTTCTGCGGCAACAAACTCATCGATCGTTTCGATATCGCTATATTTTCTAGATCATGCGCTGCGTTGTAAAAGACTGTTTCGCTACGTAGCAAGTAATGATCACTGTCAGCGTCTTGATGTAACTCTTTGTCCAGGTCTCTTGCTCGAGTCTCCACCAGCAACGTGTGGATCGCTAGCTCTGACAATTCCTATCCTGTGCTCGTGTTTCTGTCTGAGTAAGTGTCAATTCCTGAATTCTTCGAGTTGTCATCAACGGAAGAATCTGTAGCTGAGCATGTTTCTTCTTCGGTATCAGATTTATGCGCTCTGCTCATCCATGGACAAAACTCCCCGGACAAAATTTTATCCTCCAGGTCTTGTTCCTCACCTTGAACATTTTCTTCTACACCTGACTCCCCGGATAAACTTTCTTGTCCCGGGTCTTGTTGATAAACTTGCCTTTTCCCATCAACGACCTTCTCCCCGGACAAACTTTCTTGCCCCAGGTTTTGTTCAACCTCTTCGCCTTTATGATCCTGATCTCGAAGATGACAGTTTTCCTTTGTGTCCTTTTCACCTGTTCTTTTCGTTTGTATGATGTACTTGTCATGACTTTTTGAGGTATTGAGGACACTAGTTGCTGAACTATTGTCCTACAATCCCTCTCATTTTCTTTGTGTTGAGGTCTTGATGTCATAACTTTTATTTTTTCACTGACTCTCAGCGATGCCATGGCTGCTGTCCACTCGGGGTCATCTCTTGTTACTTCTCTCTCCAACAATTCATCCAGCATCCGCATCACTTGCGGAGTGACCTGAACTGTTTTGTCCAGCAATGAGAGGCTGTTTATGTTCATACGAGAGAGTTCCTGTTGGACCAGGTTTGAACGTAGCAACAGATCCAAAGGCACCGGGTTCTTCTTTGATAAGATATTTATTTCCGCTGCCTTTTCCACCGGTAACTCGGGGTGTCCCGGAATTGGATGTCCAGATTTGTCTAACCATCTCGTCAAGGGTAGCGCCTCATACGTTTCTTTATTCAGAAACGAGAACCCTTCCTTGATTTCCGCGTGATTGGCTTGCTTCTGTTCAAGTCTTTCATAAAACTCAATGTTCCTGCTGGGACCGTCAGCAATTTGGTGTTGGTCACGCACCCTGTGCTCGATTATCATGTGGTAGCCGTCTAATCTGACTATCCGCCGACCAATATAGCTCTGGTCCGTCTAGTACGACTTCAACCAGGTTAATGCTTATTGTCCGAGCGTAACTTAAAGGGAGCGCTCCCTAAGTATGCATGGTACTTCTCCACGAATGTGAACACTGCAAACATTTCTGCCTTTGGTGCACCATACTTCATTTCAGTGTCATTCAGCACTTAACTGCCATATACAATGGGACGGAGAACTGTTCTCCCATTCCATTCCTGCTCCTGATGCAGTATTCCTGAGATGGCCACTACTGATGCATCTGTATCAAGAAAATACATGCCCTTCTCGGTAGGCACGCCGAGCACTGGCGCTACGCAAAGTTCCTGCTTTTTGTTCTCGAAGGCAGCTTGAGCTTCTTCGTTCCATTCGAACTTCTTTCCTTTGTTGCGCATCAGCTTCTGCATGGGATACACCTTGTCTACATATCCTTTTATGAACTCACGGTAATAATTGACAAACCCTAGGAAGCTCATGAGTTGTGTGTCCGTTCTGGGAGCCTTCCATGTCAACACAGCCTCTACTGCTTCCGGGTCCGGCCTCACGCCATGCCTGTCCACCATTCTTCCTAGATACTTGATTGAATCCCTGAGGACTTCATATTTCGATAAGTTGCATTTCAAGCCTGCTCTTTTCATGCAGCCATAGACCTCATCGAGCCAATCAATGTGGTCTTCAAAGTTGGGTGTTGCTATGACCACGTCATCCACGTAACACATTACAAGGTTCCCGTACTTCTTCGTCACTCTGGTCAAAGCCTGAGCCATCAGTCTTTGAAAAATGGCCGTGGCGTTGCACAAGCCAAAGGGCATCCTCTTCCACTGGTACAACCCCAATTCACATGCGAATCCGGTTTTTTTTCTGTCCTTCTTCCGCAGAGGGACCTGCCAGAAGGCAGAAACCAAGTCCAGTGTGGTGAAGAACATGGCGTCACCAAGTTTCGAGAGGCTCTCGTCTATTCGCGGTATTGGGTACGCATCTATTGGGTACGGTAACGAAAGTTGCGACAGAACCTAAGCTGCCCCCTTTTTTCTTGGCCATGACTACCCCGCAAGCCCAAGGCGAATTCGAGGGCTCTATCATGTTCTATTCGAGCAACATTTCTATTTCTGCTCGCCACGCTTCCGATTTATGAGGCGTCATTATCCTTGCGCCTTCCCTATGAGGAATGGTGCCTTCCTCTAATTCTATTTCGTGTTCGACGAAGTTGCAGCAATCGATGTCCGCTTTATGTTTTGAAAATACGTCCGCATTCCGATTTAAAACCGCCCTTATTGATTCAAAATCTCCCTCACCTATTTTCCCTCTCAAGTGTTCTATCTCCGGCAAAACCGGTTTGTCGGATTCTAGTTCATATGACGAGGGGCGTTCCGGAAAAATCAAGCAGCTCGACAAGCCGTCATCCGTTTCGGATTTCATTGAACACAGTTTATTAATAGATTTAAATTCGTCAATTCTCTTTAAAATTTTATCCTTATCAGCATCATTCGGGCAGTCTTTCACATTATATCTCTTCAAGTTTTTTGTCTTCTCATAGTCGGTTTTCATCGGCAAAGCTTAACGATTTTCTTTCCACGCTGGATCGTAACCGTGGTGTCCAGTGTGTTCAACAACACACTGGCACACAGCCCGTTTCGTGTTACGGAAAAGCTCCGGCCTAAAATCACCGAGCTTTGACTATTTGGGTTGGGTACCAAACAAACCTGTTTTCTTATCACTCAACGAATTTAAGTTTCTCTTTCTAAAAATTGCTATTACAGCTTGTCCCGGCTGTAGTTTTACCTTTTTATCTAAAAAGATTGGTACTTTGTTTTCATCTGTTATTATTCTACCATTTCGTTTCTTTACATAATTCCGGTCCGGGTTTCTAATCATTAATCTTTATTAGGCCGTTGTTCAAGTCAATCATCACATCGAAGTTCCGGAAAAAATCACGGCCCAGGATGAATTGGTCTGATTCGTCTAAATTCTCAACCACTAAGAAGCTCATCCAAAGATCACGTCCACCCATGCGAAGGACCGTTATTGGTGTCCTTCCGGCCGCGTAGGTTGCTCCGCGGTTGGCGGCCGCCAATCTGAGGTTCGTTGGAATTAGAGCTTTCCTCGGGAAGCCCATTCTTACTCATGTTTTTTGGCATCGCGCTTACCACTGCTCCTCTATCCAGTAGTCCTGTTACTCCAATTTTCTTCCCATTGATATCTAGCAGATGTGCAGTCACATCTGCCTCGTACCCTATGTGTACTGCATCTTGCTCCATCATGGCATCATGGCCAATTCTGCGGACCTTAAGTTCTTTCTGTCCCAAATAGATCTGCCCCATTTGGTCGCTATCTGTTGTGACGTACGTCCTAGTGTAGATACTTATCACGTCATCGCTCAAAATCATTTGATAAGGTCCATGGACTTCCACGTAGCGCCCGTGGAGTTTCTTCGCTCGAGGGCCACATGTTGTCAACAACGCTTGTACAGTCCTCGACTCAGTCCGTGGCTCTACCTGCCTCAGATAATCCGCATATGTGTCTAAATGCATCATAGTGAACTCTGAGGGTTCACTTAGGTTCCTGATCACCTGATGTCCCGCAACTGAAATTATTGATTGTATTCTGCTTCCTTGTGGCACCATTCCAAACATCTGCCCATTCCGAACATCTGCACATTTAATTTCATGCTCAAACTACTTGGTGCTTTCGTTTCTTCGACTTCTGATGCCTCGAAGGCGTTCAGCTTTTCCTGAATTTTCTCATTCTCTTGTACAAACTTCACCTTTTGTTCGATCTCCTTCGTCACCAACTCCTGCTGGACTCTATTTAGAGCTTCCCTCGCGGCTGCCCTGTAATCGATCTTGAAGTCATCCGCCGCAGTCACCGGTTCCGGTTCACGTATTTCTTCAGTTAACGCTTGCATCTTCTTTGTTGCCAGCTAGTGTGGTTTTTCCCTTCTACCTGCCTCCGCTTCACTCAACAGGCGTTCTTTGCTGGCTTTCACACCCGATAAAGCTTCCTCATGCCTTGGATGCTTGATGTCTGCTACAGCATCCCAAAATTGGGGACAATCCGATTTAAAATGACCTTCCAAATTGCAGAAGACACACTTTGGGTCGAATTTCGCAATTACTCCTCTCATGAAATCTTCATGATCGACCTCTGACGCATCTTCATCCTCGAGGCTAAAGCCTATTGCTTTCATGCCCTGTTTATAGGTTGGGCTTGCTGACACAAGATGGTCAGTCGAACTGCAATTTGCACAAGAGCGTCTCTTGTCCATATCGTCCCTTGGTTTGTACCAGTTGCTACCTTGGTTTGTTAGTTTTGTTTAAATTGCCATAATTGTGTTTGTAATATCCAGATCTCGATGCAGGCTTCAGTGAAAGATTTTCTTTTGACTTGAGTCTCAACTCTCTGGTGTTGCGCATTGGTAGAAAGCGGTGTGAAATGCGTCGCTAACATGGCTCGAAGCTCATCATTCTTCACACCATCGGTGAATTTTGAGGCTACTGCTAGGTTCATCCTTCTGTTCGACTCATCTGGTTGGCTACGCCTTCTCAGCATCTCTAAATAATCTAGAAGCTTGTCTATCGTCTCGTATTCAAGCTGCCTCCATTTCTCGAAGCGCATCATTGCTTGGTGTCCTTGCAACCATGAGCCAAAACGATTTAACAAGGTTTCAAAGATTTTCTCAGCAGTGTCCCGCTGGTAGTGCATTTTGGCCATTACACAATTTGGAGCTGTCCCTTCCAGGTTACTGGTGAGCGCACTGCATTCTTGTCTTTCTGACAAGTCCTCCTCTTCAAAATGCAGTTTCATTACCTCTATCCTGGTATCAGTACAGCCATCAGACTCGTCGTTATAGCATCTTGGTTTCTTAAAAACCCGTCTGGACTTTTCGCTGCGTTCATTGTTTCTAGATAACCTCGTTAGGAATGTTTCCAGGGACCTGTTCAGAGGTTCAAAGGCTATAGCCATTGATGTAGCGCCCCTTGAATGCGTCGCTTGAGCATCATTGTCACTTGATAGAGGCTCTGGATTTTCCCTCCTGTCCGGATCGCTGGGATGACTTCTTCTTTTATTCGCTTGACTCTAGTTCCTGGAATCACATCTCCCAGTCGCATGTGTATGTTGCGTCGGTCGTTCGTCTGAGGTAGGTCTGTTGTCAGTTGAACTTCCTCTGATGTTTGGGCCCCGTGGCCTATTGTCCCCTTTGGCATAGCTTGATGAACTACCCCTTCCTCTAAGGGATCCATATGCCCTTCTGCTATTCGGTTATCTATTGACGTTCACTCTCGGCTCCCTGCTGGGTTCTTCCGAGTTCGATTCCCCTTTTTTGACCCACTCCTGCTGCCTTGTAGCCCGTCCAATTTATCCAAGATAGCCTGAGTTCGCTTCTCCATCATCGCGTCTCTCTTCGTGTCAAAAGACCCAAGAGTCTGCTCTTGTTGAGTTCTCAACTTCTCCATGTCATCTCTCAATCGTAACTCTCTCTGCTCAGCTTCCCTCATCATTCGCGACAAGTTCTTAGCCGAGTGTTCATCCGTTCTCTCCTTCAACCGTTTTTCGCTTCTGCTAACTTGTTGTCTGTTGCGGTTGATCTCCTCCCGCAGCTTTCTCTCTCGACGTGGATTGTCCTTTCAAGTTCACTCATTCTTAAGGACATTTGTTCATTCTGTTCTCCTATGCTGCCCACTATGTATGTCAAGGGCTCTTCGATTGATGCTCCTTTATCCACTAATGGCGTCACAAGTGGCGGCGTCACCCTGTCGGTTCCAGGTAGCTTGGTTCTGGTGGAGACTCGGGTCTTGATTATCTGTCTCGACGTCTCTTCATGATCCACTATTGGATGAGCAGGTGGGTTACCTAGCCCTTTGTTTCTGTTCTTCCCAGTTCGCATCTCCGAACTCGTCATGGTCTCAGGGTCGCTTGACTGGCCTGATCCGTTTGTGTTCTTTCTTATTGTCCTCACTATACCAAATTGGTCTATGGGGCCAGTCTCTCTATCGGCGTATGCGTCATTCACCTGAGTCGAACTATTGAGGCTGACTTGAGATCCGAAGTCATCTTGTTCGTCATCAGCCTCCTCTTCTTCTTGGGTTTCTGCTTCATCGCCTGTACCCGTTCCCATGGTAAACGGAACGAAGTTTCCGAAAGTGTTCTTCACTTTTCTGAAAACGATGAGGATGTTGCCGGTTTCTCCGTCACGCCATGCATCATGGTGTTGTCTGTGGGTGATCTTGTAGTCGCCACATTTTCAGTAGAGATGTCGGACAGTTCCGACATCTCTTCTCGGTCTAGAGTCCCGGTGGAGTTGGTGAAATCTTGGCCTTGTTCTACCGGAGTAGATTCGCTCGCCAATCTTCTGTTTCCTCTCCCTTCAGGTCCATGTCCGTCCCGGTTCTCATCCATGGCAGGTTCCGGATGGACCTCTACTTCCAACATTGCCTTTTGTCCTTCTGAGGACTTTTGACTCCTGGTTTCAACCATTCTGCCTGAAACTTTCTTCTCTTTGTCGGTCTGGGTTAACGCGATCCTTTCCACAGAGGGGTCGTTCATTGCTTTTCTTTATTTCTCTGGCGTGAATTTCCTAGAACTATTACTTAGTTTGGGTATCCTTGACTTGTCTAGACTCATTTTTAATTTATCACTTCTTACTGCCTATACACTCAATTCGATTGCTAGTGTCCTTGTTGTCTGACTACTGATAATAATAGCACAAAACAATAATTTCCAAAAGTTTCACTTAATCAGTGACCACGAATCCTTGTATGTTAACACAGTACAGCGTGTATACAATCTATTCAAAATAATCGATTATTAGTTGTAAGATATGAAGCTAGCACAGTCCGCTGATATCAACATATTTGAAAGATAGTGTGCTCACTAGCAAAACAAGAACAGATATTTTTGATTTAAAGCCAAAAATAAAGAAAAATAAAATTATTTTCAATGAAAAACGTATGTGTTTTGTACTTCAGTCAACCGCAATGTAATAGTCGAGTTTGTTTATAAAGAAAGAGCTTTCTCTGTTCGGTGCTGCACCAAACAGACAAAATTTGAAGGCAGTAATTTTCTCAAGTGGGCGTCTATTGCACCCACCGAGTCCTGTGTTACCTAGCTGCCTTCGGATTGCCCGAGCTAGACCTACTAAAATCCTCAGGGCAATCACTTTTCCCAAAAAACGATTTGGATTTCAATCCACACAAACCAGTGACAAACTTTTGTTCAATTTAAATTAAGTGTCCCGAATATCCGGGCTTAGACCTGTTTTGTTTTAGTCTGGTCTTTTATAAAAGGCAAGTTACCAGTGCAGTCACTGGTTCGTAGCCTGTCTCCTAATAACCTAATCCATTTCTTTTTTTACTTTCTTATGTCCACTTAAGTTTTGACAAAAAAGGACCCTTCCGGATTGACAAAAATATGACCCCTCCGGATTTGCAAAAACCGGACCCCTCCGGATTGGCAAAATTGGGACCCCTCCGGATCGGCAAAATTGGGACCCTCGGATTGGCAAAAACAGGACCCCTCCGGATTGTCAAAGTTAGGACCCCTCCCGATTGGCAAAGTTTGTACCCTTTCGGATACGTACTACGATGCTATTATGCTGAGGGGACTAACTAGGAAGGGTATATTTTCTGTGCCAAGACCCTTCCGGATTGAAGCTAAGCCTCTTATTTGACAATTCACCTAAACTGTGAAGGGTCTTATAACTAGCCTAATTTCGACTTGACTATGGCTTTCTGGTTTCCTTAGCCTTCCGTTTTTGCCTAGAACAGCGTAAGCTTGCCTTATTCAACCGTTACTACACTTTAGTAGGGGTATAAGGGCTTTCCTAAAATTTTTTTATAGAACGTGAAGGGTCTACCTTCCCGAATTAGTGAGTTTGCTAAAAACAACCTTAAAAATTTTTCACACTTACTTTTTCTAATAACTGAAGATTTTATGAGTAAGCTCACCTAATTTCTGATCTAATGGTACCAAGATCAACTAGATCTGTCCAGTTGTTCCAAAGTTATTAACCAAAACGTCTCTTTTCCAAAAACGTCTCTTTTCTCTCTTATAGGTTCCGCCTAACTTTTTCGCAATTATGATCTTTTTGACCTAAAAATTGATCCGAGCTCAGAAGGCTTATCCTCTTCTAGTTTAACGCAAAAAACCCAATCTAAAACGCTCCAGCTGAAAAAATTAGCCAAAAACAGTGCTATTTGAAACCTTCCGGATTGATGTATCCACTAAATCAAACACGTTAAGTTCGATTTCACTGTAACCCGGTAGGCTATCGGCAAACGGGTTTTAAAACCTGTCGATTCACTAGCTAACGTTGTTTCCAGTTTTGTAGTGTTTCGTTTTTTCAAAAATCAAGAAAATTTGGTTTTTGATACCCAATTAGTTCCAACCACTTCTGAACTAAACTCAACTGGTTCTACCTATTAAACTAGTCCAGTTACGATGTAACTCACTAATTTTGCGCTTTTTTCTGTTCCAAAAATATCGATATCTCAAATTTCGCGATTTGTGGGAAAATCAAAATATCGCTATTTTGACCATAAAAACCGGTCTGTTTACTGCGTTTTTTTTCTGAAAAACGGTATAGGAGTCTTAAAATAGGCTATATAAATAGTAATTCTATTCATATTATACCCCTCCGGGTCTGTTCAATAACCGAATTAAGGTGCTTAACTCGGAAATTTGCAGTTCGGTGAAGATTCACTACAGTGCAGTCACTGTCGAGTCCCACTGACTAATATCCTACTTTTTGTACCAAAAGGGTTACAAAACTTGTTAACGATACCCAACAGTCGATTGTTGTTGTCCTTGAGCCCCTTCTTGTCGCTCCTTGCACTGCTTGCCGTGTCAGTCTTCTTCTCTAATCCCGAGACCTTTCCGGCATGAGCACAAATTAGCATTAATGTGCTTAAATACTCAAATAACCGTACAGTACAAGCACCACAAAGGGGCCACCAAATTGATCGTATCAATCCCGACTGATATAAATGCCTGTATCAACAATATATTTATCAACAACAAACGGGAGGGTCGGATCACATCTCGTCTGGGGGATGATTTCTACTGATTTAATACTTTTTTTTTTTACTGTTTTTGGCTTTTTCGGTTATTTTTGTTTTTTGTTTTTTCTTAGGTACTATACTACCTTTTCTTTGGTTTCCTGTATATCTTTTTAAGTGTATTTGGTCACGTACCACTCAGGGAATGACGGGACCTCGAAACCCTCTATCCTTCCTGGTTCGTGTATTTTCGAGAATAAAGCTAGGTTCTAAAACGACTGGCCAGTGTCTAAACACAGCTCTACATGCTTTTCACCGTCTCTGCCAAAGCCAGTTCTGTTGGTGATCTTTCAAACATCGGGTCGACAAAAAAAACGTTACTGTTTCCGGCTTCGATCAGAACGCTCTAATTAACTTAATTGTATGCAAGAATAGTGAGCTCGTGGCTGCGTCTCAGTATCCCCAGACCACGAGGTCACTCATAAAAAAAACAGGGCCACTACATGCTTACTATATTACTATTGTTTTTGTTCAGTACATAAAAATCATCATCTCCATCGAAGATGGATCAACCCTTTCCCCCAACTCCTAGCTTCTCATGATCTGAAAACGAATTTGGTATTAATTAATTTCAACTCAAGGCATTCCGGAAAGCTAAAAGTTTGTATAAAGCAGTTCAAGTTCCAATCCCGAGACCATTCCGGATTCTGGAATCCGGAGAAATAACGCTCTTATTTCTTCTCGGAAGGCTAGACACGTCGTCACAACACCCTTCCTGGTTCCTGTGAACTGCTCTGTAACGATTGTAGAGGCACAATCGTTACAACTCGGAGTGGTTTGTGACAATTTCCAGCCACAATCTCAATCTTCTGCCGTTTTTTGTGGTTGTTGTCACTGCAACTACTGTTGTTCTGATTCTACAGTTTCAGTGTTTGCGAATAAAAAAGGTTACGTGTCTTTCACGTCCAAATCGAAAAACTAAAGTAGCATGTCAGTCAAAACTAAGCCTTCCTGTTTTGTCTGATCGTCCAACTAACGTCACTAATTCATAAAAAAAACATCAATTTTCTCGGTTAAATGTTCCAATAAAAATTCGAATGCGAAATTGCATTTTGACTATTCTGGTCCAATGTCATATACTACATAGTGACAGAGCGTAGAAAAAGCACCTATTGACGACTGGCCGGCATCAGTTACCTAAATCCTACTCGTTTTTCACCGTCTAGACCTAGTCAGTTGATTTTCTGGTCTGTCTAGGGCTAAGTAAAAGTTACCATTTGTAGGCCATCAGTCAAACTACTATTGATCAGCTTCAGTTTGCATGCGAAGACAACCACATAGCTGGGTCTCAGATCCCCAGACTTTGTGATTGCTATTAAAAACACGGCTTGAATCTCCTATTTTATGTTTTTAGCGACAGTTATATACTAAATCTATTGGAGATGGGTTGACCCTTTGCTCTTTCTAGCTACTCACATTCTGAAATATCAAATAATACTGGAATTAATTTAATTGTTCAGGGCATTAAAATAGCTACAAAGTCAGTTTTTTACAGTCTTTCAACATATATTGGTCTTCGGTAACATAGTCTCCAATTCCGTGCTCCACTGGAAATAACGTCCTTGTTTACTCAATTTCGTGGCACGGGAGGTTACTGATCTCCTCCGGATCTTCCCCTGAAGTCTCCTTTCGTGAGATATCTTCCTGCTTAGAGTCTTATCGTGTTCTGCTACCAAGATAAGACGTTTATATCCACCGTTTTTCGTTCAGTATCTCCAGTTGTGTGTTTTTTCGTCTTTTTCGTCAAAATTGGCCTTTTCTACATTTCTCAGAAATAGACCGCTCAGAATCGCAATCTTGAAAATTAAAAATTCTAGAATATGCTGACCCTCTTTTTTACTAATAAATAGTCGTTAAGGCCTCTATCACTGTTTTTCTAGTGCTGCCGCTAGTTCGAACTGTGCCAATCCGAGGGAATGGCACATTTTTCAGGGTGCAGCCTCATCAAACTGCTCCCAGTTGGATTTGCTTCTGAAAACTCTATGTACAGTTCCTTGGATAACACTGCGCTTGTACTGATTTGTGGTGCAGCTCCTATAGTTCAGTATAGTCCCAGTATCTGTTGGTTTTTGATACCAATTGCATAACTTTTGTTCAACCCCACGAACGGCAATTTCCCCTCTGAAGTAGTTTCCTCTAGAATGATCCGCAGATTTGGAGGAAGAGAATCGGCGGCATCGAGAACACAAATCGGCTCACCTTTAACTTAATCAGAAGTTCAAAAATCATAGTAACCAAAGTTACAGTCAGGAGTCCTTTCATCGCATATTCCAGTCAAAATCCTTGGAGTTTTTAGATACGGAAGTGATAATGAGTTCTAACATGAGTTCTCACCTATAATAATGATAATAATAATAATAATAACAAAGGATTTAGGAATATAATCCAAGGGTTTGCATAAAACCCAGTCATTGCATTGTTCAAAGTTTAGTTTTCAGTTATAAGTGTAAGTTTCTTCAGGTCTCTACAGTTGTTGCATTCGCATAAAATGCGCCAAGTGCATGTGTCTGATTCGTTGTAGAGAGTTTTGAAAAACTTTGTGTACTTTCCTAGAAGTCTGTTTTTGCATTCTGAGTCAAAATATATGTCACATTTGAAGTATTCGTTGTACAGGTTAGCAAGACGACATGCCCGAAACCAGAAATCCGACTCGCACTTCTTCAGACGCATTTGTTTGCAGACGAAATTTCGTGTCATTTGAGCTCTTCGGTTTCCAAGGTCAGTGATGCTTACATGGCTTCTCCAGTCGATGTCAACTTTTCCAGCTAGTATTTCTGCAAACAGCAGTCCCACATGAAGCTCTTGGTATAGAGACAAAGGAAGGATGTTAAGTTTCACGAGTTTGTCTTTATAGGAGATATGGCTATTGCTTGTCATGAAAATCCACGAGATCGCTTTCCGCTGCACACTTTTTATGATTCCTAAGTCACCTTTTGATGGTTTCCAGATAGCTGAACTGTAGCACAGAATTGGCACAACGTAACAGATATATGCGTTTTTTCTGATCGCGAAATTTGCCTTTGAGAGATTCCTTCTGAGTACGAAGAGAGCGTTTAAGGCTTTTGCAGCCCTCTTTTTTGCGTGTTGCGTCCAAGAGGGCGTGTCGGTTATCAGGATGCCCAGATCTTTCATTACTTCAGTAGATTTGAAGCTGTAACTGGGGAGTGCAATCGTAGCTGATCCTTTGATGCAGAGGACTTTACTTTTCGTCAGGTTCATTGACATGCAGTTTTCCTCGCACCACCTCCAAAGTCTCCTAACATCTATGTTGAGAGTTAAAGGGTTGTCTCCAACGATTTTGTAGTCGTCTGCATAACCAAATGTTGCGGACATGAAACAGGACGGTAGATCATTTATGAAGACTAGGAAGAGAAGCGGTCCGAGTATAGAGCCCTGGGGAACGCCGCTGAAGACTTCCAGCTCTCCGGAAATTGTGTCATTCAGCCTCACTGTTTGCTTCCGGTTCGAGAGGTAGCTGTGTATCAGAGATAAACAATTTCCTCCAATTCCAGAAGTCGATAATTTCTCCATGAGGATTCCGTGCGAGACTTTGTCAAAAGCCTTTTGAAAAACCAAGTAGAAGGTGTTCAGGTAGTTGCAGTTTGGCGAATCTAGGCAGCTAAATATCTCGTGTAGATACTCAATTAGGTTTGTTATCGTCGATCGTTTAGGTCTAAACCGTGTTGGTCTGGTGTTAGGGTTGGGTAGACAATTCGGGCCAGTTTATCAAATATTAGTTTCTCAAGCAGTTATGACACTGCTGAGAGCAGGCTGATTGGTCTGTAATTTGATACGTCTTGTTTATCCCCGTCTTTGAAAACTGGTGCGATTTCGCTGATCTTCCATTTTGTTGGAAATATTGCTTTATTTGCAATCAAGTTGAACAGTAAGTGAAGTGATTTTGGTAGTGACTTTGAGAGGTTTTTCAGAAGAGTATTACCGATCATGTCTGGTCCATTTGCCTTATTTACGTGCAGCTCGTTCAGGGCATCTTCTATTTCGTCGATTGTGAAATTGATACTGTTCAGAAGAACGTTATCCTGTCGTTCTGCTTTCCCAACGTTGGCGTTTCGTGTGAAAACTGATTGAAAATATATGTTAAACAATTCAGCTTTTTGAGCGTCTGTATTGGCTATTTTTTGATCTAGGAAGATCTCTGAAGGGATCATGCGAGACTTGGTGATCAATTTCAGATATCGTTGTATTTCGCTAAATTTCCCATTCTCAAAAAGCATTATTTCGTGGAGATGCTGGTCATGTTGAAGGGACAGTGTTAGTTCAATTTGCAGATTTTCAATTTTGCCTTCGTTCGATTGGGTGGGTTTTCGCTGATTTTTAAGTTGGAGTGTATTTAATTTCTTGATAAGGTTGGAGGAATCGCTTCTCACCCAAGGAGCTAGTTCAGACCTGTGTTTTCTAGTGATAGGTAGCAGGTCCTGTAGTATTTCGTATAACCACTCGTACCAATGATCGAGCATCAGTTCAACGTTGCTCAAGCAAAATGGTTGGAAGGGGTGTTGACGAATGAATTCATTCACTTCTTCCCAGTTTGCTTTTTTGTACGGGAAAATGCCAAAATCTAGTTTTTGTTTGATGGCTGGTGTCTTTTTATGAACAAGTCGGTAGTCAAATGAGACTTTGGCATGGAGTGGCAAATGGTCGGAACTGAATAGACTACTCAGACGGTTGTCAAGTTTTACGCTGGTGACAAATTGCGGTTTGTTACTAAGGAGAATGTCTAGTGATTTTCCATCAGGGGTTTATATTAGTTGTTGGAAGTTTGACTCACAGAGTTCGTCAAGGATTGTCTGCTCATCTAGAGAAGTTGAAGTCATTGACGGCCAGTGAGTACAGTTAAAATTTATATCTCCAACTATATACGAACAAATTGCACTTTGTTCAAATTGCTTACGCCTCAGGAACTTTAGGAGTTCGATTAGATCTGAGATTCCCCATGTGTAGGTACTGTTTGAAGAAGCGCTGTAGATGCAGCATATTAAAATTGGCATGTTCAGTGATATGTGGATGATAACACAATCTTGAAACGCGGAATTGATTTGGCTACTTGGAATGTTACGGTTTACTGCTATGAGTACGCCACCATGTTTTGTCAAGCCTTTGTCACTCGGTCTGTCATTTCGGTGGATAACGTAGTTTGTCAGAAAAAGTGCAGCGTCGACGATGCTTTCTGTCAACCAGGTTTCAGTTAGGCAGATGACTTGATAGGCGTTTTTCACTTGGACAGCGTTAGAGAAGGTTGTCCGCCGTTGATACTCAAGAATACTTCTGACATTGTAACAAGGATATTCATCGTCGCTGCTAGTCAATTGGGTGCTTCGGGATCTGGAAGCTTCTCTTTTATCCACTTTCCACCTTTTCGAATGTACAGAGTTGCATCGTGGACTCTTATGTCCTTTCTGTCTACAGATTTGTCGCTGATAAGTTGCCTTCTTCTGACGAGGGCAAGGTTTTCTTGATCAGCTTCTTCCTTCGTCAGTTGTCGGCTGAGGAAAATTGGTTGAGGGGATTTTTTCAGTTTCCTCGCAGATAGCAATATCATTCGTCGTTGGTATGCATTGGGCACTTTTAATAGGATTGTACTTATCTTGTTCTCGTCATATCGACCCAGGCATATGACATCGCCAATTGAGGCATTGACATCCATATGGGTCAATACTTTTTGAACTTCGGCGAGATCGTGTTCTTGGCGCAATCTTGCTTCCTTCTCCGTTGATTCAGGGATTCCTCGTATGCGAATGCCATCGAGTTCCTCGGCGGGTTTCGGTGGCGGTTTTTGGCGACTGGCAATTGAGCTAGGTTGGGTTGGATAATCTGAATCAGGTTGTTTTGTGCTTAGCAGCGTTTTTATTTCGGTCACTGTTTTTTTGAGGTCAGTCAGTTCGTTTTCCAGGGTTTTCATTTGAGTTTCTCGAAGTTCTTTTGAGGTTGTAGTTTCATGGGCAGCTTGGGTCAAATTATCTTATCGTTTTTCTTCAACGCATTTGTTGCATATCAATAGAGCATTTTTTCCTAAGGCTGGTACTCCATTGACAGCGGCTTCACTTAGACCAGTGCAGTCTTCATTCAGGTGCATTCGACAGCCACAGCAGAAGCAGTCGAAAGAGCTTTCATTTTTAAGGATTTTCTCGCAGCACGCACTACAAGAATCAGAGACTGACTTGACCCGATTTCGGGTGTTATGTTTAGACATCTTAAAAACTTAAAAGGGGCTCAGAGCCAGAGACTCGATGAGCACGCCTGTTGGGATTTTAAGGCTTAGGACTCAGATTTGCGTACCTGTTTAGAATTTTCGCCGTTTAGCTTCGCGCTTCTCGGCAGCCGTTCGACGCTTCGTGCCACGTGTTTTGAAGATTCTATTGAAGTCGAGAAAATAGTGCAGCACAGTAGCTAGAGTCCTCGACTCTATGTCAGCAGCCTGGTGCAGTTTTCGGTATTCGGCAATTAACGATTCGTCAATTCTTTCGGAAGCACTGATAATATGCTTGGTCACGTCGATGACGTAACAGTCTAATGAATTTAGAAGATAGTCGAATATGTAGGGAGCACCTTTGCGTTGACAGGTAACGACGCAAAAGAGGTTTGGAATAGTCTTAAGGGTCGCAATCAGTTCTTCAATTGTTTGTGGTATGTTGCCTTTTTTCGGGTGCGATGTTGTTGTGTTGTTTAATAAATCGTGCCAGAGAACAACTTTGCAGTTCCTGAGAGGGGTTGATGTAAGATAATCGAGGCAGTAATTTGACGTGCTAGGGTCAAGATTCAGTCCAGGGAAAGAGTGAACAGGATCAGCAAGCTTATCTTGTTCCGATTGTTCAAGTTTATTGATGGAATGGTAAAGAGAACTTGCACCTACTATTTTGATCATAAGGTATAGAGACTAAGAAAAATAAATAAATAAAATTGGAATGAACTCAGCTGATTGGGAATTGGGATGGTGAATATAGCAAGTCGGGAGCCGTCCAGAGTGTAGTTCCACCCAGCGTCCAGTGATAAGTAATCCAGAAAATATCGTCGTGATCAAACTTTTCAACAACTCAACATTGACTATTGGGGCCACCACGGCTGCCCCTTGTATTCATATTTTAACTGAAATCTATTTAATAAGTTTATTACAACAGTTAGGCTAACTATAACTGCTAGGTATAACTGCTCTAACAATTTCATCCACATACCTGATGAACAATTTTACTTGTGGAGCGCGGCATTCTTGTTTTCAGCGCGGCAGCAGCTTTCACAATTACAGATTATCTCGGTTATTGATGCGTATGCATCAACGGATATTTTTCCGCATTTTAGGTGATACCAGTTTCGGCAACTCGCATTCAACCCCCTTTGATTTAAATGTTACTTTCCTGCTGCAACATGTTTTGTTCCCATGGGCTCAAACATAGGCGCGTCCTTTCTAAAATAAGGAACGACAGGACAACCAATCCGCCAACACCTCACGATTTGGAATTTTTGGTCCTTAGTAGTTTAAAAGCTAAATCAGGGAATCCGGAAGCCTTTTTTCTTCTGCCCTTTACTTTCTGACTCTTGCTGCATCGCTATTTTCGCCGAATGGCTCAAAGTTTTGAATTTAATTGCGTTTTCATTGTCGTATTCAGTGTCGCCCAGTATGTAATGGAAAAGTCTCGTCGGAATAAAGTGAACCTCTGTTTGTGATGATGTATGCTTTTTTCTTGCATATTTGAAAACAGGTATTTTGTCCATCGTTTTATTTTTATGCAATAGTTTTAATAAAGTTAGTTTTCCCCAAAATTTCGTCATAAAAACCTAGAAGCAGTTTGTGGCCTTACTATATAATGTTTTACTGCACGTTGATAATTAGTTCTTCTTTGAATAATTGGAACGCATTCATTTTGATACATATTTAGGCTCTGGTTCATGTCTGTTTGGCATTTGACCGGCGTTTGTTCTTGCTGTCGTAAAATGGCTGGTGCTTGAAAAGGCGAAACACTACAATATGAAATACTCGGTTTTGTTTGTACTTGAGGATCATTTGCACTTTTTCCACGCTTTATCGAGTATGGGGCGAAAGCATTATAGGAAGTAAAAGGGTTCTGCAAATTACTGTTTAGTTCGTTAGTGTTACCAGTTAAAGCTGTTTTCTGATACTGATTTGTTTTCGGCCTGAATAGTTCTCGTGAATATTTGACATCTGAACCTAAATGAAACAATTGATTTAGAATATTCATTACAGCGAGGTGAAGTTCTGTTTCTAATATATGGCACCATTTATCATTCATTGGTTTTTCCAAAAGTCATCGATCTGCTGTATTTCTATCAAACTAGAAGTTAATTATTGGTATCAACGGGTCGATATCCCTCCGATTATATCCTAGTCAACAATATTCCCAAAAATGTATATTGCTTAAGTTTTTAGAAGTAAAAGAAGATTGCTAAATACTTTCTTCTTATGGGCTATATACTACAAAACAAATTTAAACTGATTGCAACTTCTGCGCAGTATTAATAAACACAGAGGCCAAGTTTCGCTTCGCAAACTTTAGGGAGAATGTGGAAATTCTACTCTTATGTGGAAATTCAACAGTGAAAAATACAGTACCCTCAACCTCTGCGTTTGGCAGATATGCTGCGACTGCACAACGTGCAAAAATAACTGGACAATATTATAAACTCTGTGGAAGAAATTCCCACCAGTATTCTTCTGGAAAGCCACAACAACAACAACAATACGATCAAAACCAACTCTATAAATTTTAAAATTTAGAAGTCCAAATAAGCCTCAAATTAGTAAAAATATGGTTACGTCTAGGATTCGATCTGCGACCTAGAGATTATGAGTCTCTAAATATTTTCTTCTTATGGGCTATATACCACAAAACAAATTTAAACTGATTGCAACTTCTGCGCAGTAATAATAAATGCAGAGGCCAAGCTTGCTTCGCAAACTTAAGGGAGAATACGACCAAAACCAACTCTATAAATTTTAAAGTTTAAAAGTCCAAATAAGCCTTAAATTAGTAAAAATATGGTTACGTCTAGGATTCGATCTGCGACCTAGAGATTATGAGTCTGTTTGGTTTTATGTGGGGGTGATTGATTTTAATATGAAAAATTGGAAAAGTTTAAATCAACCTTCTACATTCTTAAAAAAGTGACTTTTTTGTTACTGACGTTTCTTTTTTCGGAATTAAACCGGTGTTTGTTTTCTGCTTCAGACTTTCAAATTTATTTGTTTGTTCCTAGCAGCGTCTCTTTCTTATTTCTACTTTTTTGTTTTATTCGAGTTTTTATGCATTTTTTCTTCAAGCAAGAATAATCATTATATTTTCAATTGTTTTGTAATTGTTTCTACACAAGCAATGCGTGTGTTATAGTATGAACTATCTTTGTTCCAACCTACGTCGCCAACCCAAATATTGTTGCGACGCAAATGTTTTTGCGATAAAATGTGTTCATTTTGATCAATAACCATTTGTTAAGCACAGTAAATGATTTTTTAAGTACAACAAAGGATTTTAACACAGACTATTATTTTTACGACTTCCGTAACGAAAGTAACGGAATATTTGTGCTCGGGGTGATTTTTTTCTTCACACAAAAATTTAAAAAGTCGAACTTTGTGTGAAGAAAAAAAAACCACCCCGAGCACAAATATTCCGTTACGAAAGTCGGAAAAATAATAAAAGTCGGAAAGTGTTAAAATCTTTAGCTTTGCTATACTTAACAAATGGTTATTGATCAAAATGAACACTTCCAAAAGACTAGCCATTTTTGACGTTTTTTGTTGTATCATACAATAAGTATTGTTGTCCTGAGCTTAAATTTGGAAAGATAAGATATTTCACATGTGATTGTAAAGTTATGGGGGTTGAAAAAGTGCCAATTTGGGACAATTAACGCGCCATATTTTTCGCGCTATAATCGCGAAAGCGGAAATTTAATCCTTCAAAAAAATCGTTCGAAGTTGGTTGGAGGAAGCTTATTTGCCATAATTGAATGGTTACAAGGAGCGAAATTTGTCACTTTAGTTATATGGCCTGTTGGGGAATGATTTTCACAAAAAATCTCAAATTTAAAAAAAATCATTTTTTACTTTTATTCCATCTTATTTTGTCATGTTATTACTGCTCGATAGATTGCTCTATAAATTGAGGAATCTTAGTTGGTAAACTTCTTTTTTTTATATATTGAATGGTACTGCTAATGTCTCATAATTGGCGTGCGTCACGTAAGAAATTTTGTAGACTCAAAGTTTTACTCACTCAGTTTTTCCCAGTAGCATTATCGGTCATATTTTTGCTTGTGTATGCGAAGTGCAACTTCGCCTCTGTGTTGAAGTTTTTCATTTTCAATTGCTTGTTGTTTCTAGAAACGTTTCAAGTTTTTTCCGGCGAGATTTTTCTATTGTTCATAATGTTATACAACTGCTCGGTAATTGTTCATTGTCCACTCATCTTTTAGTTCCCCCTGATTTTTTTTACTTGGGCTTCTGGTCTGGTATTTTTGGCTTTTTCACCGGGTCTTAATTTTTTCGATGCTAATTTCACATTCGTTTGTCTTGGCATGGTTTTTGTTGAAACTAGCTTATTCATTTTAGTAGATCTTATTGTTTTTTTGGCATGAATAGATCATGCGAATACACATTTTTTGCCAGGTGGAGATAACGTTCCCACATTGTTCAATTTGTCAAGTAACTTAAATGTTTTGCGATAAGATTTTCATTCAATTTTCAACAGCTGTTTTTTGTTGCGTTTTTGCTTATTATTTCGCGATCCAAGTCGAATCGAACGCTAACTTTTATAAAAGTTTAGTCAGTTTTTAAGAGTCAGGATCGTAGCTAATACTTTTTTTAGTCATTGTTATTTTTTTAGGAAAAAGTCTTTAAATTTGTGGAACGAGTTTTGATTTATTTTTAAGCGCACATCATTTCCGCTGTTGAAAGGAAGGTAAACTCCACTATCCCACAGCAAGTGTAAATTTAACGAAAAAAGTGATTGACTTCTGGTTTCGTAAGTGGAATTTATTTTTCAGATTTCCTGCGGAATAAAATAATTACCTATTGATCCTGTTTTCTCAAATTGGGCTGAGTTTATCGAAAAAGGTCAGTTACAAAATGTTCTAGAAATTCAAAAAGCGTTAAGAGCATATATTTGTTACATTGAGAATAGAAAATTGAAGTTTTATCCAAAAACTAAATCAGTATTTTGTCTTTCCTTGCGTTGATGACTATTTTCCAACTTTCTGTTGGCTGTTGTTAAAAATCAGTTTATACATTTAGTCCAAAATCTATAAAATGAAATTTGATTTGCTGATTCATTTTCCTACTTCTAGCAATCACCTTTACGGCTGCTATGTCTGCTATTTTCGATCTAATATTTTGGGTGGTTGTTTTTATGTTAATTGTTACAGTTTAAAGCTTTGGGCCCTGTTTTAAACAACAAGATTTCAATTTATTTTTTTCTAAGTTTTCTTCAACAACAGATTAAATTGAAGGAAAATGGCGCTCCAACAGAAGCAGATTTAGGGGGGGGGGTGCTTTGGTACTCTTCAAAGACATTCATTTTGGCTGACCAACCGTAAAATTTTTCTAAAATCGCCTTGGGCTACTATTTTTGAGAGGGAAGTGCATGAAAATTTGGTCAAGATGAGATAAGGTCTTTACAGTGATTTGGAAGAGCTTGGAAAATCAATTTGGTTGATATAAAAAGAAGTTCAACTAATTTTGAACTCAACAAGGAAACCTTCTCTTTTTTTTACGCGCGGTATCTTCAGCAAGTGATATGTTGCGGCAAAGTGATGACATCTCCACCACGGAATAAAAGGTCCAAGGTTGAAAGGCCGGAGCTGGGCCAGGGGTTAATGAAAATTTTTTTTTTTAAAATATGGTGTTTGTAAATTGTTGATTAAAACGAATATGTAATCGATTTAGTTTGTCGAGTCAAACGACTGAGTTTAGTTTGGGGTAAAAGCATTATTTTGGAACTTTTTAGGAACAAGATTAAGCTTAGCTGTAGAACACAATAAGACAGGAAATATTATTTAGGAAGTTATACGGACTTGGGATCTTGTTAAGAGTCGATGAATGTAGTTCCAAGTAAGTGACTCTTATATAGGTCTTGTTGATTTCGGTTTTGTTTTGCTAAGGATAAAATCTACTTTCTCGCAAATTGACCATGATTTCTTTTTTAAGTTCAGTTCGTTTTCTTGTTAAAAGGAAGGTAAAAATTCCGATGAACGTGAACGACTTCTATTTCGAAGAGCAATTTAAATATCAAATTTACCGGCAAATTCGGGTTAATTTAAAAAAAAATAGGTCAATCATAAATTGTTCAAGAAATTTTAAATTTTTTAGGGCCATCTATATTTCTGTGAAACTCCAAAGTAGATATTTTTTTCTAAAAACAAGTCAAAGTCAATATTTTTTGTTCACTTGCGTTCATTTTATCTTTTCCAACTGTTGAACATGTGTAACTATCCCCCCTATTGAACCTAATAGAAATTTGTTTCTCCTATGAAGAACAATTTCAACGGTTAAGAATATGTGAATTTTGTAACTTGAGGGGGGGGGGGCTTGTGTATAGTAAACAAGATTGCGGAGTTTTGTAGGAAACAATTTTTCGAGTATCAGCGTTTGAAAAGAAGCAGCCATTTTATTTGAGTCATTCTTAGAAATTCAACAAGAAATAACTTACCTTTTTCAAAATTCTCATGTTCTCCAATTTTAACTGATTGCTCGAAAAATGTTTTGCTCGGCGCAGCAACATTTCCGTGTGAAATACTTTCTTTTTTATTTCTCGAAGATATTTGCTCTCCAGAAAAAATTTTAGAAAGCTTGTGTTTTTGATACGAAGTTGGCACGGAATCTTCATCGGAATTTCTGGTTGGTAGTTTCTGTGCCATTTTCTGGTTTCTGTATTGTCTGATATAACTATTTGGACATAAGAGATGGCTGAATGTGAAAATCGGATCGGAAACTGGCGAAGTGAATACACTATTTCTTTTCTGCAATCGGTCAAAATTTGGCTTTCTGGTGGGAATAGGCTTCGAAGGTTTTTCCGTTTCATTAAATGGAGTTGAAGGAACTGACAAGCAACTGTGTGAAATGATGCCGCCATCGTCTAAGTTCTTGCATGTTATCCAACTGGATGCAATTGAATTTTGAACGCATTCATTGCTCAAAAAATCCTCCAAGAATGGTCCAAACAAGGAATCTAAAATTTCCTTGTTAGACTCTTGATTCTGTTTACAAACACAATTGTGGTTTTTGTAGATATTTGCGCAGCATAAGTTTATTAAGCTGTTCATTGTAGTTTTAAAAGTAAGTGGTTTTTACTTAGTCTAAGACCATGGTTAGCAAAAAAAACAAGTTGTTTCGTTTAGTTTTTCAAGCGGCTTTGCTTGATGTGATTTATAAGTTGATCGTTGAGTTGATTGTTGCTGGTTATTATTAATGATTTTTTCATCTGTTTTCAATTTAAAAACTTTTGCGTAATGACCTTTTAATCTAATCTAGGCTTCAAAGAGTATCGGGTTGCTCTGCAAATATTACAAAATGTTCCGAATTCTTAGGGAAAAATCGAAACAAAATCCGATAAACCTTTCTTGTCAGATTTTTGATCGGAACATGAGAAGAACTTTATTCGGACACTTTTAGTATTTTTACCCTTGCGAATAGGAAGGATATTGCGACCAAGTACAATACTTTTTTCCCAATTCACGGAGCACATTACTAGTTTCAGCAGCTCATATTTTTTATGGCTCATGTTATTGAGCCCGGCTGTTCCTTGTTTTTATTTGATTTTGAGTTGAGGTTTTTGGGCAAAACTTTGAGTTGCCGGATTATCGTGTCTCCTTATTTTTTTTCCGCTTATTTTCCGAAGCATGAAATTGTTTTTCTTTGTCACGGCATCATGTTTTCTGCTATAAGCAATTTTATGTATAACAAAAACTCGTTCTGTAATTATTCAACTTGCGAGAGCAAGTGACTTGTGTTCGAGAAATAGATTTTTTCACCAGATAAACTTCTTACAGTCGACAGGTTTCCCGTGTGAGTCCCTGTCGGACCCTGTGTTTTTCCACCGTGTAACTATGTATGAATGTGTTTACCTTGCTTTATTGTAGATCCTGGTTACCTGTTAGGGCCCATTCCGCTCGGTCTAGAGGTAAAGCAGGCGACTTCAGAAGTTAAGGACTGGTGTTCGGTCCTTGGCAGAACAGTTTTTTAAAGATCTATAAGAAATTGACCCTGCTTTATTATGGACGTTTAACATCATCATTCAGGCTCCTCTAACTTGTTCAGACGCAAAGCACGCGCCTTCGAAAAATAAGGTCTTATGTTCGAGTCCCAGTCTTTTTCGATGCGGTGCGTCTTTTTTAAAATTTGATTTGTCCGACTATCGTTTTTCGACTTATTTTTATTGTCTTACTGTCTTTGTTTTCAGCTAACATTGCGTCTTTCAAAAAATGGCGGCTTGTTGGTGTTCCTGGGTATTTTTTTCTCAAAATGACGATAATATTTTTCTCAAAACTTATAAAATTTTTGCAGTGTTTTGAATGTCTTCCTTCCGTCTCATTTTCTGTCTGCTAATATATCTATCTATCTATTATATATTTGAATGCGGGCTTCTCTATCTCGCCATGCTTAAGCTTTTTCAACCTATTACTTTCGTATGTTTAAGTCGAAGCTATATCGTCTATTGCAATGGTTTAGAATTTTTTATGTCGATTTTCCAGAAATGAGCAGCCCAATTGTTGATTGCTGTCAGGTTTCTCCAGGGGTTGCGAATTTGGCCTGCAATTTTAAACACCCAAATCCTTTTAGTAAAAGTAAAATACATTCACTAACATTGAAATTCTTAACCCTCTAGTTGGGTGCTGTCAGGATATTTTCAGGGGTTGCAACTCTTGCCTCAAAATATGAATGCTCAAAACCGAGATATGACGTTTTTTAGGAATTTTCAATGACCTTAGGTATAAAAACTTGCCAAAAGTTAAAATTCTCAATTCTATAGTGCGAAATGCTGTTAGGGTACTTTCAAGGTTCATAAATCTTGCCTGAAATTATGAATGCTCAGATCTTTTAAGTTTCCGAGATAATTTTTCTATGATTTTTTCAAAGTTTTTCAAGAAAACTTAAATTTAAAATTATTTTGCAAAATTGTAAAATTCCCAACCCTGTAGTTGAGGGATGTCAGAGTTTTCTCACGGGGTATGAATCTTGCCTACAATTATGACTGCTCAAATCTGTGTAGTTTTCAGACATGACGGTAATTTTTTATGATAATTTTGGTAATTTTTTTCAAAAGTTTTTCAGACCATTTAAATTTGAATTTTTTGTTCGAAATTTAAAATTCCTATCCTTTAGTACACTCAGGGGTTGCGAATTGTACTTCCTGGTTGTAATTCTCAGTTCCTAGTAGTTTTCAAGATAAGACGCTTTTTATTGTTTCCAAAAAAATTAGAAACTTAAATTTCAAGGTTCTCAAAATTTGAAATTTCCAACGCTGTAGTTGGGTACTGAGAGATTACTGTCAGACGCTGCAAATCTTGTGTCCGAATGCGACTGCTCAATTGCTTTTAGTTTCCGAGACGTGACATTTTTTTATGTATTTTTAAAATGTTTCAAAGAACTTAGATATAAATAACTTCACAAAATTTTATGGGTTTTCGAAGTTTGAATAAAGAATGCCTTGAATATAAAAATATTGAAATTACCAACCCTGCAATTGGGTGCTGTCAGAGTACTCTCAAAGGATGCTGATCTTGTTTCCAATATATGCGGTTTTTTTTGAGTTATCAAATATTTGAAGCACCGGAGTGCGTTACTCGCTAGTTTACAATGATTTGCTCGGTTTTTAGGTCATACATTTAAAAAAATATTTGAAAAAATCGAAAAGATTTTTTACCCCTGCGAAAAGCAAGCGTTATCAAATCAAAATATAGACTTCCAGGTTTGTTTTACAAAATCAATGAGCTATTCATGCTGCATCATTTGTGCTGTGACATGCTCATTTCCTTAAAATTTCAAAATTAAACACTGACTAATAAAAAAGTAACCACTGATAAATGTGATAACTAGGATTCTAATCTTTTTGTGTTACATAATTATCCTACATAAATTAGTGGTCATCTATAAATGTGTTCTTACGTTATTAATCAGACATATTTTGAGCACTTATATATCTATATATCTATCTATACTATATTTAAATTCGAGTGACAGCTATCTCCCATGTTTAAGCATAATAATTTTGCATGTTTAACGTAAGAATTTTTTCATATTTAAGCTATATCATATATTGCAATGCTTAAGAAAATTTTTCATTAAGTTTTTCGCAAGGTCAATAATTTTTCAGTATTTTTTTTCGAGGCCAAATTAAGTCTGTCTGTCTGTATACCTGCCTTTTTAATTAATTTGAATGTCTGTCTACCCGTCGCCTAATTTTTTAACTTTCATCTATTATCTATCTATTATATATTTAAATGGGGGCTTCACTATCTCGCCATGTTTAAGCTTTTTCAACGTATTTTTTTTGCATGTTTATTAAATGAATTTTTTTCACGTTTAAGTTATATCGTATATTGCAATGGTTAAGTTTTTTTTTCGATTTTCCAGTTTAAATTCAGTGTGTATTCCATCAAGTTCGAAATTAGCAACCCAATAGTAGGATATTGTCAGAGTTTTCCCAGGTTTTGCGGTTCTGGCCCCTATATATGAATAACCAAATCCTTTCAGTTTACGAGATAGGCAATTTTGAGGTTTTTCAAAAAATTTATAGAAAACTCAATTTTAAAAAATTTATCAATTTTTGAAATTCTCGCCCTGTAGTTGGGCACTGTCAGGGTACTCTCGGGGGTTGCGAATCTTGCTTCCAATTCTCACTTCTCAAATCCTTGTAGTTTTCGAGATATGACGTTTTTTTATGATTTTTTCAAAAAATTTTCAAAAACATAGATTTTAAAAAAATCCAAAACGTTGAAGATCTCAATCCTGCTGTTGGATATTGTGAGGGTATTCTCAGGGGTTGCTAATCTTGCCTTTGAATATGGCTGCTCAAATCCGTGTAGTTTTCGAGATACGACTTTTTTTGGATTTTTTTCAAAATTTTTCAGAAAACTTAGATATTACAAATTTAACAAAACTCGAAATTACCATCTTTGTAGTGAGGCTCTGTCAGGGTACTCTCAGTAGTTGCGAATTTTGCGTCCCAATATGACTACTTTAATCCTTGTAGTTTTCGAGATATGACGTTTTTATGATCCGAAATTTTCAAAAAAATTAAATATTAAAAAGTTCCAAAACTTTGAAGATATCAATCCTGTTGGTGGAATCTGTGAGGATACTCTCAGGGGGTTGCGAATTTTTCCTCTGAAAAGGCATGCGCAAAATCTTGCAGTTTTCCAGATATGAATTTTTTTGTGATTTTTACAAAAAAATTTCATGAAAATTGAATTAATTTTTTTTCAAAGTTTGAAATTCCTAACCTGTAATTGGGGGGGCTGTCAGAGTAATCTCAGGGGATGCAAATTCGGCCTCCAATTAAGAATGCCCAAATCATTTTTGTTTTTTTGTTTAAGAGATAAGACGATTTTTGTGACATTTTTGGACATTTTCAGAAAACTCAAATTACAAAATAATTCGTTATAGTGAAAAGTTGTGTACTTTCAAAGATTGCGAATTTTGCCATCAAAAAAGGTTGCTCAAACTTTAGTAGTTTTCGAAATGTGCCATTTTTCTTCGAAACGTTGTAGTTGGGTACTGTAAGGGTACTCTCAGGAGTTGCAAATCTTGCGTCCAAATGCGACTGCTCAATTGCTTTCAGTTTCCCAGATGTGACGTTTCTTAGTTCATTTTAAATTTTTCGAAGAACTTTTATAAAACTTCACAAAGTTTTATGGTTCTTCAAAATTTGTATAAAAAACTTGAATCAAAAACATTGCAAAATTTTTTATTACGAACCCTGTAAATGGGTGCTGTTAGAGTACACTCAAAAAATAGTTTTTGAGTTGTTGAAAATTCGAAGCACCGGTGGTGCGGTACACGCTAATTATATATTTAAATGCGGGCTTCACTGTCTCGCCATCTTTAAGCTTTTTCAACGTATTATGTTGCATCTTCAACCAAAGAATTTTTTCACGTTTAAGCTATATCGTACATTGCAATGGTCAAGATTTTTTTTCAGTTTGATGTCAAGGATTATTTCATCAATTTTGAAATTAGCAACTCAATGGTGGGATGCTATAAAGATTCCCCAGGGGTTTGCGAATTTGGTCGCCATATATGAAAAACCAAAACCTTTTAGTTAACGATATTTTCGAGATTTTTCAAAAGTTTCTAGAAGACTTGAATTTGAAAAATTTCTCAAAATTTTGATTTTCTCATCCCAGTAGTTGGATGCTGTCAGGGTACTCTCAGGGATTGCGAATCTTGTCTCCAGTTATCACCTTTCAAATCCTTTTTCGAGATATGACGTTTTTTATGATTTTTTTTCAAAAATTTTCAAAAAACTTTCATTTGGAAAAACTCAAAAAAATTTGAAAATCTCCATCCTGTAGTTGGAAAGTGTGAGAGTAATCTCAGGGGTTGCGAATCTTCCTTCTGAATATCACTGCTCAAATCCTTGTAGTTTTCGAGATATGACGTTCTTTAGATTATTTTCAAAGTTTTTCATAGAAGTTAGATATAAAAATTTTCACAAAATTTTGAAGTTTCCATCTCTATAGTGAGGCTCTGTCAGGGTACTCCCGGGAGTTGCAAGTTTTGCCCCTAAATATGACTGCTCAAAACCGAGATATGACGTTTTTTAGGAATTTTCAATGACCTTAGGTATAAAAACTTGCCAAAAGTTAAAATTCTCAATTCTATAGTGCGAAATGCTGTTAGGGTACTTTCAAGGTTCATAAATCTTGCCTGAAATTATGAATGCTCAGATCTTTTAAGTTTCCGAGATAATTTTTCTATGATTTTTTCAAAGTTTTTCAAGAAAACTTAAATTTAAAATTATTTTGCAAAATTGTAAAATTCCCAACCCTGTAGTTGAGGGATGTCAGAGTTTTCTCACGGGGTATGAATCTTGCCTACAATTATGACTGCTCAAATCTGTGTAGTTTTCAGACATGACGGTAATTTTTTATGATAATTTTGGTAATTTTTTTCAAAAGTTTTTCAGACCATTTAAATTTGAATTTTTTGTTCGAAATTTAAAATTCCTATCCTTTAGTACACTCAGGGGTTGCGAATTGTACTTCCTGGTTGTAATTCTCAGTTCCTAGTAGTTTTCAAGATAAGACGCTTTTTATTGTTTCCAAAAAAATTAGAAACTTAAATTTCAAGGTTCTCAAAATTTGAAATTTCCAACGCTGTAGTTGGGTACTGAGAGATTACTGTCAGACGCTGCAAATCTTGTGTCCGAATGCGACTGCTCAATTGCTTTTAGTTTCCGAGACGTGACATTTTTTTATGTATTTTTAAAATGTTTCAAAGAACTTAGATATAAATAACTTCACAAAATTTTATGGGTTTTCGAAGTTTGAATAAAGAATGCCTTGAATATAAAAATATTGAAATTACCAACCCTGCAATTGGGTGCTGTCAGAGTACTCTCAAAGGATGCTGATCTTGTTTCCAATATATGCGGTTTTTTTTGAGTTATCAAATATTTGAAGCACCGGAGTGCGTTACTCGCTAGTTTACAATGATTTGCTCGGTTTTTAGGTCATACATTTAAAAAAATATTTGAAAAAATCGAAAAGATTTTTTACCCCTGCGAAAAGCAAGCGTTATCAAATCAAAATATAGACTTCCAGGTTTGTTTTACAAAATCAATGAGCTATTCATGCTGCATCATTTGTGCTGTGACATGCTCATTTCCTTAAAATTTCAAAATTAAACACTGACTAATAAAAAAGTAACCACTGATAAATGTGATAACTAGGATTCTAATCTTTTTGTGTTACATAATTATCCTACATAAATTAGTGGTCATCTATAAATGTGTTCTTACGTTATTAATCAGACATATTTTGAGCACTTATATATCTATATATCTATCTATACTATATTTAAATTCGAGTGACAGCTATCTCCCATGTTTAAGCATAATAATTTTGCATGTTTAACGTAAGAATTTTTTCATATTTAAGCTATATCATATATTGCAATGCTTAAGAAAATTTTTCATTAAGTTTTTCGCAAGGTCAATAATTTTTCAGTATTTTTTTTCGAGGCCAAATTAAGTCTGTCTGTCTGTATACCTGCCTTTTTAATTAATTTGAATGTCTGTCTACCCGTCGCCTAATTTTTTAACTTTCATCTATTATCTATCTATTATATATTTAAATGGGGGCTTCACTATCTCGCCATGTTTAAGCTTTTTCAACGTATTTTTTTTTGCATGTTTATTAAATGAATTTTTTTCACGTTTAAGTTATATCGTATATTGCAATGGTTAAGTTTTTTTTCGATTTTCCAGTTTAAATTCAGTGTGTATTCCATCAAGTTCGAAATTAGCAACCCAATAGTAGGATATTGTCAGAGTTTTCCCAGGTTTTGCGGTTCTGGCCCCTATATATGAATAACCAAATCCTTTCAGTTTACGAGATAGGCAATTTTGAGGTTTTTCAAAAAATTTATAGAAAACTCAATTTTAAAAAATTTATCAATTTTTGAAATTCTCGCCCTGTAGTTGGGCACTGTCAGGGTACTCTCGGGGGTTGCGAATCTTGCTTCCAATTCTCACTTCTCAAATCCTTGTAGTTTTCGAGATATGACGTTTTTTTATGATTTTTTCAAAAAATTTTCAAAAACATAGATTTTAAAAAATTCCAAAACGTTGAAGATCTCAATCCTGCTGTTGGATATTGTGAGGGTATTCTCAGGGGTTGCTAATCTTGCCTTTGAATATGGCTGCTCAAATCCGTGTAGTTTTCGAGATACGACTTTTTTTGGATTTTTTTCAAAATTTTTCAGAAAACTTAGATATTACAAATTTAACAAAACTCGAAATTACCATCTTTGTAGTGAGGCTCTGTCAGGGTACTCTCAGTAGTTGCGAATTTTGCGTCCCAATATGACTACTTTAATCCTTGTAGTTTTCGAGATATGACGTTTTTATGATCCGAAATTTTCAAAAAAATTAAATATTAAAAAGTTCCAAAACTTTGAAGATATCAATCCTGTTGGTGGAATCTGTGAGGATACTCTCAGGGGGTTGCGAATTTTTCCTCTGAAAAGGCATGCGCAAAATCTTGCAGTTTTCCAGATATGAATTTTTTTGTGATTTTTTCAAAAAAATTTCATGAAAATTGAATTAATTTTTTTTCAAAGTTTGAAATTCCTAACCTGTAATTGGGGGGGGCTGTCAGAGTAATCTCAGGGGATGCAAATTCGGCCTCCAATTAAGAATGCCCAAATCATTTTTGTTTTTTTGTTTAAGAGATAAGACGATTTTTGTGACATTTTTGGACATTTTCAGAAAACTCAAATTACAAAATAATTCGTTATAGTGAAAAGTTGTGTACTTTCAAAGATTGCGAATTTTGCCATCAAAAAAGGTTGCTCAAACTTTAGTAGTTTTCGAAATGTGCCATTTTTCTTCGAAACGTTGTAGTTGGGTACTGTAAGGGTACTCTCAGGAGTTGCAAATCTTGCGTCCAAATGCGACTGCTCAATTGCTTTCAGTTTCCCAGATGTGACGTTTCTTAGTTCATTTTAAATTTTTCGAAGAACTTTTATAAAACTTCACAAAGTTTTATGGTTCTTCAAAATTTGTATAAAAAACTTGAATCAAAAACATTGCAAAATTTTTTATTACGAACCCTGTAAATGGGTGCTGTTAGAGTACACTCAAAAAATAGTTTTTGAGTTGTTGAAAATTCGAAGCACCGGTGGTGCGGTACACGCTAATTATATATTTAAATGCGGGCTTCACTGTCTCGCCATCTTTAAGCTTTTTCAACGTATTATGTTGCATCTTCAACCAAAGAATTTTTTCACGTTTAAGCTATATCGTACATTGCAATGGTCAAGATTTTTTTTCAGTTTGATGTCAAGGATTATTTCATCAATTTTGAAATTAGCAACTCAATGGTGGGATGCTATAAAGATTCCCCAGGGGTTTGCGAATTTGGTCGCCATATATGAAAAACCAAAACCTTTTAGTTAACGATATTTTCGAGATTTTTCAAAAGTTTCTAGAAGACTTGAATTTGAAAAATTTCTCAAAATTTTGATTTTCTCATCCCAGTAGTTGGATGCTGTCAGGGTACTCTCAGGGATTGCGAATCTTGTCTCCAGTTATCACCTTTCAAATCCTTTTTCGAGATATGACGTTTTTTATGATTTTTTTTCAAAAATTTTCAAAAAACTTTCATTTGGAAAAACTCAAAAAAATTTGAAAATCTCCATCCTGTAGTTGGAAAGTGTGAGAGTAATCTCAGGGGTTGCGAATCTTCCTTCTGAATATCACTGCTCAAATCCTTGTAGTTTTCGAGATATGACGTTCTTTAGATTATTTTCAAAGTTTTTCATAGTAGTTAGATATAAAAATTTTCACAAAATTTTGAAGTTTCCATCTCTATAGTGAGGCTCTGTCAGGGTACTCCCGGGAGTTGCAAGTTTTGCCCCTAAATATGACTGCTCAAGTCCTTGTAGTTTTCGAGATATGAAGTAGTGAGAGCCGTCATAGCACTCTTAGGGTCTCAAGGGTCGCGAATCTTGCCTCCAAATTTGACTGCTCAAATCCTTGTAGTTTTCGAGATAAGACGTGTTTTATTATTTCCTTTTAATTTTGCAGAAAACTTTCAAATCTCGTAGTTTTGTACTGCAAAGATGCTCTCACGTGCTGCAAGTTGCAAATCTTGCGTCCAAATGCGATTGCTCAAATGCTCTTAGTTTCCGAGATGTGTTTTTTGATATGTCTCGTCTTAAAATTGTTCAAAGATTTTAGTTATAATTTTTTTTATGAATTTGAAGTTTACATCTCTTTTTGAGGCCATTTCATTGTACTTCCTGGAATTGCAAGTTTTGCCTCCAAATATGACGGCACAAATCCTTGTAATTTTCGAGATATGACGTTTACAGAAAACTTAAATTGAATCTATTATATATTTAAATGCGGGCTTCACTATCTCGCCATGTTTAAGTTTTTCAACGTATTATTTTTGCATGTTTAACAAAAGAATTTTTCACGTTCAAGCTATATCGTATATTGCAATGGTTAAGATTTTTTTAATCGATTTTCCGGTTTGAATTCAGCATCTATTTTACCAAGCTTGAAATTAACAACCCAATATTAGGATGCTTTCAGGGCTTCCCCAGGTGTTGCAATTTTGGCCTCCATATATGAGTAACCAAATCTTTTTTGCTTACGAGTTACGGCAATTTTCGAGATTTTTCAAAAATTTCTAGAAAACATAAGTTCAAAAAATTTTACAAAATATGAAATTCTCAACCCTGTAGTTGGGTGCTGTCAGGGTACTCTCAGGGGTTGCGAATCTTGCCTCCAAATCGCAACTCTCAAATCCTTTTAGTTTCTGAGATATGACGTTTTTATGATTTTGTTCAAAATATTCTTTTTAGAAAACCTAAATTTTCAAAATTTGTGGAATTCCCAAACCTGAAGTTGGGGATTGTCAGAGTACTGGAGTAAATTTAAAAAAAACTTGACTAACCATACAAAATTTGAATTTACCAACCCTGTGTAGTCCTTGGGTTCTGTCAGAGTACACTCAAAGGATGCAATTTTTTTTCCATTAAATGCCGTTTTTCATGAGTTGTCATAAATTCGAAGCACCATAATGTTGGTTGTAAGTGTTCTAAATATGATTTCAGTGTGCCAGTTTTTTTTTATCGCTATCAGTTTTCTCTTTGTTTGGCTTAAAAGGTTTTGGCTTGTACTAAGTCGGCTTATTGACTTCATTTTGTGTCGTTTGATGAGCGAAACAAGTCTCATCTAGATGATTCCAGGAGCGATTTGGAAGTTTTTTATTTTTTTTTCTGGAGCAACGAGTATATGCTGAAGAATGGACGGCTTTGTAAGTTTTATTTTGATTCTGATCTGACAATAACATGCTTCTTTGTCATATCTTTTACAATCAACTTTAGTCAAGACAAAATCAAGACAAAGATATCAAAGTTATGATGCTTTTTTTAAATTTTTTTCGACTAATGGCTTTTTCTAATTTTTGTCGTTTTTTTGTCATGCTTTGTCTCTTTTTCATCGCAAAGATGCCAAGCTTTGCCTCTCTGTAGAATTGCCAATCTTTACTCTGTGTAGAAAATTTATTTAATGATGATTTTTGGCTTCATGGTTTCTGGAACAGTTTGAGGTTTTTTGGACTTTCAGTTCAGTTTTTAAGTAATTTTCGGCTGTTTAAGTGTTCGGCTTTAAATATATTGGCTTGGTTCCCTTATAAACTCAAGTCCTCTTTCTCTGGCTTACGCGGCCTGACCAAAGTGTGTGCCTGGGACGACAAAGGTCCTGAGTTCGAATCCAGCCTAGCCCTGTCTGTTTGCAAGGCAAAATATCAGACTTTTGTTTTTCTTGATTACTTTTTGCCGGCTTAGTTGCGACAGCATAATATTGCTGGCGGTTTCAACTATTTTTAGTATAATTAAAAGTCCTTTTGCATTATTCCTTGTAATTTGTAAATTATTCATCCCTGATTTTATATAATTTCCCTCATTCCCTTTTGTTTGTTAGTTTGAAAGCTTCTTTCGGCTCAAATGGTTTCGGCATCTATTATATCGGCTCAATAGTTTAGAACTTAGTTTTTTTTTGAAGGAATAGAGATTCACGTTTTTGTATTTTCCGAGAGTTGGGGGTGTATAAACTTCGATTTTCAAAACTTTAGCTCAAAGTTTTTCATGCCCACAATTTTCAATTTCGGCTTGGTTTTGTATTCTCAGATTAGTTTCCGGTCGGTAGAATTTTCTGAATCTTTATTTAATGCTAGCGCCCAAGATTAAGGGGGCTACTTGAGGTCTTAAAAAAATCTGCTTTCAAATTTTAAGGCTCGAAATTTTGAATGACAACAAATTTGTTTTCGACTGAACTGGCGTCTACCACAGTATTATTGGCTCAGTTGTCGCTTTTTTAGCGCTGAAGATTGCGTTTTTCGGCCTATCTGTGCTCCTCAAATGGGAAATGTCTCGTGACATGATTTTTGTAGATGTTTTTTTCAACATTTTTTATTCAAGTTTTTTAATCGACATTATGGCTTCCTTTTTATTTTCTGTTCCCTAGCTTACAATGCTCTGTCTGTGTGGTATCGCATGATGTTTAAAGATGCGCTTCACTTCTTGGTTAAGTTTCGTATGTGTGCGTGGTGTGAAGAGAAAATGTTAAGCAAGCTTAGAAGCATAAGTAACAGCTGTAACAGACAATATATATGTGAAATAAATTAAAAATACAAACTAAAATTGTCACGACCAGAACTTTTGTTTTTCATAGCCTATTTTACGTCAGTTTGCTCTACTCGCTAGCTTCATCTGCTATAGATTGGTTTAAAATTTATTTACTGTTTTTCTCGACACTGCAAAAAAAAATATTATTTTTTTAGATGTTAAAAGATTTCATGACATATCACTCAAGCCAAGCTGACGTTTTTTTTGGTTCCTTATTTTACTTGGAAAAAAAGTAAAAACAAACACTTTGTGGTCGGATCAACGTTTTTCTCGAAGGATAGTTTTTTCCTTGCCTCGGTCCTTTCAAAGTAAAACATCGGTGATATATTAAAAAAGGTGGCAGTTTCAATTTAGATAGCTGAATCGCTCTGCTATACTCCGAACAGTATTTATAGTTTATTTTAAAGCAAAGTATATAGCAGGATGAGCTTATAATTTGTATTTTTGAAAAACGTCTTTTTTCTGGCAGAATATTGTATCTACAAAAACTATCTGAGTACCATGTACAATTGACTGAAAATGAAATGAATAAATCGTGAATTATAGTTATCAAGTTTAATACAAGTACTGCTCTAATGTTTCTCAAAGTTTCCATCTATCGTAATTTTGCTACAAAATATCAACTGGATTATCTTGTGGTAATTGGTAACCTGGTTAACATAATTTCTTTTGCACAATAGTACATCGCAGTTCACAAAGGGAACCTGTAGGTATGATAGTATATATCGAAAAAACATTACATATAAGAATTCCTCGTATATTCAAAACTATGAAACGGATAAGCGTAGAAACGGAGGACAAAACCTGATTTTGACAGAGCTTGGAAAACCGGCCTCCTTAAAGACATAGCCTACAACGGCATGGACGGGAGACAACTTGAAACAAGCAGGAGACGACAGATCACGAAATCTCTTGGAAAAATGTCGATGATTTAGTGCCAATCACCCTCTCCGCATCCTGGCTCAAACGAAAGGCCTTCATAGACTGAAGGCAAAAGGGAAACAGTGCTTTAGAACAGACTGGAGGGCTGCAGGGCTCCATATACTGGAATAAAATGCCTCGGTTAACATATAACAAGACGTTAACGTGAACAGACACAAGAATCAGAAATCAGTATGTGGAAAAAGTCGAAGTCAATCACCAACACAGGCTCATAACAAACGGCTACCCATTGAGCCCCAATGAATAGATCAGTTAAGGAGAGGAAATCAGTTGATTCAGGTGAAGACTAAACCGCGCCCCTTTCTTACAATACACCAATTTCAGAAACAGTAAATCAGACTCTCCATTTTGCCGGCATTGCAACTTAGGTTTACGAAGAAGACACCTTACACGGGCTAACAGAGTATCCGAAATGGGCGGCAGAAGTACGAGTGTTTCGAATCGAAACCAAGCCCAACAACAGCGCACATCGAACCCTAAAATACACTCAAATTCGCCGCTGTCGATAGACCCCCCTGATCGCTGCTGAGGTACGACACGCACACACAGTCGAATTGCGTGTCGGGGGGCTCAAAACTGCTAATGTATTTTTCAATTCATCTTTGTTTCATTTTGTCTGAGTCCAAATGTTAACTGAACTTTGTTTTGCACAGAGGAGCTAAAGAACATCAAAAACCGGAACTATTTTTCGGTCTCTGCCAGAAACTGAAGACTAGCTTTTCAATTCAACAGAAAAAGCAGCTTTATGTATCACAGAGCTACGCTTGTGTACGTTGATATCATTCAATGCCGTATTTCAATACAGATGTTGCGCACAAGAAGCACTCCGAGCACACTGATCTTAGCAAAAGATCCTAAATAAGCACTATTTAATTAGGTGAAAACAAGCAAAAAGTTGCGATAATAGCTAAAATAACACAAGTATTGTTTTTTTTCCTGAAAATTTTGATTTTTTAAATCTCAATACCAACGAATGGGACTTGAGTATGATACCACAGTTGCCACCTTACGAATTTTTTTTCTGAGTTAATCAAAATTGGTAGGAAAAAAACACCCTATTGCCATAATTCCTTCACTTCATTTTAGTGGTCCGATCAGAAATGGTCGGAAGAACACGAGTTTTCGTTCGCTGTGCAATAGGGACATGATACCCGATGAACTTCTTATCCAGCTTGTCATTTAAAAACATAAAATCGAAAGAAGGGCAACGATTGTTCCCTGCACTCTTGTCCTTTTGTTATAAGTTTTTGATACTGATTGTTAATTTGAGTGTTAATTTTGTTCATGTCAATTTTGTGTAAACGGAAACCGTGTAGAACCCAAATGGGTTCGTTTGCTCTCCTCTCAGAGTTATTTGTTACACACAAATAAATCACATGAGAAATATATCTTCTTTCTTTTGTTTTTCAAATTAAAATGATAATTCTTTAAGTTACGTTCTTGAACAGCAATTAACCTTTCATTTATTGTTAGTTTCTGTCGAACTGAATATAGTTTCTGTCGAAATTAAGGGTCAATTTTATCCGCTCTTCGGTAACGATGTGTTTTATTATCAGAAAATTAAGATCAGTATTTTTGGAACCTGAAAAAAAACCTTTCATTCGTATATACATTGAAATCCGAAACATCACTCAATGAATTAGTAAGAAAGCACACTCGATGAGCTACGAGCTTTTTTTTCTGCCCAAAAGTCACAGAGTGCATTCGCCATAGTTCTTTCTCACCCCTGGAACTTAGTCGGAACCCAAAAGCTGCCTTTTTAATAGAAATAATGGAATCAATATAAAATACGACAAGTCAGTGTAAAATTTTTAAGCAGTTCATATAACGTAAAGAAATTATTGTTTATCAAACAAGTGTATTGTTTTCACGAGTTGCGAGTCTTATAAGCTGTTCGAGTCTTATAAGCTGATATATCTGGAATCAGGTGGAAGGAAACCGAAGGTCATAATTCCCTTCCACTTTATCGAGAATGGTAGGTACGAACGCTTCAACCAGGCACTTTTCTGAACTAGTGCATTCTATTAATGAGTGAAATACTTGTCTTTATTATAAAATAATCCTCTAGAAAACAAGCTACCAAATAAAAACTACCGATGATGAAAGCTGCTCGCTTTGCTGATAACGCTACATGTAGCTACCTGAAAGACACTATATATGGCAGACACGGTCCGGCAAATAAGACGACAGCTGTTAAGACAACAACCGTTTTTGATTAAGAATTATAAACCGTTTAAATTCGAACATTTCATTTGAACTGTTTTACTCATTTGTCGTCTCAATGCCATGTCTTCTTAAAGCGCTGGCGTCATATTTGCCTAGCACTGGCAGACACTATTCACGAATTGGTGCTTTTTAGATGGAGCATGAAAGTTTTAGACATGTTCAACTGACTGAAGTCGACCCTCAGCCACATGCGTCAGACACTGACCTTTAATGACTGATACTCACCAATTCGTCATACTAGTCCCTTTTAGTGCAGACTACCGCGAAAGAAGTGTCTCATGAGTGTGATATCAGACCACATCAACTTGGCCAAATTCATGCGCACAAATGCGCTCAACCACCCACATAATCCCGCCTCGCCGCCTACCCTCTCGTCCAAGCTTGGTGCTCATTGTAAGTCTACTTTCCTATATATAACCCTATGTCCAAGCAAATTCAAGTTTCAGAATCAATTCTTGGTTCGCTACGCAAGCTTAGGGTTGAACGGTCTAAACGGTCCATTATCGTGACAGAAGGACTGAATGCGCCAAAATTTTAATCCAAACAACGTCTAAGCAGACCGAAAAAGACTGATTTTCCAGTCAATTCTTTCTTATTTTATACTTGAAATATCTAATCAACTGATATAAATTTCTAACGTAGTTGATAGATTTTCCTCCAAAATTGCAAAACGTTTTTAAAAAGCCATTGATTTTGTTCGATTTCCTTGTTCATGGACATTTTTCCAGCAGGCTTTATCAAGTCGGAACATGCTTTTTTCAATTTAACTTGTTTAGCAGAATCACGAAATCAGTTTGTAGCTTGGTTTATAAACATTTTAAATCCACACTATTAGGATGCATCTAAGGCATACAGGTAATTTACCTGCCTTGAACGTCAAAGGCCGAGGCTTCGAATCCGGCTATGATCGTTTGTTTTCTAATTGAAAATATTTCCACCTGATAAAAGTTGTCGCACTATCGTTTGTAATTTCATGGCTAAGTTAACACAGCAAAAAAAAATTTCGCTGAAATGGAAATTCGTTTGATGTTGTGTTCATGTAATGGTGCAAGTAATTGTGTTCCAAAATATTTTGCTGAAACTTTCTGGTGAACAAATGTTTTGACGGTTTTTGAAGGATTTATTTCGTCTCTTTGTTCTCTCGCAGAAAAGTAATGAATGGAGGTTCGTCTCAAAAGTTTTGATGTCGAATCATGCAAGGTGTTCAGTGGTATCTAATCAATACCGATGGTCATATTGACAAACTGTAAAAACAAATCACAACCTTTCCCACCGGAAAAATTTTTAAGCTTTACAATTACCAAGACTAATTCTTTATATACCCATCTCCCCCTTCAAAGTAGGAACAAAATTGAAAAACTGCGCCTGAAACAAATAACATGACAGAAAGAAATGATGAAATCAACAATTGAAATTTTGGAAGGTACAAATGTACAAAATGGGTGAATTAACAGATTTTACACAGATGAAGTCTTTTTAAAAAAATAAAAAATCAATTCTACGGCTGTACATCTAACATTTACAAAGAAAATATATACACAATAATGAAAATGGATCAATAATAAGTACTGTAAAATGAATATTTTATAGATAAACTACTGAAAGTTTTCAAATAAAATTCAAATCAATTTCATCTAAACGTTTTTTGAGTTCAGAGTCAATCGTTGAAGAGATTTCGCTAATATCCTCAATATCTTTAATTGGGAGGTCCGGCGGAACTTGGGGTGTAGGTGTGGATCCGCTAGGTGAACTTGCGTGGATAGTATGAATCGGAGTCTGACTAGCTCGTCCTGATGGGGTAGATTTTTGCTAAGACCAAGATAGGGTGGTTTCAGCAACCAGAGTATGTCTCGCAGGGAGGTCCACTAGCGGCGTTAAAAAATCTGCAGGTTGTCTATGAAATTTACTATCGGAGGGTTATGTGGTTTGTCGTCTAACGATATCACTTCCGTGACTGCGTCCTCCTTTTCCAGAACGTTGTCGATGGGCCCACATTTCTATGAGGTGTAAACGGTCTTGGTTGGTATTCCACCCGGGAGGGATCTTCGGAGTACTGTCCAGTTGGATCGGATTATTTTCCGAGCCAGCTCTGAGCGAAGTTTCTGGAAGGTCCCCGCCTAGAGGATGTTCCGCGGGTCTAACTGAGTGTGAGGGCATCCGGTGTGTAGATTCGCCACCTGTAATACTTATTTCATGGTTAGGTCCTGACCGGGCTTCCTGACGAAAAGGCATGTGATTATTTGATACGTCATCGAAATAGTCCTCGATTATCCCATCCCATGAGTTTAGATTTAGATAGGAAGAAGAACCTGAGGTGTTATGCGCAGACTCATGTATCACTACCAGTTCAGTAGTCGGATCGTGGGTTCGTGTCGGTGTCCGCTTTTGAAGTACACTGCCTGAGCTGTGTTCTCTCCCAATGGTCTTTATGGGTGGTGAGTTTCCTTTTTCCTGCCACACGCGAAGGAAGTGTTGGATTATGCACAATGGGTGAAGGTTTCCATACGATTTTCTTAGGACTGGGGAGCAATTTTCCTTTGAACGGTAAATCGAATTGACGCAAGATGTGACCATTATGAAGCAAAATTGTAGGTCTGAGTATTCGACGATGTTATCCTTCACAAGGTTAAAATCGGGATCCCCGTTTTTTCTGTTAGCCGACTTTCTATAATTATTACTTATTACTTCCAGAGCCAAATTTCTTCGTGGATCTGCCGATTTGACCGGGTCTTGACAGGTCAGTCGAGGAATCGCCGAGTGGGTTAGGGTTAAAGGGTAGATTGTCCTCTGAGTCGGTCTGGGTTTCCATGTCAACGTCCATGTAGCCATCTTCGTGTAATTCCCAATTCCTTGACCGTTGGTCCGATAAGATAGACTTTCCTTTATGTAAACATATGTCAAAGGAAATCAGGTTTTTCCATCTGATGCTTGCAGTTCTTAAGTTTTTTCTCGAAGGGAGTGCAATTTATCGAAGCTTGTTTTGTAATTCAGAGGTTCCAAATGATTTTTTCGATCGAAGAGTTGAAGGAAGGTTTTGGTAATTCGAATGACATGGCCAATAATTTAGATTTTACTGTATATACAAGTCTTTCTACAAGTTCGTTAGATCTATGATCTCCGACTGTACAATAGATGATTTCGATGTTGAATTTTCACAGAAGGATTTAACATCGTAAGATAAAAAAACAGGACCCATGGTCGACTCTAATCTTTCTTAAAAATCCATGAAGATGGCAGTAATTGTTTAAAAAGGAAATAAAGCAGTGAGGTGGTGTTGTTGATTACATTCGCAGAAGGAAATTTTGTGAAACGATCGATGCAGAAGATGTATTTTTTCGTTCCCCAAAAAACGTGCAACAGTCTTGCGAAGTCCAAGTTTATTTCCTCGTTCGCAAACGATAGCGTGGAAGCTTTGTCGTATGATCCGTTCCAAGTAAATATTCCCAGATGATCTTGTCGTCTTTCGTCATGATCTGTAGGAGTTTTCCCAGATGATCTTCTCGTCTTTCGTCATGATCTGTAGGAATTATAGGGGAGTGGAGTAATATAAGATCCGATTTGTATCTCTTCAAAAGGTTTGCATGATCGTATGAGAATTGGACGTGTTTGAGTTTAAGCGCTATAATATGCTAATATTCCGAGATATTTTTGGGGATTGGAAGGTTTTTGATAGCGTCGGCTTTGCCGACCATTGGTCGCACTCCATCTCCAGAGATTTTAAAATCTAACGTTTTTTTTTCTTTGTGAAAGAATGCACAGTTTCACCGTTTCACCGCCATATTATTCTCTTCTAAGATTCACAATTCTGTTTGCAATTACTCTATGTTCATCTAAAGATCCTTTCGAAGCAACCAGTGTGTCTGTGTAGCAATTTGTACACGGTATAATCTTTTAAATTGAGTCCATGACTCGTTGAAATTCATTAGGCATGTCGATCGAACCGTAGAAGCAGGTTAAAAATCGATCGTTGTTTCACCGCCCACAATGCTGAAGTTACACTGCTTGCTTGTACTTTCACACAGTTTGAGTTGAATGTATGCGTTTTTCAAGTCTAAGTTACTAAATCAGACCTGCTCAGTGGGAGTTTCCGAAAGTAGGATAGCAACATTGTCTTTTAATTCATGAATGTTCGGCATCTGATATTTATTTTTAAAAATCTGATTGCTCAGTAATTTAGAGTCTAGTGCCAACTTAATCGAGTCATCTTTCTTTCTTGTTATAACAATTTGCCTAATAAAACAGTCCTCATCGCATTTTTCTTCGGTCTGCATTCTTCTTAGCTCTTCGTTTACGCCCGGAAACACTTTTCTTTTTGCCTGAACTGGTTCAAATGGAGAATGAAAATGTGTTACCTTGCGGTCATTCGGAATTTTCTCAATTCTCATGAATAATTCTTTAAAGTTGTTAAAAATTTGTTCGGATGAAAAAGAAAGTTAGTTCAACTTCCTTCTCCCTTGATGGTTGGCTGACTGAACATATTGTTGGCGGGTAGCACTTCTTCTGTTTAACTCCGATCCCTAATTTCGGTAGGTTGTCGCTCCCCAGTTTACTGCGTTCATCTCCTCCTGTGATGAAAAACGGCGTTTCTTCGCAAATTCACCCATTGGATTGGCTCCTAATGATAATTTTCCCCAGGATTTTGATCGTGTCGTCTATGAAACCAGTATAGATTCCTGATCCTCTTCTCCACTGGGTAATTTTTCAGGTTGGAAAAATTAACCAAATTTTCATTTTTTTTATTTAAGTTCGTGAAGGACCTTTTGTTTTATAAAACTAACATGGCTCGCCGAATCTACAGGAATATTCACATTCATAATCATCTCCCATCCCAATACGATGTTCATGAGTTTCTTGGTTTCGAGTCCGTTTTCATCGTATATCTTTCTAACGCTCAGCACCGAAAAATTGTCATCGTCAATCTGTCCGTTCTCATTCGAAGCGTTTATCACTCCACACATTTCTTGATTGTCGCTCCATGATTTCTCCGGTGGAAAGTATGTACAATTCTCGGTATTTACATGATTCTCGCTTTCAACATTTGCAGATGGTCGTTTTTTGTGGGATTTACAAAGTTTGCTGAAATTTCCTCTGTTACACTTTTTACACGTGATGTCCTTCGCTGGACATACATTCAAGTGTTCTTCATAAATGCGTTTCTCTTTTCTATATTAAGGCTCGGTTCTTCCTTTTTCTGATTCTATAAATAAAAATATTTAGTAGTCGGTCCATTGGTCGAAGATCTTGCCATATTCGTCAATTTCTGATGGTTAAAATAGCCTTTTTAGTCGATTAGAGCCTGATTTAGAGCTTCTGAGGGGCTGATTGTAGCTGAGAGGAATTTCCGTTGGGTTTCGGTATTCTTCATGTTGCAAATGTAGACGTCCCTAATCCATTCCGCTTCGTTGGTCTCCTCGATGTTACATGTACTAGCTAGGTCTGTCAGTGTGCCCCAAAATTGTTCAAATGACTCCCAACCTTTTTGTTTGCGGTTTAGCAATTTGTACTTCTCGAAAGTTGTATTAGGAGGTTTATTAAAGGCAACGTCTAGCAGATTCCAAAATTCAGTAGATGATATGGCTAAAATTTTCACCCGAGGGTTTTTGGGCGATGACACTTTTAAACTCGCTGCCGAGTGCTTGCAATAAATTTGAGCGTAGCTTGTTGTCGGCCTCTGCTAGTCTCATACCATTGAACTTTTTCTTTTCTTTGATCCGCTTTTTATCGGCGTCTTCGTATAGGTTCATAGCGTTTTTGTTCCTCGCTTCTCTACTCTATCTGTGTCCAACTCACTTCCTGTTCCGTTAAGACTATCGATATCCAGATTCTCTGTAGCAATTATCGCCAATTGAATTTGCTCGCTCCACTGGGTCCAAGAATGTGGTGGCTCCAAGGTATGATTAGCCAGAATGAGGGGGTTTCACGCACATTCGATTCATTTGACTGCGCCATAATATACTAGTTAGTTATGTACAGTGTAAGAAGAAATTATAAAACTGAAGTCTGAATTAAAACGTTTGTTATAAATTTAACACCAACTACTAATGATCGACCGATGGTCAAATCATGCAATGTGTTGACTGGTATCTAATCAATACCGAAGTAGTTTTGGAAGTGGGTTTTGTTATTCCAATTCCCCAGCTGAAACAAAATCATAAATTGTTACAAAAATGCAAAGAGCTTTAAAGACATCTAGTTTGTTCTTTGAAATTTTAAAATTGATATTTTTAACAAGTCAGTTCTTTTTTCTGCTTGCTTGCGTTCCTTGACTCTTTTCCAACTGTCTGTTGGCTATGCTTCACTAAAACAAAATGCTTCCTAAAACAAAATGAAGACCATTTTTTGCCAAGAAACGTTTTTAGAATGGTCGAACAAAAACGACAAAAAATTGATGTCCTAAAATATTACATAAGGTACATACAATGTCCTACAGGAAAAGCCCAATTTCATCTAAACGTTTTTTGAGTTCAGAGTCAATCGTTGAAGAGATTTCGCTAATATCCTCAATATCTTTAATTGGGAGGTCCGGCGGAACTTGGGGTGTAGGTGTGGATCCGCTAGGTGAACTTGCGTGGATAGTATGAATCGGAGTCTGACTAGCTCGTCCTGATGGGGTAGATTTTTGCTAAGACCAAGATAGGGTGGTTTCAGCAACCAGAGTATGTCTCGCAGGGAGGTCCACTAGCGGCGTTAAAAAATCTGCAGGTTGTCTATGAAATTTACTATCGGAGGGTTATGTGGTTTGTCGTCTAACGATATCACTTCCGTGACTGCGTCCTCCTTTTCCAGAACGTTGTCGATGGGCCCACATTTCTATGAGGTGTAAACGGTCTTGGTTGGTATTCCACCCGGGAGGGATCTTCGGAGTACTGTCCAGTTGGATCGGATTATTTTCCGAGCCAGCTCTGAGCGAAGTTTCTAGAAGGTCCCCGCCTAGAGGATGTTCCGCGGGTCTAACTGAGTGTGAGGGCATCCGGTGTGTAGATTCGCCACCTGTAATACTTATTTCATGGTTAGGTCCTGACCGGGCTTCCTGACGAAAAGGCATGTGGTTATTTGATACGTCATCGAAATAGTCCTCGATTATCCCATCCCATGAGTTTAGATTTAGATAGGAAGAAGAACCTGAGGTGTTATGCGCAGACTCATGTATCACTACCAGTTCAGTAGTCGGATCGTGGGTTCGTGTCGGTGTCCGCTTTTGAAGTACACTGCCTGAGCTGTGTTCTCTCCCAATGGTCTTTATGGGTGGTGAGTTTCCTTTTTCCTGCCACACGCGAAGGAAGTGTTGGATTATGCACAATGGGTGAAGGTTTCCATACGATTTTCTTAGGACTGGGGAGCAATTTTCCTTTGAACGGTAAATCGAATTGACGCAAGATGTGACCATTATGAAGCAAAATTGTAGGTCTGAGTATTCGACGATGTTATCCTTCACAAGGTTAAAATCGGGATCCCCGTTTTTTCTGTTAGCCGACTTTCTATAATTATTACTTATTACTTCCAGAGCCAAATTTCTTCGTGGATCTGCCGATTTGACCGGGTCTTGACAGGTCAGTCGAGGAATCGCCGAGTGGGTTAGGGTTAAAGGGTAGATTGTCCTCTGAGTCGGTCTGGGTTTCCATGTCAACGTCCATGTAGCCGTCTTCGTGTAATTCCCAATTCCTTGACCGTTGGTCCGATAAGATAGACTTTCCTTTATGTAAACATATGTCAAAGGAAATCAGGTTTTTCCATCTGATGCTTGCAGTTCTTAAGTTTTTTCTCGAAGGGAGTGCAATTTATCGAAGCTTGTTTTGTAATTCAGAGGTTCCAAATGATTTTTTCGATCGAAGAGTTGAAGGAAGGTTTTGGTAATTCGAATGACATGGCCAATAATTTAGATTTTACTGTATATACAAGTCTTTCTACAAGTTCGTTAGATCTATGATCTCCGACTGTACAATAGATGATTTCGATGTTGAATTTTCACAGAAGGATTTAACATCGTAAGATAAAAAAACAGGACCCATGGTCGACTCTAATCTTTCTTGAAAATCCATGAAGATGGCAGTAATTGTTTAAAAAGGAAATAAAGCAGTGAGGTGGTGTTGTTGATTACATTCGCAGAAGGAAATTTTGTGAAACGATCGATGCAGAAGATGTATTTTTTCGTTCCCCAAAAAACGTGCAACAGTCTTGCGAAGTCCAAGTTTATTTCCTCGTTCGCAAACGATAGCGTGGAAGCTTTGTCGTATGATCCGTTCCAAGTAAATATTCCCAGATGATCTTGTCGTCTTTCGTCATGATCTGTAGGAGTTTTCCCAGATGATCTTCTCGTCTTTCGTCATGATCTGTAGGAATTATAGGGGAGTGGAGTAATATAAGATCCGATTTGTATCTCTTCAAAAGGTTTGCATGATCGTATGAGAATTGGACGTGTTTGAGTTTAAGCGCTATAATATGCTAATATTCCGAGATATTTTTGGGGATTGGAAGGTTTTTGATAGCGTCGGCTTTGCCGACCATTAGTCGCACTCCATCTCCAGAGATTTTAAAATCTAACGTTTTTTTTCTTTGTGAAAGAATGCACAGTTTCACCGTTTCACCGCCATATTATTCTCTTCTAAGATTCACAATTCTGTTTGCAATTACTCTATGTTCATCTAAAGATCCTTTCGAAGCAACCAGTGTGTCTGTGTAGCAATTTGTACACGGTATAATCTTTTAAATTGAGTCCATGACTCGTTGAAATTCATTAGGCATGTCGATCGAACCGTAGAAGCAGGTTAAAAATCGATCGTTGTTTCACCGCCCACAATGCTGAAGTTACACTGCTTGCTTGTACTTTCACACAGTTTGAGTTGAATGTATGCGTTTTTCAAGTCTAAGTTACTAAATCAGACCTGCTCAGTGGGAGTTTCCGAAAGTAGGATAGCAACATTGTCTTTTAATTCATGAATGTTCGGCATCTGATATTTATTTTTAAAAATCTGATTGCTCAGTAATTTAGAGTCTAGTGCCAACTTAATCGAGTCATCTTTCTTTCTTGTTATAACAATTTGCCTAATAAAACAGTCCTCATCGCATTTTTCTTCGGTCTGCATTCTTCTTAGCTCTTCGTTTACGCCCGGAAACACTTTTCTTTTTGCCTGAACTGGTTCAAATGGAGAATGAAAATGTGTTACCTTGCGGTCATTCGGAATTTTCTCAATTCTCATGAATAATTCTTTAAAGTTGTTAAAAATTTGTTCGGATGAAAAAGAAAGTTAGTTCAACTTCCTTCTCCCTTGATGGTTGGCTGACTGAACATATTGTTGGCGGGTAGCACTTCTTCTGTTTAACTCCGATCCCTAATTTCGGTAGGTTGTCGCTCCCCAGTTTACTGCGTTCATCTCCTCCTGTGATGAAAAACGGCGTTTCTTCGCAAATTCACCCATTGGATTGGCTCCTAATGATAATTTTCCCCAGGATTTTGATCGTGTCGTCTATGAAACCAGTATAGATTCCTGATCCTCTTCTCCACTGGGTAATTTTTCAGGTTGGAAAAATTAACCAAATTTTCATTTTTTTTATTTAAGTTCGTGAAGGACCTTTTGTTTTATAAAACTAACATGGCTAGCCGAATCTACAGGAATATTCACATTCATAATCATCTCCCATCCCAATACGATGTTCATGAGTTTCTTGGTTTCGAGTCCGTTTTCATCGTATATCTTTCTAACGCTCAGCACCGAAAAATTGTCATCGTCAATCTGTCCGTTCTCATTCGAAGCGTTTATCACTCCACACATTTCTTGATTGTCGCTCCATGATTTCTCCGGTGGAAAGTATGTACAATTCTCGGTATTTACATGATTCTCGCTTTCAACATTTGCAGATGGTCGTTTTTTGTGGGATTTACAAAGTTTGCTGAAATTTCCTCTGTTACACTTTTTACACGTGATGTCCTTCGCTGGACATACATTCAAGTGTTCTTCATAAATGCGTTTCTCTTTTCTATATTAAGGCTCGGTTCTTCCTTTTTCTGATTCTATAAATAAAAATATTTAGTAGTCGGTCCATTGGTCGAAGATCTTGCCATATTCGTCAATTTCTGATGGTTAAAATAGCCTTTTTAGTCGATTAGAGCCTGATTTAGAGCTTCTGAGGGGCTGATTGTAGCTGAGAGGAATTTCCGTTGGGTTTCGGTATTCTTCATGTTGCAAATGTAGACGTCCCTAATCCATTCCGCTTCGTTGGTCTCCTCGATGTTACATGTACTAGCTAGGTCTGTCAGTGTGCCCCAAAATTGTTCAAATGACTCCCAACCTTTTTGTTTGCGGTTTAGCAATTTGTACTTCTCGAAAGTTGTATTAGGAGGTTTATTAAAGGCAACGTCTAGCAGATTCCAAAATTCAGTAGATGATATGGCTAAAATTTTCACCCGAGGGTTTTTGGGCGATGACACTTTTAAACTCGCTGCCGAGTGCTTGCAATAAATTTGAGCGTAGCTTGTTGTCGGCCTCTGCTAGTCTCATACCATTGAACTTTTTCTTTTCTTTGATCCGCTTTTTATCGGCGTCTTCGTATAGGTTCATAGCGTTTTTGTTCCTCGCTTCTCTACTCTATCTGTGTCCAACTCACTTCCTGTTCCGTTAAGACTATCGATATCCAGATTCTCTGTAGCAATTATCGCCAATTGAATTTGCTCGCTCCACTGGGTCCAAGAATGTGGTGGCTCCAAGGTATGATTAGCCAGAATGAGGGGGTTTCACGCACATTCGATTCATTTGACTGCGCCATAATATACTAGTTAGTTATGTACAGTGTAAGAAGAAATTATAAAACTGAAGTCTGAATTAAAACGTTTGTTATAAATTTAACACCAACTACTAATGATCGACCGATGGTCAAATCATGCAATGTGTTGACTGGTATCTAATCAATACCGAAGTAGTTTTGGAAGTGGGTTTTGTTATTCCAATTCCCCAGCTGAAACAAAATCATAAATTGTTACAAAAATGCAAAGAGCTTTAAAGACATCTAGTTTGTTCTTTGAAATTTTAAAATTGATATTTTTAACAAGTCAGTTCTTTTTTCTGCTTGCTTGCGTTCCTTGACTCTTTTCCAACTGTCTGTTGGCTATGCTTCACTAAAACAAAATGCTTCCTAAAACAAAATGAAGACCATTTTTTGCCAAGAAACGTTTTTAGAATGGTCGAACAAAAACGACAAAAAATTGATGTCCTAAAATATTACATAAGGTACATACAATGTCCTACAGGAAAAGCCGACCTAAATCCTGGACTATGTTCGCCGCACTGGGCATTTATGTATGCCCTCCCAAACTGTGACGGGATCCACAACAAAAAATAACAGGAACAACATTACATAAGGGAGACATCCCATTCCAACCCGCTACTGATACGGCTATTGTACTAAAGCATCCGAAATTAATATTTAAACCCAAAAATATGTCAGCTCCCAAGTTAAGTAAGAAGTTTTAAGCCCGATTAACAAGGGTGAATATTTCAGCGAACGCAGCTGTGGGCTGTAACAAAGAAGAACAGCCAACAAGAGTACCTCCTGCATCTTCTAGTGGAACTATAGTGTTAAAGAGTGGACCCACTCGGGAAATGTGCCTGATGCTTCAGAGTGGGGAGGAAGTGAACTTTGACAGATTTCTCAAATTCTATCTGCCGCCTAAAAATATTGACTCCCTAGTTGACAAGTAAGCATCCATCTCTTCACCAATTAACATGTTTTTTCGTTAAAAAAAAGAATTATAAATTCTAACCATATGTTTGAACAGACCGGAGCCGGATATCCGAACATAATTTAGCAGTAGTTTTAGAAGAACTAAGGCAATCGTGACATCAAACATTTCTAGTTTTTCTGCAAAACTTGTCATAAGGACATAAGTCTTGAACTTTGTTGATTTTTTTTATCTAGTAATATTCGGCTTGACATTAATTTTGACCTAAGTTTTATTTGAAAAATTATATTCTGATGTTTTATTAAGAGTAATGAACGTAGTGAAGACTCTTATATAGGTCTTGGTGATTTTTTTTTTCAGGAAAAAGTCTAAAATGCTCTAATAACTACAGATGTGCATTCATACATGTTATTGTATTTATCAATGCACTTAGATATATATGCAACTTTGAGTTCAATTGAAATTCATCTGCTGAAACTTACGTAAATAGTACTCTCCAAATACGAACGTGGAAATGGTGAGAAGAAAACCTGAACGATTTGTAGTTTCAGCAATGGAAGTAAATTTTTAGACTTACAGTGGAATAAAAACTTTACCTATTGATACAGTTTTCTCAAGTTGGGTTAATGTTATCAGAAAAACGCCAGTCACGAATTTTTCCAGAAATTCAAGTAGCTTAAAGGGTATCTATTTTTTTCTTTGGAGTTCGAAATTTTTTCAACAAAGTCAGTGCTTTTTCTGTCTACTTACTACGTTCAGTACTATTTTCCAACTGTTAGTTGGCTGTGTTAAAAATGGAGGAAGTTGTGCAATTGTGTAAAGAACTTCTTAGAGCACTGGAACCCTGGGATCTAGCGAAAAGGGCAACCTCTATGATAACTAGTATCTAATGTCCACTACCTATGACGAACCCCGAATTGCCTACTCATCTGGAGATGTGGGGTTGTTAACAATTTATAAATCTTATAATGATTGTTATCAGGACGCTAGAGGACAAAGTGGCGCTCACGTATTCGATAGTATCCTATTATAATCAACTGGCGGCCGGGGTGCAGCAGCCTCCCCCTGGTCACCTCAGCTTCCTAAGAGTGGACGGCGGAAGGCTCGATGTAAATGCGCCATCTCCGAGAGCCGATTCCACAGCCTCCCCATCGCCGCTGCCTCATTCGCTCAGACTGCCGAATATAAACACTTTTAACAATGGAACCGGAGTGATGCCAGACAGTAATGAAAACAATGCAATTCATATTAACCAGGTAAACAATTCGCAATCTTTGGTTCCGACACAGATCCAAAAGCTAAGCAATACGAACAACAACAGTACCAATAACAGCATGAACGTGTCTTCCATTTCAAATATGGCATCAGGCGCTGTAATAAAGAGCGAGGATGCCCTAGCAGTATCGACTATAAGTAGCACAATAGCCGAGAGTGATCTGCTGCCTCGCAAACCGGGAAGACCCTCGAATAAAATTCCACGCGCGCCCAGGTTGAGTGGCAAGTATGCTTGTTCACATTGTGGCAAGGGGTTCCCTCAGAACTCACAGCTGGACCAGCATATGAGGGTTCACACAGGGGAGAAGCCGTACCCGTGTAATGAGTGCGATAGTCGTTTCAAGCAACTGTGTCATTTGAAGCAGCACATGAGAGCTAAGCACACTGGCGAGAGACCCTACCAATGCAGGGTAAGTTGGCGTCGTCATATATGCTTCGGAGTCGGAATTACCGATGAACCTATTATTTTTCTATCAAAAGCGAGTATTCAAATCAGGAAGTACAGCAATAACTAACGACATCGTGCTTTAAAGTCAGGTTTAAAGAGAACGCTATGCCAAAAAATCCATATTTAGTTTTGTTTGTCCCGTGAAATGAATTAAAATCATTTTCATTTTAGTATTGTGACAAGAAGTTCGTCCAAATGTGTCATTTACAACAGCACGAGCGAAGCTCCAACCACAAAAACCACACAGAACTGAATTTAAACGGAGAGGAGAATGTGCGGTCGAGGAAAGTCACTCGTCCACGGAAGTCAACCGGAGGCGGGTCCAGTGAGAATAACCCAATCACGAACCTAAATGGAACCAGTCTTCTGTCTGCAGCCTCGTTTTCTCTGGCGTCACAAGTCGTTCCAGTTAGACTCTCTGAAATTAATGGGAACCACTCGACAATTTCCCTGCAACAGAACCATAATAGAACATCAGCTCAAACTTCATTATTACTTCCGGCGCCACCAAAACTAGTGCCTTAGCTCACAATTGTACTCCTCGTATGTTCTGTCTATTATCTACAATTCGAACTGAAATTAATATGAATGCTCGATTGAATTGAACTTGATTTCTTTTTCTCGGGGCTATGGCAACAAGTTCGTGTACAAGCTATTAAATAAAACCTCTAATCATTTTAAAATCAAAATGGAAATGAGAAACCTCGAGTGGTTCAAATTGCGTTGAGACCTTTGACCATTTCTATATGGAAGTCGAAATAAAAATGTTTTCATAATGGAGAATATAAACTTATTAGTTTTCATCGCAAATATGCAACGGTTGATAAAAGAAAGTTGATTTTGCTTGTGTGCGAAACTTTTTCCATGTCTCATTCTTATTTTTTGATGATCACTCGCGAAATAGTTTCAAATTTTGTCACGCATTACGGTTTAATCCAGAGCAGTAGCGTTTTAACTGCATATGCTGCGTATTGTTTCGTAATGACATAGATGTCGGAGTTGAAGTTCTGACAACTAGATAATTTAATGCATAATCTAATACAGTTTTTGTATATTCGTCTTGATCTTATTGAGATTTACATATTTAGTCTGTAAATTTTACATATATAATACTCAAATGAAATATTTGGTCATTGATTTTTGAAGCGATGATACATCTGTTCTTTTTATACGTTAGCCGTTAGAATTCAATGATTGAATCTGTTTTGTTTTGAACTATCTAGTTTTTAAAAAGTTTATGAACGAAGTGAATTATTTAGATCTTGTTTTTTTTTCAAGAAAAACTCATAAATGATTTTGAAGAATTTGGCTTCTATTTTATGTGTGTGCTGAGTTTTTGTGACGCAACAATGACCACTGAGTTCAAGCAAAATTGCTCTTCAATGTGAATATGGTGATGGCTGGTGATGGAAAAATGGCACTCGACTTATAGGATCAAAAGGAGACTTCGGTTTTTACCCTTACCAGAGTACTCTTGTAACCAGGAATTTTGAGTTATGACTGGGGTGTATAACTCATAGAGTAATTTCGGATAGGGTACACCGTCTGCTCGTCACGCTATCTTATTTTCGGCCGGATAGATTCGTGCAACTTCTTAGTCTAATACCGATCCTAATCTTACTCTTATACTATCTAGTCTCAGGTTGTTTAACTAGTCTCTGCTAGGCTCAATAGATCTAGGGTATACTGGTTTATTGCGGCTGCTGAAGTGCTCGGGAGAGTCCAACTAATTTCTAAGTTAAATTCAAATCTCTCTGGTGCTGAAATTACAAGTAACTTCAGCACTTACAAATAAGTGGGTTGTTAGTTAGATGGATCATGATTGGTTAATATTAAATACTTTACATTGGTAAAACATTTAATTTATCCAATCATAAAATGTAGTTTAGATCAGGTTCCACCCATCCGGGTTTTACAGAGTTTTTTTTATAATAGTTCTTCTGCAATTCGAAGGATGGATGATGGACGTTAGTGTTTGGCGAACATCATATTTCTTTTGTTTCCTTTTTGTTAAGGAAGTTCCAGGAAGCTGGAGTTAGAGACATAAGACGTTGTGTTCTTCTTGTGACAACGACTAAGTCTTCGCAACAAACTCAAATCTGATTTCAGAATGGTTGGCTATGTCAGGTTTTTCTGTTCTTCGTGGAGAACTTCTTTTGTGTCTGATCTAGCTTGGGAATGGCGTGGAGATTGTGCGTGGAGGGGATGCCTGGTTACTCGGATCTGTACGTATACTTGAACATCGAGGTGGTCATTGGTCTAGTTCAATGAAGTCCTTTTCTGCGAAGTCAAGTCGTACTCTAAATCCTTTGAGTTGTGATTGTGAGCGGCATATCGATTGTAGTTGGTCATTCTCTCTCGAGTGTAGTGAGGTCGTCTTGTCTTTTGATGTTCGTCCTTGGTGTTGTATTCTGATCTATATATTGCATCATGTAATTTTACATTTTATAAATCTTTTATTAATTTAGTATTTTTTAATAATGATTTTAGTTAGTTGTTTTCACAAAAGCTTTTTGTTTTAGTTCGGTTATTTTGAAGAGTTACTCACCCTTGAGTAGCTCTTATTAAAAATAAAGGTGTGGTCACAAAGCGTGGATGTAGCGCGGTGGGTTAGGCCGGCTATAGAGCATGCTCAGGACGTCCTTTCCTGGTGGGTTAGGCCAGGTGTGGGAGTATGATTTCATGCGGTTTTTGTGAGGGGTCCTGTTATGTGACAACGTTTTATGTTGGGTTTGTTGTGGTTTTACTTATGTCTTGTTGGTTATGTACTTTTTCCAAAAAGCAAATTGTTTGTGGTATGGGTTTGTCTTTCGACTTTTTTGTGTTTTATTATTTCTTTCTAAGACTTTGTAATAGTCTTCAAAAGAATAAATTATCCAGTTTTAAACTGGGTTAATCCGGTTTGGGTACCGTTGGTTTCCTTTTCTTAGTCATGCTGTTATTCTATGATTTGTGGTATTTAGTAAGCTGCGTTGGTTAGTTTTGTTTAGTATATGATTCCTTTCCAACCGGGTTAAAGGAAAGTTTGAAACTTGTTATTATATGTTAGAGTTGTTGAGTGTGAAAACTTGAAACTGAAATTCATTATTTTAAACAATTCTTCGTGGGCGAGCTGTGCGAGTGTGGATAGAATTTCTGTGCGAATGAATGAAAATATCAAAAGGTTAGTACTGCAATTGCATTTTATTAATTTACTGCATAGAATTTGGAAATTTACTGCTAGTAATGGGGGGATTTTAAGATACAAATTTTCATCATATGTAGATTTACTGCTTTGGGGGAAAATTTTATAAATTAGTTTACTACATTGGTATTATATTTATTTAATTGTTGGTGCAAAAGTTAAAAGGGTCTTAAACAGTTTTGAAGAAGTTTGCTATTTTTTATTTTTCTTTTGTGAATTTTTCAGATGATCGAAGATGAAGGCTAAAAATCTAAAGAAAACATGAATAAAGAATGGTGAGTTTTTTAATATTTTAATTAGTTAGTAATATTCATTTAATTCATACTTACCTGTTAGTCGTCGGGGAAAAAACCGTGGGGGAAGATATCGTGAATTAGTTCTGAAGTTGTTAGTAGTTTAGCTAAGATGCGGATGATATTTTTAGTTTGAAGCAGTGGCCAAAGCAATTGAAGTGCCTTAATAGTGGTTAGTTCTTCAGTGCCTACTGCAAACTCATAAGGTGTGTTTTGGATTAAGTTATATAATTTGTGGTTAAATTTAGTATTGTGGATGAATTCTAAAATTGGGATTTCTATAGGTTGTAGGAACTCGTGCGGGATAAGGAAGGGTCGGGATTCTTCGGCGTTGAAGGTCTTGGTGATGGGGCAGAAAATGTACATTTGGGTTATGGGGTCATAATTACGGAGAATACCATGGAGGTTAGTATCTTTAATACAATATGTGAAATTTAGGAAATACGGTGACGTGTATTTTGAATTGATGAATTGAAAGCGATGGTGTGGTTGTCTAGAGGGTGTGTGGAGGTCAAAGTGATTTTGGATGAAACGATAGTAACTGTATGTATGTGTTTGTTTAGTTCGCAACATAATATCGTGTGAGCAGTGTAAATCTCTTTCGTGTGGTGCAAGGAAATGAAAGGTTAGTGAAAAGATTTGAAAGCGTTCTTTAAAACTTTCGTATGCTTGTGTGCTTGTTAGTGCTTCTGAAATAATGTGATCAAACTTTCGGTCAAAGATGTTTAGTGTAAATACATATGGTGTCTTGATGAAAAATTTCTCGGTGATTTGTGGGTTAGCGAAGCGATCGTCGTCTAAGAATTGATCTTGGTTAGCTCTGATGATGTTGTGATCGTAGTATTCTAGTGTATATTCATTAGCTCTAGGTGCAGTGTGTATTTTTAGTGATTTTTTATATCCTACGTAAGTAAATTGTCTAGCGGTGAGTGGTGTAGTTAGTCGATATAGCATGTCTTTGTTTCGGTCTATATCGATGGAAGTGTTGGTTAAAGGTAAGCAAAGAGGGTTAGTGAAATGATAGTATGAGGTCCAAGAGAGAGTGGGCATTAAAACGTATTCGTCTACAAAGTTGCGTGTTTCGTTAGCGTCATGAGGGGTGTTTAAGGTGTATTGTGGAAATGAGGGTAAAGTGATAGCTAAAAATTCTCTAGTGTTAGTATGCTGGGGGTGGTTGATGTATTCACGGGCTGTTCCTGGTTTTGCTGGGAAAGGATGGTTGGGGAACTTTCTTTTAAAAGTGCGGTAAGCTCTATTAGTGTTGAGTGAGGATTCAGTTGATGTGGATGATGGTGCTAATGATTCAGTATAATTTGAAGAGGGTATAGGGGGATTGGATGAATTTGTAGTGGAGGAGATTTGGTTTATGGTCGGGGTGTTAAGGTGGTAGGGTTGTTGTTGGAGGGTAATAAAATTGTCTAGCTCTGGGGAGATTCGGGGGGTGTCTGGAGATGATTGGTCAGAATGGTATGAGGAGTAGGTTGGGGTAACTTGGGAAGCATAAGAGGGTGTAGGAGTGATGGGGTCAGGGTTATTTGACAATATGGGTTGAAAAGGAGGTTGAGAAAAATGAGAAGGGTTATGAAAATTATTGGATGGAGATGGTTCTGAGTCGGCAAATTCATCGGGGGTTTCAATATTCGGGTTATTTAGCTGTGAAATGGAGTATAAAACTGAAATGTGTGAGTTAGTGTCGGAATTCATGCCTGATGTTACATTGCTAGATGGAAAATCGGGTGGCGGAAAAGCAAAAAGTGGTATTATTGGGATTGAAGAGGTAAGGTTGGTTGGATGGGAATTTGATCGATGGAGTGATCCAAGTTGGCGGCTCATCGTGGGCTAAAAAAATTATTATTTTGAGATTGAAAAGCGGTGGTATGGGGTTGTTCAATAATTTGTTCATAAGTATTATCATCATGTGATTGATGTGTCATTATATGTTGGACGGGACTTTGTGATGTGGTGAGTCTAAAATTTGGATTATGTGTGATTGCTAAATTTCTAAAATTTCGTGGGACTAGGGATAGTGGATGGTTATTTGGTAGGGGTGGTAATTGTGGTGCCGTTGGCTGTGTGTCGACATTGTTATGTTCTTCGTCGTATGTATTTTGTCGTGTTGTTATTTTTGTGTTATATTCTTTTATTTGTGCGTCTAGAAGAATTTTGTTTATAGATGTGGAAAAAATTCCAAAAAATCCTGCAAAGAGTATGCGTGCTACGCTTGCTTGTCTGTTTACTTGTGTGTGTATAGCACATGTATTGTAGATTCCTTTTAAGAGTGAGAAAAGAAATCCAATAAAGTTAAACATTGCGTATAAAATAGTCAATTTTTCTAAGATGTAGTAGGGCCATCCTAGAAAATCTAGGATCTCATTTTTGAGTGTAACAAAGCTAAAAATGTTAATTGGTGATATATCTTGGGGACGGTATTTTTCGCCGTTTAGATATATATAATCTTTAATGTCTTTAAAATATCCGCTATAGTCTTGCGTGTAGATATCGGCAAATCCTGCGGTTTCTGCAAGTTTGCGTAAGTTTTGGTCTATTGATTGTCTTTGTATAGTGTCCATTTGTGTTAATAATTCTTGGAATTGTTGTGTTCTAATGTGATGTTGAATATCTGATTTTGAATAGATTCCTATTGATTGTAAGTCTATATTTGGGTTTCGAGCAATAGCGCGAATGCTTTCTGGTGAAAATTTTTTGAGTGATTGCATTAATGTGGGATATGGAGTGAGAAGATAATATTTGTTTTCATCAGGGTTTAGTTGTACTACATTGTGGCTATTTTCTGATCCACATGGGACTGCGGTATCCCAGAAATATGTTCTTCGTGAAAGTGTATCCACGAAATGTACTTTATTCTTATAAAAGATAGGGATTCTTTTATAACATCGTTTATCTTCAAAAACGTATAGTGGTGATACTTTTTTAGTACAAGTATAAAACCATAAAATGTTTCCTTCGTAGTCTAAAAAATTTGATCTATTTCCTGATAATAAGTATCCTGCGTAGGGTATTTTTAATACTGCTAGTGCAAGTGATTGTAATATTTGTGTTCGTTCTAATTCGCATAGTTGATGTAGTGTTTCTAATTCGGAGAGTGACATTTCTTGAAAAATGCGGCTAATTGTATAGTCTAGTTTCATATCCAAATGAATATCATAGTGGATATTACCGAAATATGTAGTATTCATTAGTGATAATTCTTGTAAGCGTGTACTTCTGGTGTCATAAGGTTTGAGATGTCCACCAGGTTGTCCGTTGCTTTTTTGAAAATTAACTGGTATATAGGATGTTCCTTCGTTTGGAGGATGACCTGTGGCATATGGGTCGATTTTTACTTTTCCAGTGGTCATGTCGAATCCTTTTTCGTATTCAACTAATATTTCAGAGTATTGTGTTCTGTGAAGTGGATTCCTGTATTTACATGCAAGTTCTGTTTCTTGATATATTTGAAAACGTGTCAATTTATTTTCTATATTGTCAATGTTTCTAAAATTAGAACTTAGTTTTCGTGATGGATGGACTTGTTCATAAGGAATTGATTGTATGAAATATTTTTCGTGAAATTTTATCATACGAGCGTGTATTTTTGCTACTTGAAATGTTGTACATGTATCTTCGGGGAACCAAACAATTGTTGCTTGTGTTCTTGTTGTAGGGTCGCAATATCCTTGATCATTTTTACAAGGTAGTCGGATTCCTTGATAGATCATTGTATTATCAGATAAATCTCGTGTGAGTTGTATTTTTTCGAGTTGTATTTTCCAATCGAAAAACATTATTTCTTGGTATCCTTTATTTTTCGTGTCTGCTTTGCAGTTTGATGGGTTATTTATACCAATGTGTGGTATCCAATGTTTATCATGTAGGTCATAGGTTAATCGTCCGTGTGCGCCGTTATACGGGTATTTTTCGTCTAGTTTTATATGTCCTTGGTGTCTTTCAAGTTGTGATTGGTGTACAGAGTCGGAAAAAACTTGAAAATTAACTAATTTTCTTTGGGAATTTTTATTTTTTGTGATGTTTAGTCTAAGTAATTCATTTTTACAATCGTCGGGATTGAGATGTAAAAGACGTTCTATATTACTTTGATAGAATGATTCATGGTCAAGTCGGTTTTTGTTTCCGTTCGAGACTTGTGAACAATGTACTTTCTTTTCGGAAAATGTTGCTGTGAATTTATAACCTGTAACTGTTGTTGCTCGGGCTTTTGAATAGAGTGTTGCTATTATATCTGTGGTTTCTATAGCTTGTGGTTCTGTTTCACATTGTGAGACTTGATTGATTGCATATTTATGTAGTGTTTTTTGTTCATTTTCTTCGCAATCGTAATGTGTTACTAATAAATCTTGTGGTCCTGTACGAGGGGAAGGGTTTATGTTTTGATTTGAGGTTATTAGAAAAAGGGTTTGGAGAAAAATTAATAATTTTAGAATATACATGTGTATGATAATCCTGAGTATGGATTATAAAATGTAATGTAACCAATTGTGTTTTTGGTGTATCTGTCGTATTTATATATTACTTCAGTAGTTATAAACGGTGGTGGTAGTGATTGAGCTGTTATGTTAGGTGGATTTAATGGGTAGGGATGTTGGGTAATGTTATTTAACTTAACTGTGATTTCAAACTTTAATTGTAAACTGTTTTGTTGGAGTATTTGAATATTGTGATCACGGATATCGTTGTGAATATCTTGGCGATATTGTAATCTATTAAGTGCCCAGTTATGAAGGCGGTTACTTTCTTGATGTTGTCCAAATAGTGGTGGAGGTGCTGTGAATGTGTTCCAATCTAATCTTAAAGGAATATTTATTGATGATTGTTCTCGATATCTGGCGTCGAGATTATTTGGAAAATTTAAGTTAAAGGGTAGTGGTGAAAATTGACTTATTGATGGTGTTGATGGTAGTGATAATGTTTCTGGTAGTGATGAGGATGTTGTTGTATCCGTAGAAATATCTATGGGGTCATTGACTAAATTTGGTTCACCTTGTGTGAATGAATTTGTAGTCCAATATGGCAGTCGTGATGTTAGGTTTGGGGGGTTAAAGGGATTTTCACGTATCTGTTCAGATGTTGGTGTTGAACCTAAGTAGTCTGAAGGTAGACTTGAAGTGCTTCGTTGTGAAAAAGGTGTAGGAGTTTCTGGTGTGATACCAGTGGTGTTTTCTGGAGTGGTTTGTGTTGGGGATTGAGGTATATCAAAATGTACTCGGGGAGTTTGAAAATTTCTATTTCGTCGAGGATGTATAATTTGTCTATTTATTTCTGCTGTGTTTTGGTTTTGACTAAGGTTTCGTATTCTACTTAGTTCTTGTGGTAGTGTTGGGTAAAGATTATATGTTGGTTCACTTAGGGATGCTTGTCGTTGAACTGGTTCTAGTGGTTCAGATAAACGAGCGTGCCGTTCTTCAAAAGTGTATGGATTGTCTTGAAAAGAAATTCGTGTAGATGTTTGAGGATTTTGAGTGGTTGAAGGTGGTGTTGAATTATCTTGGGATGATGTCGGTGAAGACTGATTCTGTGACTGTTGGGTAGCAATTTTTGATGGATTTTTGAATTGTTACTTTAGTGAGAAGGTTTATGTTTATTATAATATTCTTCTAAAAAAAGAATTAGAAAAATTGTTGCTAGGGCAAATGTGATGATTGCTTTCTTTATACATTTACATATTGTCAAAATGAGGGATGATAGAAATGTTATGAAAATTACAAACAATAAAAAAATATCAGTTCTACTGAAAATTGTTCGTATCATTTAGACAAGTTGTTAAAATCGTACCTGTGGATATATTCAAGGGTTTTGGAAAGTTGGAGGAATAGTTCAATTATTGTGTAGAAAATTAAAAAAATGTTACAAAAAATTATTATGATTATTAGAAAAGATTCAATGATATCAAAAAGAAATATTATAAAGGCTTGAAGTATTGAAAAAAAATGTTTAAAATTGATAAATATTTGAGCGACTGTTTGAGAGAAAAGCATTTAAGAAATGATCTCTTGGTCGAATATTTTTTGCTGTTTGAGGCGATTTTCTAGTGTGGTCGAATTATTTATTAGTTTTTTGACAAGTGGGTTGAGTTTCGTAAAAAATTGTTGGGGGCAATTTTCATGGTGACTGGGAGGTCGTCTTTTTCTTTATTTTTGTTTGTCAAATGATCCGGGGTATGGTGAGATTTTTATACTTTAGGCTAATTAAAATCTTCATTTTGTGACTTTAGGCTAAGTTATCAAATTTGTTTTGGGGGTATTCGTGGTCTGAGTTGGGGAAATATTGTTGATCTTTGGGTTATTAGATAAGGGAGGGGTACGGTATTATGGTGATATTTATTTTAGCTGTCAAGTTGGAGTGGTTTGCTTATTTTTGACCTGGAGGTTGTAAAGTTATAGTTAGAGATGTGCCTGGAGTTCTAGATTATTCGTCTAATTGATCTTAGTTTGAGTTAGAGAAAGTGGCGGATTGGATGAATCCTATTGGTCTATTTTGAACTAGAATTATTGCGTACTTTGTGAGCATGTTATTTTGAAAAATGGAAATGAAAAATGTTACGGAGGTTTCAAGATTGTGAAGTATAAAATTTTAAAATTACTTTTTAAATTCTACTTTCTTTAATATTTTAGATTGGGGGATGAACATTTTGTAGTTTTTACGTGGTTGATTTCGGAGTCTTGTTGTTTTTCTATGTTCTGATTTGTCTATTTCTTCTTGGGGTATTATTTGTTCTGTCATTTTTCTATTTTTTCTTTGTTTTTGGGATTCTTTATGGTCTAGATTTTTTGTAGTGCTTTTGGTAGCGGTTGGTTTTGTGTTTTGATTTTCGGTGGGGTTATCATTTTGTTCTGTGTTTTTCAGATGTGGTTCATTTTGAATGATTTTTAATCCTGTGAAAGAATATAATTGGGTTAATTCGCGGAGTGCGTATTCTTTTGGGTAATAAGGTAATAGGTTGTTTCGATGTTGAACGATTTCTTTTTTGTTTGAGTCGATAATTTTATATGTGACATCTGTGGGTTTTGCAATTATTTGGTAGGGTCCTTTTCGGAGGGGTTGTAATTTTTTAGAAATTCCTTTGTGAGTATTAAAATTAGGTATTAAAACAAATGTTCCAATTTTTAAATCGGAAGCTGGTGTAAAACGTGAATTGATTTGTTCATTTATATTTTGTCTTTGTAATAACTTTTTCGTTATTTTTTGGTAAATTTCATTGTGTTTCTTATCTCTATTTAAAATCCATTCGGTGTGTGTACCGGAGGCTAATTTAAGAATTTGTGGGTGATGAAAATGATCTTCATCGTGCGTATGTAATGGTAGGTTATAACAAATTGAGTCTTTATTTGGTTGACAATAACCTTGTGCGTTTTTATGTGAATTTGCTGTAAACATTATTGGTTTGCGTGGCTTTTGGTTAAAAACCATTTCATATGGTGACATTCCTAAAGTTGTCGTAATTTGTGAATTATATGCTAAGGGAAATAATTTTACATCTGCTGACCATTCGGTATATTTTGTATCATTTCCGTTGATGATACATCTAAGATATTCTTGTAGTGAACGGTTCATACCTTCGACTAAGCCGTTTGTCCAAGGTGCATGAGATGTACGTGGTTTGTGTTTAATGTTGTATAAATGACATAGTGTTATTATTTCATTATTTATGAATTCTGTACCATTGTCTGTAACTAAAATTTCTGGTAGTCCAAATTTTGCTATCCAGTGTTCATAGAGTGTTGTGTATGCGTAATAAGCGTTACAATGTGGTACTGGGTTAAGTGCTACATAATGTGTAAATGCGTCAACAATTACCATAATGTAGGAGTTTCCTTCTGATGAGGGTGAAATTGGGCCTTTAGTATCAAATGAGATACGGTGATTAAAGTACAGACTTTGTCCTTTAAAATCTTGTTTTTGTGCTATTTGTTTTTGATTTGGGTAAGGTTTATTTAGTTGACATACTATACAATCATTGCATAGTACTTTTATCCAAATTGGTGCATTTGGGAAGTAAAAATTTTGTATAAAATTTGAATATGTTTTCTCTGATCCAGAGTGTCCTTTAATATTTTGTGTATGTGAAATATTAAAAGCTATAAGAATCATACTTATAGGGAGACAGGGGACTGTGGATTCGTTTAAATTGTATTCTAAAAGGTCTGTATTTTCGTTAATTGTTGTATTGTTAAACTTGCGAAAGTATCGGAGGAGTGTTTTGTTTCCTAGAATGGTTGAATCTGCTTTGATAGGTTTAGTTTTATATTTGTGCCATGATTTTAGTTGTCGAATTACTGGGTCAAGGTTTTGATATTGTTTCAGTGTTGAAATTGTAATTGTTTCTGTTGGGGGGAGAAAAATGTTTTCGATTTCTAATTTAGATAAGGGTATTGTATCAAGTGGGTCGTGAAGGTCAAAAACTTGATTTATTGTGTATTTTGAATCATTTGTTTGTGGTCCTGATAAATTTATTTTATCAGTTAAATCTTCTTTTTCAATTAGTGGAAAATGGTCTTTCTTAGGTAGGTGTTGTTTTGTTCGTTTTTGTTGGGTGTTATTTTTTATCCATTGAGAATATGGGATTGGTTTGAAAGTTGATGTTCCAAGTAGGTCAACTTCATAATGATTATTTTGACAATCTAAATAAAGTGGGAAATGTTGTAAATTATTTATTTGTGATTGTTCAATATCAGTTTTTACTGCATATTTGCATTCTAATCGGGGTGATGTTTCGTTTTCTGCAAGGTAGAATTTTATGTTTTTGGGTATTTCAACTGTTGTTTTTCGTGTAAGTAATTCAGGTGGTGTATTTCGACTTAAGGTGTCTGGTAATGCAAGATTTTTTCCTGCAGTCCAAACTATATGTAAGTTTGGAAACTTCATTAGAATTAATTGAAATCTGTAAACTCGGTGGTTTGGGTTAGATTTCTGTGTGAAAAGAAAAATGATTGGTTTGTGGTCTGTGAATAAAACTGTGGGATGTTTTGATCCAAGTATCAGAAATTCATATTCTGTCAGTGTATATATTATGGCTGTACATTCTCTCATTAGAGTTGAGAGTCGTAGCTCTGCTTGAGTGAATAATCGGGAATTTGCTGATATCAAATTCATTTTATTTGTACCATTATGTGATTGTAATAATGCTGCGCCGATGCCAAAGTTCGAAGCATCGCACATTGCATAAAATGGTTGATCAGGGTCTGGAATTGTGTTTGAAATTTGTTCAGTTAAAAGTTTCTTTATTTCTTCGAATCGTGCTTGATGTTCTGTATTCCATTCAAAATTATTTTGTTGTCTAAGGATGTTGTAAAATGGTCGTAGATATAATTGCATTTTATAAACATATTTACTTAAGAAGTTTAACATTCCAAGGAATTCTTGGATTTTCTTTTTATTTGTCGGTGGTTGAAGTTTTTGAATAGCGTCAATGCGTGATTTCAGTGGAGTGATTGTTTTTCTTTCTATGTTATGTCCTAAGAATTTAACTCTTGTCAAAAAGAAGTGTGATTTATCGGGGGCGGCCTTCAGATTTTCATTCTGAAATATTTGGTGATATGTTTCTAAAACTGTGAACATTTCGTCTTTTGTTTGTGATTGCATAAAAACATCGTCTAAATAGGTGATTGCGTTTTTCTTGAGTATTAGTGGTCTAAAAATTTTGCTCATAAAGGCTGAAAATGCTGCTGGTCCTATGGATATTCCATAGAATAAGCGGTTGAATTCATATTGTTGGTTTCCGATAACAAATTGTGTTAAACGTCGTGATTGTTCATCTAGTGGCATTTGATTGTATGCACTATTCATATCGGCGGTTGTGAAGTATTTGCCGTTTATTTTTGTTAAAATAACTTGTATTGGTTCAATGGGCCAATTACATTTTGATTCATCTATGAGTGAATTGAGGTATCTAGCATCGAGAACGATTTTCAATGATTCTCCTTTAGCTAGAATGATAACGGGGTTGATGAATGTGTTGCCTTTTGGTTGTTCTTCTTTATTAACTGGTGATATAATGTTGTATTGTTCTAAAATATCGAGTAATCTGTTTACTTTATCATGTAAGTGAATTGGTACTTTACTTGCTCTTTGTTTTTTGAAAACTGCGTCTGGTTTTAATGGGAGATGTAGTGATGAACTGATTTTGCCAACATCGAATTTTGATGTTGCATAGACTGATGAATATTTAATTAGCTGTTTGGCTAACTTTTCGAATTCGTCTTGTGTTATTTGTGAATGTTGGAAATTAAACATTGTTAAAAATTTTTGTTGGTTCTCTGTGTAGTTACTTATGTTGAATGTAGGTTTGAAATATGGAGTTTTTGTGAAATAATCCGTATTTCTGTTTTCGTTACTTATTATATTATTTATAGATAATTCTTCATTAAGAATTGTAGATTGGCAAATATCTAGTAATTGGAGTATATTATTTACGCGATAGGCTTTTTCGTGTATTGGTGATATTGTAGCGTTGGTTTCACAATATCCTAAAAGTCCTAAAGGTAATGTTACTTGGTAAGGTGTGTTGTTATAAACATGTAAGGAAATAATATCTGAATTCGAATTTTTCAAATATTTTATTGAAGAGATTGTGATTTTGAAAAATTTATGAATAGGTTTGAATTCAAAATCTGACATATAAAATTTTTGTTTGTTTTGTTCTTTATCATATTGATGAACTTGTTTTATTGAAAAATTATAGATGTTTCCTGATAGTGGTTTCAGGTGTTTTCTTTGTTGGTTAAATATCGGATAAAATTTTGAAAAGAATGGTGGTTGTTTATTTAATCTTTGAAAAAATGTTAATGATGTTTCTTTTGTTTTTGTATATTTATCTTTGATTAATATTTTACTATTTAGTATGTTAATTGTTGGTATATACTTTGAAATAAATGGTATTCCAATGATATTATATTTAATATCAGTGATATGGAATATTTGTTTAAATGGCTTGTTTAGAATTTTGCTTTGCTCCATTGTTCTGGTAGGGAGGAGAAATAATTGGATTTTTCCGTAGTTTATCAATGTTGATCCTTGTGCTGTTGCTAGCTTACTGGAGGTTTCAAGAGGTGTTAGCTTTGGGTGTAAAGTTTTTATTTCATTCCATGTGGGAATGTTTATTATGTTTGATTCTGCTCCTGAATCAATTAAAAAATCTATTTCAAGGTCTGGTGGTTGAAATTCTTTATTTCTTGGGCTTTCTAAGAGAAATGGTATTGTCCAAATTTTTTCTTTGGGTTGTTCTTTTTGTATATTTTGATAAATGTGGTTTGTATTTAAGCATTTTGTTTTGACATTTTGATTGGGTTGTTCTGTAGTAATTTTTGCATTTATTTCTTGCGTTGTTGGTGTGGAATTTATGGGTGTAGTGTAATGATTTTGAAGAAATTCTGATTGATTTTCATATATGTGTGATGGAAAGGGTTGTTCATATATGACAGATTCATAGTCATTTTCGACTTTTATCATATTGATAGCAAGAGTGTTTTCAGTATCACTTTCTGAATCTGATGATGTACAGTTTATTTGATTGAGTTGTAACGTATCAGTTACTGTGTCATCAATACCTGGGGGGTCTGATGTTGTTTCTGGGTTAGCTTGTACTTGATTGATTTGTCTTTGATGTTTAGGTGTACTACTTCTATGACGATTATTAGAGTTATTGTAGTGATTATTATTCCGGTGTGGTGATTGGGAATAATTTCTATAACGATTATTATAACTTGGGTGTCGATTTTGTGAATTATTTCGCGATCTGTTTTGATAATTATTGTTTGGTCTGTTATAGTTCGATCTATTATATGAGTTATTCCTTGATCGATTGTTCGGATAATTCTGGTTTCGGTTGTTTGAATAACTTCTATTTCGATTATAGGAGTAGTTTCTATTCCTATTGTATGATGAATTTCGTGATTGGTTGTTTGGATAATAGTTATTTCTTGATTGAGAATTAGATCTAGAAACAAATCGTTGTGTATTTGAATTTGATCTGGAGTAGTTATTTCGACTATTCGGTCTATTGTAGTGATTTTGTGATGAATTATACGTGTTTCTTCGTTCTGGTGATCTTCCTCTATAACTTGAGTTATATGGAGATTGATTTCTTGTATAGCTTGTATTGTTCGGGAGTGGTTTTCCTGAACTGTTGTTGCTGTATACATTTTTGTTTGGTAGATTTTGATCTTTTTTCATGTATTGATAAAATGATTTATTTGGTTCTTTGTATTTTTGAGGTTTATTTTGACTATCTTGCTGTTTTTGTCTACATTCGGAAATACTATGTCCGTATCGTCGGCAATAATTACACCATTTTTTGAAAGATGGTTTGCCTTTAAAGTTCGGGTTCTTTTCGTAAATATTGAGTATTTCAGTGATTTTTTCAACGAGATCTGTTTCTGATTCTTGTATATTATTAATATTAGTGGGAGTCGTTTCAATTTTGTTAACGTATTGTAATTTCAGATTTTCCGTTTCTTCTAGTTTCATCGTGATTTCTGCTTGTTCTAGTTTGTCTACTAGTTTTCTAAAATCTAAATCGGGTTCTCGAATTGAAGAAGGATGTGATGCTCTCTTTTTTATTGCTATTTTCCTTAATTGTGGTGTTAAGGTCATCATTAAGATTTCTGTCATCTTAGTGTTTTTATAGTCGTGTGTATTTAGTGAATATGCTTTTCGAACTAGTGTTTCGATTCTTACTGCTATTTGCTTGATGGTTTCGTTTGGTAATCTGCGAATTTCATTACATAAAACTCTTTGTTGTTGTTTGTTTCTTTCTGAGTCAAACATTTTTGAGAATTCTTGTGTAAATCTTTTCCAGTTTGATTTTATTTCTTGAGGTAGTACTGAAAACCATTTTTGAGCTGCGCCATCTAAGGTTGTTTGTATCAACGCTGTGCGTCGATGTATCCAGTTTTGATGTAGTGGCGTATTAATTGGTTCAGGTCCTATATTTAAAATTAAATTTGCTGTTACTGCGTTTAAATAATCTTCTACAGAGTATTCAGGGTCTGTTCCTGTGAAGACCATTAAAGGTTTATTTGATGTTATTGATGATCCACCCATAAGGTATGGAATCATTGTCATTTGTAATGATTCTGCTGCATTTGGCATTTGGGAAAAATTTGAAAGTTGGTTTCTTGTTATTTCATGTTGTTGGAGATAATATGGAAGTGGTATTTCATTTTGCATTTGTGATGGTTGATACGAGTGTGTAGTCATTGGATTTTGTTGTTGAATTGGTTGAAAAGATTGTATATTAATTGGATTTTGTTGTTGAATTGGTTGTTGATATTGTGCATCTATTGATTGTGGAGAAAAATTTCTATGATTTGTACGTGTTTTCTGTATTCCTTGTCTACGATATTCTTGAGTATTTTGTGCAAATATATCTGGTTGTAAGAAATCATCATCTGACAATAAATAATCCATTTGATAAGATGTTTGTTTTTTATTTTTATTTTGTTGAAAAAATGGGTAATTTTCACTGCGATCCTGTGGAGGATTTGGTTGAAAATTTTTGGAATTATATTGGGCTGTTGGGTTATCCCAGTTCCGAGGTTTTGTATATTGATTAAAATTTCTTCGTGGTTGATAATTTGTTTTTGATGGATGTGTATAATTATAATTATGGTCTGCAAAGTTGTTTCGATTGAATGTTTTGCGTGCTTTTGATGGTATTGTCATGGGTCTGTATGTTTGGTAATCCATATGTGAATATTTTGGAGCAACCGAAGGTTTAACGGTTGATTGTAAGGTTACCTGTGTTTGTGAAGGATTTGTATTTCTTGGTGTTGTTAAATTTGGGCGTATTGGTGAAATACTTTGTTGTGTAGTTGTTGTGTGTACAATTTCTTCATTTATGAAGTGTGATGGTGTCTGGATATCTTGTTGAGTAAGATTCCTAGTTCCATTGAGGTTTTCATTGTGTATGACTGTAGAGTTTAAACTATTATTTTGTGTATCGGGTAAAAATGTATTATAGTTTAATGGTGTTGCATCAATTGTTAATGGTATTACTCTTACATAATCTCTTATGTAAGATATTGTACCTATTGCTTGACTTGAGATTGATTGTGGAAAGTTTATAAATGCGGGATGAGACCATTCGGGGTCCCAAACATAATCTGATTCTTCTGTGATAGCGGTATCATCGTTCGAATTTTGGGGTCTAAAATTTTTTCTTGCTTGTGCAATTAAATCAATATTGTGTGTAAAATAATCTATTATGAACCATGCTAAAATTTTTTGTAAATCGTGTTTGGTATGTTGTGAAACGTCGTCTTTCGTGAAATTTTCTTTAATGATGTTTAAATAACTAGAGAGTAGTGTGATTTCATGTCGTACTCTTAAATGTTTAGATGTTTCTGTCGGTGAGACATTTGTTAATGGGAGTTCATTTTCTAATATCGAAATATAACTATATATTAGTGCGAAAACTTCATTGGTGAAAATGGAGTTTGCTCTTTGTGAGTTATGGTATTGGATGCTTTTTATATATTCTGAAAAAACTTTTGAAAATTCTAAATCAAGATCGTCTGTTTGAATAGTATATGTTCTATTATTATGGTTTGGGGAAGTGAATTCTATAGAGTAGATTCCATACTGTTGTGTTATGTTGCATATATCTTTTAGATAGTGATCTATGATTTGTCTTTTGATTTTTACATCGGGGAACTCTGTTTTACATGGACTGATTCCGGGTTCAAATAAATTTACGAGTAAATTTTGACAAAATATGTGTTGTCCTCTATCAGTATCTGCATCTACTATAAAGGGAAAGATTTCATCATCATCTGGAGTTTCTTCACCTGGGGTGTGCGTTGAGCTCATTTTTTCGTTCGATGACTGTTAATATGTAATTATTAATGTGTCTAATTGGTTGATTCCAATTGTATAGATGTACTGGTTTTTGTTTGTACTGTTTTTTTATTCTTCTTTTTCCTCTTTGTGATGAATTTGAAGTTGTTTCTGAGTCAGAAAAATATAATTGATCGTGTTGTGGGTAATTTTTATCTATTGATTCTTTTAGTTTGTAAAGTTCGTCTAAACTGTTGGTTTCTGATTCTGAAAATGCGTTTCGATTTTTTGAAAATCTTTTTCGTGTTATTTGTCTTTGTTTAGTTATTATTTTTCTTTTTAGTGTTTGTCGTTTTGTTCGAATGTATCCAACTGTTTGTGTATGAGGTGTGATTACAAGGTCGTATTTTTTGTTATCTATTTCACAATTGTGTAAAATGATTGTTTGTTTATTTCCTAGGTTTTTAAATGACATAAGGTTTAGAATGACGGATGCAAAAGTTGTTAAATGATTTCTATTTTCCTAAACTGTTAGTTCTTACGATTTTTTGGTTAGCTTAACCTGGGTCTATTTGTTCAGGGTTGGAGAGAAAAGTATATCGATTCCGAAGAATGATTTTTACTTTCTCGTGACTAGTATAAGCTAAGGTGTTAACTTACTTAATCTTACTTAGGGGTAGTGATTGTGTTCAAGGGTTGGAGAATAGTAAATCGATCCACAAGGTTCAGGTATAATTAGAACGCGAGTAGTTCGTTAGATACTATTTTAAACTTACTAAGTCTAAGATTTATCCTGGGTCTGGTAAGAGGAGGGGTCAAGTGAAGGATGAATAACCGAAGTTCTTCACTGTTTATCCTAATTTGAATGATTAGTTTTGTTTAAAAATTTCTATTAGTCTTGGGTCTTTAGAAAGGGTTGGGTAGTGAATCGACGTTTGAGGTCGTTAGACACTAATTAAGTGGGTGGGGGAGAACAAAGTTGTTCTGTTTGATCCAAGGATAAGCCTTGATGATCAAATTTAAAATTTAATTAAGTAGAAAATGATTTAAGATCCAAGGATAAGCCTTGATGATCTGATTTTAAATTAAGTGACTTTAAGTTTTAATAAAGTTTTAAATTTGTGTAAAGGAAAGATTTAGTGTTTTGATGATATTAGTGGGTTTATGATTGCTGTTATGTTTTAGGTGATGAAGCTGGAACAACAGGATGATTTATGATTACTAACCATTTATTGTCATGCTACTAATTTTTATTTTTATTTTCCAATAAATATTTTTCAAACATGTTTTGTATAATACTGCAGAATTTTAGGAAAACGATCTTAGATCTTTTTATCAATCGTTATTGTATAATATTAATTTTGTTTAGCGCCTGAAATGATTTTGAAGATTTACTTCAAGGTTTTATGTTTGCAAATGGAAATCTAAATTCATTGCAAGTAGTATTCGAAATATAAAAGTTTGTTCTGGCTTTTGCCGAACTATCATATAACTATACGGCAAGTTTCTACTTTGTCGTATGTCGTCTTTGGTTCGATGTCTTCTTCCAATTCCGGGTAGTTCTATTATGGTTCGGAATATTGGCTCTGATCTATTGAGTCGGAGAGACATTTCAATTAAATTATTGTCGTATAACATTTTGTAAATGTTTTTGTCTAATTTCTAATCTAATTTTGGTTAATTCTAATCTAGTAAGGTCTTGTTCGAGACTTATGGTCGCACCAGATGAGTTATGACTGGGGTGTATAACTCATAGAGTAATTTCGGATAGGGTACACCGTCTGCTCGTCACGCTATCTTATTTTCGGCCGGATAGATTCGTGCAACTTCTTAGTCTAATACCGATCCTAATCTTACTCTTATACTATCTAGTCTCAGGTTGTTTAACTAGTCTCTGCTAGGCTCAATAGATCTAGGGTATACTGGTTTATTGCGGCTGCTGAAGTGCTCGGGAGAGTCCAACTAATTTCTAAGTTAAATTCAAATCTCTCTGGTGCTGAAATTACAAGTAACTTCAGCACTTACAAATAAGTGGGTTGTTAGTTAGATGGATCATGATTGGTTAATATTAAATACTTTACATTGGTAAAACATTTAATTTATCCAATCATAAAATGTAGTTTAGATCAGGTTCCAATTTTTACCAGTTATTGATTCTTTTAACTACTCTGTCAGAACCATTGCGGCACAACTCTATGCCGGAGACTTTTATTAGCCAACTTAAGTTTAACTACTCGGTCTATTCAAAATTTAATTTTAAGAGTCGATGAACGCAGTGAAAACTTATACTTGTGTTAATGAAATTTTTTTTTCAGGAAGCCTTAAAATGCTCTAACAACTGTAGAAGTGCATTCATACTTATTAACAATTAATACATGAACTTAGATATATATGCATTTTTTGAGTTCAATTCAACTTCATGTGCTAAAAAGTAGACTATTTCCGGTCTCCCATCTCGAAAAAGTACATGGCTCGAAAAATTATGAACGACTTTCAGTAGTTTCGAAAGGTGGATTTCAGTTTAAGATTCCCAGAGGAATAAAAAAATTACCCCTTGATTACACCGAAGACTTTAGTCAAGGTGTTATGGTATCGTGTAACGGGGTTTTTTTTTAATGTTGTCTGTTGTCAAGTGTCGACAAATAACGTCCACAGTTATCAATTATCATGTGGGCTGGACTATATCGCGCTATGTCACGTGATTGCGTATGTTTGTTTCTTTATTTGTTCATCTTTATTTAATTATCTGTTCTTCTATTTATTTAATTATGTTTAGTTTGCTTAAATTTATTTATAATTTATGTATGTACATATTTATTTTTGTTTATTTTTATCACGTGTTTTGTTTATTTATTTAATTATTCTTTCTTTCATTTAGTTTTGCTTTTATTATTTCTGCATGTGTATTTATTTAATTTATTTATTTTTATTTATTTATATTATGGGTCTGTTTGTTTGGTTATTTGTTCATATATATTTTTTCATGTCTATTTAATTATTTGTACATTTCACTTTTGCTTTTATTTATTTATTTATTTATTTATTTATGTATTTATTTATGTATTTATTTATTTATTTATATATTGATTTATTTTTTTATTGCTTATTTAATCAGGTGTGTTTTGTTTATTTGTTGATATTTATTTCTATATTTATTTAATTATTCTTTCTTTCATTTAGTTTTGCTTTTATTATTTATGTATGTGTATTTATTTAATTCATTTACTTTCATTTATTTATATTATGGGTCTGTTTGTTTGGTTATTTGTTCATGAGATATATATTTTTTCATGTTAATTTCATTATTTGTACATTTCAGTTTTGCGTTTATTTATTTATTTATTTATTTATTTATGTATGTATTTATTTATTTATGTATTGATTTATTTTTTTATTGTTTATTTATTTATCAGGTGTGTTTTGTTTATTCGTTGATATTTATTGCTATATTTATTTAATTATTTTCTTTCATTTAGTTTTGCTTTTATTTATTATTCATGTATGTATTTATTTATTCATTTATTTATTTATGTTTATTTATTTTTGGTTTGTTCGTTCATTTGTTGGTTTGTTCGTTCATTTATTTATTTATTTAGTTAGCGTCTTTGTTGTTTGATTGTGAAATTTGATGTTTTAATTCTTAGCTATGTAGTTAAAAGCAATGATTTTCAATTTTTTGTTCTGTTTAGGATATTTTCAGAAAGATCTGTTTATCACCAATTAGCGTACAACGATTTACAGGGAACGCTGCCAACGAGATTTGTCCACTTGCTTTTGGGTTGCAGCTACATCAAAAATGATTTTAAATTATTTATTTTAAAGATTTATCTATAGTTATATCTGTCCGGTAATTAATTTTCAAATTTGCTTTTGTATTTCTCAAAAAAGAATTTGTTGGAGCGTGGACTCAATAACGTAAAGCAAAATGTTAAATTTTATGTTACTTCTATTTTCAGTCATGTAATGGAGCCATTTCGACCCACGGGCATTGCAAATGATGACAACAGTTGCTATCTCAATTCTGTTCTTCAGCTTTTGTTGTCAAGCGCTTGCATCAGAGATCGGCTCAGTAGACTTACTGAATTTGACCATGGTGGCGTGTTAAGCGCCCTTTTTTATTATTTTTTAACAAGACTGATTATTTTATAAACGCTGACAAATTTTTAATTACTGTAATATTGTTGCATTTATTTCTGAGCGAATGTTCGTTATCATAGCCCACGTCTGAGCAGAGCGATGTTATTATTTATATTGGTTTTCACAAATATATTTTTGCAATGTACTTTTTTCCGTAGTTCAAATTTATTGTAATGGTTTCTATAACACAATGATGGTGATATAATTTTTTTTTCAGAAATGACGTCCACTGTTTTGTTTGGCGATTCTATGTTAAAAGGATTTAACGAAAACCTTATCAACTTTCCGATACGTCGGTTATAGTGAAATCTGGACTGAAAGTCAGTACCATCAATGACACTCATGTCGAAGAGATAAAAGCCTTGAAACCAGCTCGCGTTATTCTTGCTGTTGGTGCAAACGACATGTGTCCCCGCCAACAAGATATTGTGTTACAACCAAGCATTGCCTATACCGATGCTTCTCTCGCGAGCTTGGCAAAGGCCACACTTGCTATGTTGATTATGTCACTTGCTTCTCCTCTTCGCGATGCTGGCTTTGAAGTCCTGCTCCTTTGGTAACATTTTCATAAAATGGCTAATTCAGTAATCATAATAATGTACATTGTTCATCAGGTATCGGTTTTGCTGTTTTTTTAATGAAGTTTAGAGAAAAAATAAACTACATTGTATTTTTAGTCCAATTGTTCGCAAGGACTTTTACCGCGAAATCCGCGCGTTGGATACAGCCATCAAGTCTTCAGATTGGTCATTTATTCCCGTTGGACTATTGCGCTACACACATTTATCTACCGATGGTGTTCATTTGTCGCAAATGGGCTGCCTGAATTTGGCGAAATTAATTTGTGAGAGAATATCCTTAACTCTTTTGACATCTGCCGTGGTAAATACTTTTTGTCTATTCTATTTTTTTTTCTGTTGTATTCCACTGAGCACTTAAATGTCATAATTTTATTTTTGCAGCCGTTTACTATCAGCTCATCTTCAGTGTTTGGCGTCTCTCAAATTTCGCTTGACGTTTGCAATAAATCTGTTTTGAGCATAGCTGATTCCCTCTTTGCAGAGCTTTACAAATCATACAAACAGGAATCTTGGACACATGTCAACGGGCGCTCTGTCAAGTGGATTTCAGAGGTTCCATACTCATATGGAAGCGTTCGCCACCCGCCCAACAACTCTTGGTCACCACAGTTGTTGTTGTTAAAGACCTTGTTGGAGAAAGAACTCAAAGTTTCCTTCAACAGTGTCCTCATCAACATTTATTGTTCCCTCGAAGAGGTAATATCACAAAATACCGTCATAACAATTAGATAACATAGAAAATGTACTTTGCCTATCAGTATTTTTAGGGAGTTGGATTTCACGCTGACAACGAACGTGGTATTCCTGATTATCCAACCATTGCCAGCGTATCCCTTGGAGCCACCCGACGCTTTGCAATGAAAAGAAACGGGACCACGCGCTCTGAAGTTTCTGTTTTGTTGCCACATGGTAGCGTTTTTACCATGCTCGGAGCTTGCCAGAAAGACTGGAAGCACAGCATCTTGAGAGGATCCACTGCACCCGATGGATCGTTTGAGAAATGGAATGGCGTCCGTTTAAATTTGACGTTCCGTAATCAGTTTGACGCTGAACGTTGAAGTTTTATGTCTTTTTTATTACTTGCCGGTTTTTGAAGGTTGAATTTGAACTTGATTTCGTGGAATACTTAACTGATATCTTTACCTGATTGAAGTTTTGTTCATGAATACCAACATTGGTACATTTTTCAGATCTGTGTCATGTCTTTGCAAGTATTTTTTTGTTTTTTGGATTTGTTTTTCGGATTGTTTTACTGCTACATACTGTCAATTCTGAGACTGCTTCACAATTTCTCAATATAATAAGACTAATTATTTTTTTTCATTTTAGCTCTTTCTTGTAAGTATATGTATAAGTACGATTTTTAGTTATTCCGGAGACCCATATGAGTCTACATGCCAATTTATACGATTGGCCGATTGAAACGACAGGAGGCGTTTTGCTACACATACAAACACAATCTTTTGTATTTTATTATAGCTATAGAAATTGATCTACAATGCGTAAGTACGACATTTAGTTCTACGATTGTTATTTCAGGTCCTTTGTCAATATTTCAGGCTCTTTGTCAATATAGCAAAATTTTGGTGTATATATGTGTTAGTAAGATTTTTAGTTCTACAACGTTTATTCAGGCTCTTTGTCGATATAGCAAAATATTGGTGTATACATGTGTTAGTACGATTTTAGCTCTAGAATTGTTATTTCAGGCTCTTCGTCAATAAGCAATATTTTAGCGTATACATGTGTTAGTACCATTTTTAGTTCTCGAACTGTTATTTTATGATCTATGTCAATATATCAAAATTTTAGTGTATACATGTGTTATTACGATTTTTAGTTCTCGAACTGTTATTTCATGATCTTTGTCAATATATCAAAATTTTATTGTATACATGTGTTAGTACCATTTTTAGTTCTCGAACTGTTATTCCATGATCTTTGTCAATATAGCAAAATTTTGGTGTATACATGGGTTAGTACGATTTTTAGCTCTAGAACTGTTATTCCATGATCTTTGTCAATATAGCAAAAATTTGACGTATACATGTGTTAGTACGATTTTTAGCTCTCGAACTGTTATTTCATGGTCTTTGCCAATATAGCAAAATTTTGGTGTATACATGTGTTCGTACGATTTTTAGCTCACGAACTGTTATTTCAGGCTCTTTGTCAATATAGTAAAATTTTGGTGTATACATGTGTTAGTACGATTTTTAGTTCTAGAAGTGTTATTTTATGATCTTCGTTGATATATCAAAAATTTAACCTATACATGTGTTAGTACGATTTTTAGTTCTAGAACTGTTATTTCAGGCTCTTTCTCGATATAGCAAAATTTTGGTGTATACATGTATTAGTACGATTTTTTGTTCTAGAACTGTTATTCTTCAATTATTAGTTGTTCAAGTTGTTTGGTTTTTGCTTCAGTTTCTATGCCTTCGGTGTAATGCGCGTAGCGCCTATGTTCCAGATTTTTATCAATAAACTGTCAATCATGAGTTGTTCTAGAATTCAAAGAGCTTTAAGGCCGTCTAATTTTTCTTTGACTTTCGAAAGTTGAGGTTTTTTAAGAAAAAAACACGTCAGTGTTTTTTTTCTGTTTGCTTGCAATCATTGACACTTTTCCAACTGTCTGATGGCTCTGTTAGATCGATTGTCAGTTTACCAACTCCGATTTTGAAAATAATTCCGATTTTTTCCCGACCATAAAAAACTTCCGGTTTTGTCCCGACCGTAGGCGCACAATTTGGTGTGTAGGTCAATGGAATTTAGAGACAATTTTTTCATTTTTACACTTGCAAGCAGAGTAGTGTATTAGTACGAACCTTCTTTTTTCTAACCTAACTAAAAGTGTTCACTTGAGTGTTCACTTATTGGGTGGCACTTTTGCTATAATCACGATCTGTATCATTGGAATTTTCATAGCATTTGTTCTCTGCTTTGTTTGTGGCTAGTATTTGTGCTTTAATAAGAGTCCATGGCCGAGTGGTTTGTGCGTGAGACTCGTAATCTCCTGGTCTCAGATCGAATCCGAGACGTATAAATTCGCTATATCTCAGAAAAGATTTAAGAGGTAATTTTTTGGGGGCCGAAGACTATTTGCGTTTGAGAGCTTTCTCCTAATTTCTCAAAAGCAATCTGATTGCGAATAAATCTGTTAAAATACAATATAAAGGGGGGTTGATAAATTAGACGATAAGCAAATTAGACGGAGGTACTTAAAAGGAAATTAGACGGTTTTGCAAAACTGCAATTGTGAGAAAATAGACGAAAGTGAGAGAAATTAACTTTGTTTGCACACAAATTGCGTTAGAAAAATAAAATTAGTAGACAACAGTTCAATTTCGGTGGCCAAAAACTTTACAAGTCAATCATGCATAATTTATTCAATTCAAAACTCTCCTGTAATATTCAGATTTGACATTTTATGTTGATTCCAACTAATTGTTTTATTAGGTATTGACATTTTATGTCGTTTTTGTATTTGTGAAACTTGACTCTTAAGAAAAATTTTTGTTGGCCCTTTCCCTTTCGTCTAAAATGCCAGATCTGTAAAAAATAAATTCCGTCTAATTTCGTTTTTGTAGCATCCGTCTAATTTGCTTATCGTCTAATTTCCTAGGCCCCAATATAAAATTATCTTTGGACATGATTGATTGCTAATGTACTCTTTGCAATCCTATTCAAAGCAAGAAGCGATATCTTAAACTAGCGCATGACTCGCAACTACAGTGCTTTGAATAAATTGAGTTAAGTTTAAAAAGCTTCATGTAAACAAAAACGATATTCAATGCAACCATGAACCTAAATTGAACCCAACCACATCAGTGTTTTCATTTTTATAAATTGAACAGTTTTTAACGTCAATTTGAGGTTGTTTTTCACCAAAATGGTCATATCTCCAAAACTTCAGTTATAGCACTTTTGAGTTTCATCAGTTATAGCACTTTTGAACTCCAAAGCATATCAAAAAATGACATCATCCAAATGTGGTTTTGTCATTTTTTGAACAATTCAAACATCAATCAGATTTTGTTTTTTGAAAAAACTTGAAAACAATTAACCTTCTTATTTTGGAAACAAAAATTCAAAAACTAAACTGGCATCCCTAAGATTACCTTGAGAACAACACAAAGTGGCGTTAAAAAATTACCTTTTTACTAGGTTTTTGCAATTTAACTTTCCTGAAGAAAGTGATAATTCAAGAAGTTCGCCATATCTCGGAAAAGAAAAGTATTTGAGAGGTCATTGTTGGGAGCCGCATTTGCACACTGAGTGTATCTTGACAGTTTTCTAGCTTGAAGTTTTGAGCAGTTACACTGAAGACGGTATCTGTTATTCCTAATAATAATTTGGCATCATCCAACTATACAGTAAAAATTTAAAGTTTCGAGAAATGTTTTATCTTGATTTTTTTTGATAAGCTACAAGATTTTTTAGAGAAATTGTTAGGACTTTTTTGGAGAATTTTTGGAGAATTTTAACAATAGTCTTAAAAATAAAAGGACTCGAGCAGTGAAATTTGAAGGCCACGCCTTCAAACCTTACGAATACTTTGAAATCATCTGATTAAAGTGTCGAGAGTTTGAACTTTTTTCTTGGAAATTAAAATATAATTAAATTTTATTTATTCACATTGCATTTCACGCGCACCCTAAATGTCACGCACACAAAAAATGAAGTGTTCAAAAAATCGCACATTTCAGAAAGTGAACGTTTTTATTGGAGTTAAAAATATAGTTAGTTAGTTCTACAACGTTTATTCAGGCTCTTTGTCGATATAGCAAAATATTGGTGTATACATGTGTTAGTACGATTTTAGCTCTAGAATTGTTATTTCAGGCTCTTCGTCAATATAGCAATATTTTAGCGTATACATGTGTTAGTACCATTTTTAGTTCTCGAACTGTTATTTTATGATCTATGTCAATATATCAAAATTTTAGTGTATACATGTGTTATTACGATTTTTAGTTCTCGAACTGTTATTTCATGATCTTTGTCAATATATCAAAATTTTATTGTATACATGTGTTAGTACCATTTTTAGTTCTCGAACTGTTATTCCATGATCTTTGTCAATATAGCAAAATTTTGGTGTATACATGGGTTAGTACGATTTTTAGCTCTAGAACTGTTATTCCATGATCTTTGTCAATATAGCAAAAATTTGACGTATACATGTGTTAGTACGATTTTTAGCTCTCGAACTGTTATTTCATGGTCTTTGCCAATATAGCAAAATTTTGGTGTATACATGTGTTCGTACGATTTTTAGCTCACGAACTGTTATTTCAGGCTCTTTGTCAATATAGTAAAATTTTGGTGTATACATGTGTTAGTACGATTTTTAGTTCTAGAAGTGTTATTTTATGATCTTCGTTGATATATCAAAAATTTAACCTATACATGTGTTAGTACGATTTTTAGTTCTAGAACTGTTATTTCAGGCTCTTTCTCGATATAGCAAAATTTTGGTGTATACATGTATTAGTACGATTTTTTGTTCTAGAACTGTTATTCTTCAATTATTAGTTGTTCAAGTTGTTTGGTTTTTGCTTCAGTTTCTATGCCTTCGGTGTAATGCGCGTAGCGCCTATGTTCCAGATTTTTATCAATAAACTGTCAATCATGAGTTGTTCTAGAATTCAAAGAGCTTTAAGGCCGTCTAATTTTTCTTTGACTTTCGAAAGTTGAGGTTTTTTAAGAAAAAAACACGTCAGTGTTTTTTTCTGTTTGCTTGCAATCATTGACACTTTTCCAACTGTCTGATGGCTCTGTTAGATCGATTGTCAGTTTACCAACTCCGATTTTGAAAATAATTCCGATTTTTTCCCGACCATAAAAAACTTCCGGTTTTGTCCCGACCGTAGGCGCACAATTTGGTGTGTAGGTCAATGGAATTTAGAGACAATTTTTTCATTTTTACACTTGCAAGCAGAGTAGTGTATTAGTACGAACCTTCTTTTTTCTAACCTAACTAAAAGTGTTCACTTGAGTGTTCACTTATTGGGTGGCACTTTTGCTATAATCACGATCTGTATCATTGGAATTTTCATAGCATTTGTTCTCTGCTTTGTTTGTGGCTAGTATTTGTGCTTTAATAAGAGTCCATGGCCGAGTGGTTTGTGCGTGAGACTCGTAATCTCCTGGTCTCAGATCGAATCCGAGACGTATAAATTCGCTATATCTCAGAAAAGATTTAAGAGGTAATTTTTTGGGGGCCGAAGACTATTTGCGTTTGAGAGCTTTCTCCTAATTTCTCAAAAGCAATCTGATTGCGAATAAATCTGTTAAAATACAATATAAAGGGGGGTTGATAAATTAGACGATAAGCAAATTAGACGGAGGTACTTAAAAGGAAATTAGACGGTTTTGCAAAACTGCAATTGTGAGAAAATAGACGAAAGTGAGAGAAATTAACTTTGTTTGCACACAAATTGCGTTAGAAAAATAAAATTAGTAGACAACAGTTCAATTTCGGTGGCCAAAAACTTTACAAGTCAATCATGCATAATTTATTCAATTCAAAACTCTCCTGTAATATTCAGATTTGACATTTTATGTTGATTCCAACTAATTGTTTTATTAGGTATTGACATTTTATGTCGTTTTTGTATTTGTGAAACTTGACTCTTAAGAAAAATTTTTGTTGGCCCTTTCCCTTTCGTCTAAAATGCCAGATCTGTAAAAAATAAATTCCGTCTAATTTCGTTTTTGTAGCATCCGTCTAATTTGCTTATCGTCTAATTTCCTAGGCCCCAATATAAAGTTATCTTTGGACATGATTGATTGCTAATGTACTCTTTGCAATCCTATTCAAAGCAAGAAGCGATATCTTAAACTAGCGCATGACTCGCAACTACGGTGCTTTGAATAAATTGAGTTAAGTTTAAAAAGCTTCATGTAAACAAAAACGATATTCAATGCAACCATGAACCTAAATTGAACCCAACCACATCAGTGTTTTCATTTTTATAAATTGAACAGTTTTTAACGTCAATTTGAGGTTGTTTTTCACCAAAATGGTCATATCTCCAAAACTTCAGTTATAGCACTTTTGAGTTTCATCAGTTATAGCACTTTTGAACTCCAAAGCATATCAAAAAATGACATCATCCAAATGTGGTTTTGTCATTTTTTGAACAATTCAAACATCAATCAGATTTTGTTTTTTGAAAAAACTTGAAAACAATTAACCTTCTTATTTTGGAAACAAAAATTCAAAAACTAAACTGGCATCCCTAAGATTACCTTGAGAACAACACAAAGTGGCGTTAAAAAATTACCTTTTTACTAGGTTTTTGCAATTTAACTTTCCTGAAGAAAGTGATAATTCAAGAAGTTCGCCATATCTCGGAAAAGAAAAGTATTTGAGAGGTCATTGTTGGGAGCCGCATTTGCACACTGAGTGTATCTTGACAGTTTTCTAGCTTGAAGTTTTGAGCAGTTACACTGAAGACGGTATCTGTTATTCCTAATAATAATTTGGCATCATCCAACTATACAGTAAAAATTTAAAGTTTCGAGAAATGTTTTATCTTGATTTTTTTTGATAAGCTACAAGATTTTTTAGAGAAATTGTTAGGACTTTTTTGGAGAATTTTTGGAGAATTTTAACAATAGTCTTAAAAATAAAAGGACTCGAGCAGTGAAATTTGAAGGCCACGCCTTCAAACCTTACGAATACTTTGAAATCATCTGATTAAAGTGTCGAGAGTTTGAACTTTTTTCTTGGAAATTAAAATATAATTAAATTTTATTTATTCACATTGCATTTCACGCGCACCCTAAATGTCACGCACACAAAAAATGAAGTGTTCAAAAAATCGCACATTTCAGAAAGTGAACGTTTTTATTGGAGTTAAAAATATAGTTAGTTAGTTCTACAACGTTTATTCAGGCTCTTTGTCGATATAGCAAAATATTGGTGTATACATGTGTTAGTACGATTTTAGCTCTAGAATTGTTATTTCAGGCTCTTCGTCAATATAGCAATATTTTAGCGTATACATGTGTTAGTACCATTTTTAGTTCTCGAACTGTTATTTTATGATCTATGTCAATATATCAAAATTTTAGTGTATACATGTGTTATTACGATTTTTAGTTCTCGAACTGTTATTTCATGATCTTTGTCAATATATCAAAATTTTATTGTATACATGTGTTAGTACCATTTTTAGTTCTCGAACTGTTATTCCATGATCTTTGTCAATATAGCAAAATTTTGGTGTATACATGGGTTAGTACGATTTTTAGCTCTAGAACTGTTATTCCATGATCTTTGTCAATATAGCAAAAATTTGACGTATACATGTGTTAGTACGATTTTTAGCTCTCGAACTGTTATTTCATGGTCTTTGCCAATATAGCAAAATTTTGGTGTATACATGTGTTCGTACGATTTTTAGCTCACGAACTGTTATTTCAGGCTCTTTGTCAATATAGTAAAATTTTGGTGTATACATGTGTTAGTACGATTTTTAGTTCTAGAAGTGTTATTTTATGATCTTCGTTGATATATCAAAAATTTAACCTATACATGTGTTAGTACGATTTTTAGTTCTAGAACTGTTATTTCAGGCTCTTTCTCGATATAGCAAAATTTTGGTGTATACATGTATTAGTACGATTTTTTGTTCTAGAACTGTTATTCTTCAATTATTAGTTGTTCCAGTTGTTTGGTTTTTGCTTCAGTTTCTATGCCTTCGGTGTAATGCGCGTAGCGCCTATGTTCCAGATTTTTATCAATAAACTGTCAATCATGAGTTGTTCTAGAATTCAAAGAGCTTTAAGGCCGTCTAATTTTTCTTTGACTTTCGAAAGTTGAGGTTTTTTAAGAAAAAAACACGTCAGTGTTTTTTTTCTGTTTGCTTGCAATCATTGACACTTTTCCAACTGTCTGATGGCTCTGTTAGATCGATTGTCAGTTTACCAACTCCGATTTTGAAAATAATTCCGATTTTTTCCCGACCATAAAAAACTTCCGGTTTTGTCCCGACCGTAGGCGCACAATTTGGTGTGTAGGTCAATGGAATTTAGAGACAATTTTTTCATTTTTACACTTGCAAGCAGAGTAGTGTATTAGTACGAACCTTCTTTTTTCTAACCTAACTAAAAGTGTTCACTTGAGTGTTCACTTATTGGGTGGCACTTTTGCTATAATCACGATCTGTATCATTGGAATTTTCATAGCATTTGTTCTCTGCTTTGTTTGTGGCTAGTATTTGTGCTTTAATAAGAGTCCATGGCCGAGTGGTTTGTGCGTGAGACTCGTAATCTCCTGGTCTCAGATCGAATCCGAGACGTATAAATTCGCTATATCTCAGAAAAGATTTAAGAGGTAATTTTTTGGGGGCCGAAGACTATTTGCGTTTGAGAGCTTTCTCCTAATTTCTCAAAAGCAATCTGATTGCGAATAAATCTGTTAAAATACAATATAAAGGGGGGTTGATAAATTAGACGATAAGCAAATTAGACGGAGGTACTTAAAAGGAAATTAGACGGTTTTGCAAAACTGCAATTGTGAGAAAATAGACGAAAGTGAGAGAAATTAACTTTGTTTGCACACAAATTGCGTTAGAAAAATAAAATTAGTAGACAACAGTTCAATTTCGGTGGCCAAAAACTTTACAAGTCAATCATGCATAATTTATTCAATTCAAAACTCTCCTGTAATATTCAGATTTGACATTTTATGTTGATTCCAACTAATTGTTTTATTAGGTATTGACATTTTATGTCGTTTTTGTATTTGTGAAACTTGACTCTTAAGAAAAATTTTTGTTGGCCCTTTCCCTTTCGTCTAAAATGCCAGATCTGTAAAAAATAAATTCCGTCTAATTTCGTTTTTGTAGCATCCGTCTAATTTGCTTATCGTCTAATTTCCTAGGCCCCAATATAAAGTTATCTTTGGACATGATTGATTGCTAATGTACTCTTTGCAATCCTATTCAAAGCAAGAAGCGATATCTTAAACTAGCGCATGACTCGCAACTACGGTGCTTTGAATAAATTGAGTTAAGTTTAAAAAGCTTCATGTAAACAAAAACGATATTCAATGCAACCATGAACCTAAATTGAACCCAACCACATCAGTGTTTTCATTTTTATAAATTGAACAGTTTTTAACGTCAATTTGAGGTTGTTTTTCACCAAAATGGTCATATCTCCAAAACTTCAGTTATAGCACTTTTGAGTTTCATCAGTTATAGCACTTTTGAACTCCAAAGCATATCAAAAAATGACATCATCCAAATGTGGTTTTGTCATTTTTTGAACAATTCAAACATCAATCAGATTTTGTTTTTTGAAAAAACTTGAAAACAATTAACCTTCTTATTTTGGAAACAAAAATTCAAAAACTAAACTGGCATCCCTAAGATTACCTTGAGAACAACACAAAGTGGCGTTAAAAAATTACCTTTTTACTAGGTTTTTGCAATTTAACTTTCCTGAAGAAAGTGATAATTCAAGAAGTTCGCCATATCTCGGAAAAGAAAAGTATTTGAGAGGTCATTGTTGGGAGCCGCATTTGCACACTGAGTGTATCTTGACAGTTTTCTAGCTTGAAGTTTTGAGCAGTTACACTGAAGACGGTATCTGTTATTCCTAATAATAATTTGGCATCATCCAACTATACAGTAAAAATTTAAAGTTTCGAGAAATGTTTTATCTTGATTTTTTTTGATAAGCTACAAGATTTTTTAGAGAAATTGTTAGGACTTTTTTGGAGAATTTTTGGAGAATTTTAACAATAGTCTTAAAAATAAAAGGACTCGAGCAGTGAAATTTGAAGGCCACGCCTTCAAACCTTACGAATACTTTGAAATCATCTGATTAAAGTGTCGAGAGTTTGAACTTTTTTCTTGGAAATTAAAATATAATTAAATTTTATTTATTCACATTGCATTTCACGCGCACCCTAAATGTCACGCACACAAAAAATGAAGTGTTCAAAAAATCGCACATTTCAGAAAGTGAACGTTTTTATTGGAGTTAAAAATATAATTTAGTTGAGTTTATTCACATATTGCATTTCACGAACAAGCACGCGCACCTTAAATTCCTTTTGTAATAGATTCGAAGTTTATTCGCAATTGGACTGTCACATACTACTGGTACTGCTGATACTACTTGGTACTACTAGCATATGTGACCTATTTATCGAAATAAGTCAGCACAATATATTTGCTTTCTATTGCGTCTGCCCATAGTCGGAGATCTTCTGTGATCATGAAAGACTTCGTCTGGTGACGTCGAGAACTTCTCATCAGTCTTGCCAATCTAGTGACTTTGATCGCTTTTTTGATTGCCAGTGCAATTAGCTGGTAGAGTCTCACTAAAAGTGAAAGTGGGCACGGGACCATGGCTCTCTCTGAAACAACACTTAGGAAGAACAAATAAATCAAACAAGGATGTAGCTGCTGGATGCATAGGGTGGGTTGCTGTTTTCGCTCGTTTCGGGAAACAACGGTTTCGTATTATATCATCCCTCGCGCATTATCTCTTCCATAAACGCTCACTTGTTCACCTATTCACTTTGATATTAATTTTTTTGCTCTTTCTATTCGTATTTCTTCTCCGATTGTTTCTTCAGTTTGCAATCTAAGTTTTGCAATTGTGTAGCAGTGTCAAATCTGGAAAAAGGGCGGCTTTTTGAACAAGAGGAATACCAATAAAAAAGATGATGTCCAAGTCTGACATTCTAGGATACTTAGTTAATTTTTAAATGTTGAAATTTTTTTGAAAACAATTTCCTGTATAAAAGAATTAGAAACTGATACAAAGAACTTAAAAAATGACAACCAGAAAATTGAGAAGCACCAAAATAATCTTGCCGTAGGAAAATCAGCTTTTCACATGCCAATAGAGCAGCGTGAGTACTACTTAAAGAATATTTGCGCTCTCTCGTTTTTTTTTTACAAATACGACTTTTTACTAGTAGTTTTTTTAAAATCAGAATCACTTAATACCGGGAGAAAAAAATTGATGCTCAAAACTCAGGGTGAAAAAAATTCACCGGCAACACTTCATTACAAAGTAATGGGAGTTTGGGACTACTATGACCCCTATAATTTTCCTTTAAGTGTAATTAAACGTAAAGGAAAAACTTTTTCACACATTTTTATAGTATAATTACATATTTTTCCCTTCAATTTCTGAAAATTATCCCCCACACGCAATGTAAAAACAATGATATTTTCCTCTGCTAACAAATTGCTTGCCTAAATTCAATAGAATGATTAAATTTGACGCTCACACCCTCATCTGAGTTTTGAGTTAACTTTTTTTTTCAAATGGTATTAAGCAATTCCGATTAAAATGACTAGTAAAAAGTGTTGTGAAAAAAAAAACAGCGAAACAAATGCTAGAGCTCAAAGCTCAGATTAAGGTGCGAGCGTCAAATTAAATCATTCCATCGAATTTAGGCAAGCAATTTTCTCTCATAAATTGTTAGCTCAGGAAAAAAAATATCAGTGTTTCTACATTGCGTGTGGGGTGATAATATTGAGAAATTAAAAAGAAAAATAATTATTTACTCTGGAAAAAAAAATATGTATAAAAATTTTTTATCTTACGTTTAACTGCACTTTAATAGGACGAAATACACAGCGCGTTAATTTACCGCAATGTGAAATATGGGGGTCATAGTAGTCCCAAACTCGCATCACTTTGTAATGAAGAGTTGCCGGTGAATTTTTTTAACCCTGATTTTTGAGCATCAATTTTTTTCACATGGTTTTAAGCGACTCAGGTAAAAAACGACAAGTAAAAAGTCGTATTTGTAAAAAAAGAAACGGAAGAGCGCAACTATTCTTTAAAGGTCCTCAAAAATGTTTGTGAAAATTAGTACTAGCGCTGCTCTAGTGGCATATTTAAAAAGCTGATTCTCCTATGGTACGGTTTTTTGGCGGTTCTCAATTTTCGGGTTCATAATTTTTTTGTTTTTTGTATCATTTCCTCATTCATTTCTACCGGATGCTCTTTTCAAAAGTATTTCAACGTTTAAAATGAAACTTAACAAAAAAAATGGAATAAACATTGAGCATTTTTTCTCTCTAGAACGGAAACAAGAAACACGAAACTCCCAATTAGTTAAGTAATTCTAGAATAACATTCTTGGACATCATTTTTCTGGTTTTCTTTTTGTTCGAAGTGCCTCCCTTTTTCCAGATTCAATCCTGCTCTACGCTGCTAATGCACGTTTTTTTTTGAAGGCTTTTCTATCTCCACAAAATCTTTTTTACAATCTTTTGCATCGTTAAGGCGTCTTCTGTCGGTTCGCGATATTTTGTAATTCGATCTTGGCTTGTACTGGGAAAAAGTCATGGAAGAAAAATTTTTCAACATTTTATTGTTCTGACTTATACCCCGATGAAATTGTTGAAATCAAGAATAATAAGATATTTAATTTCAGATTATTTTATGCGATCATTTTTTTGCAAAGTTCTGGGAGTTTGAAAGTTGTTAATTTTGGCTTTCCTCTGAACTAATATATGCATGCTTTAAAGGTTTTTTTTATTCATTATGCTAAAAGTGTAACGCGAAATATTTATGCGTGAAAAATTATCTCGCAGAACAAAATTGTTCTAAAATTGAATTGAGGCTAGCTAAACTGTCGTATTAATTTCGTACGAATTAAATTTTCACTATTGATCTTTAATTTTGTCCAAAATTTAAAGTTTTTCAATATTTTATTTTCCCAAAAACGATTCGATATCCGTTAAGGGTCAGACGGAACATTTAGGGCTTTGTCCTGATATACGGGCAACTTTGTTTAAATTCTATGTTTAAAGTGGACAAAGAATGTTTACACCGAAGGAGGTAAAACCCTTACTTCGTTTCTATTTTTCATTGCTTGAAAAACATTCTGTGCAGCAATGTTAAACTACACTAAAATATATCATTTAAAAAACTTGTTTGTCCGACCCCTCATTGATATGTTTCGTTTTTCTTGACCAAAATTCGATATGTTTCGACTTTTTCGATCGACAATTTTTGAAAATTTGTGTGTTTGAACCCGCATAGATACGTTTCGGCTTTCTCGACCAGAAATCAATAGTTTTCGACTTTCTCGACCAACAATTCTAAAAGTTTGTTTGTTCGACCCATGATATATATTTTTTGACTTTTTCCACCAAATTGGGTATTTTTTTATTGTCCTCGACGAACAAAAAAAAACTTTCCAAAATTTATTTGATTCATCTTAGATTCGTTTCAAGCGGCGTGACTATTTTTTCACTGTGCTTGACTTATGTTTTGACTGCGCTCGACCTATGTTTTGACTGTGCTCGACCAATGCTCTGCTAGACTTGTTTATGTTTTGGAGTTTCAGACGCAAAACTGCATGTGCTCGACTTTCAAAGTCGAAAAATAAATCGAGCACCTTGACCCGGGAAAGTAAGTCAGAACAATTAGGAATTCGCTCTGATTTGAGCAGTCTTGTTGACACTTGATGCTAGTTTGAAATCCACACAAGCTTACACTATCACTTGGAAGATGAACAAATGACACTCACTTGAGAAATCGATGGTCATCTGGTAGAAAACATAGTTCCACTAGAGAGAGGTGTTTTCTCTCACCCGCGAGTAGGTGTCACTGAAGATGGCGATCAACAGATTGAGGGGGATGATGCCGGTGAACAGGTAGAACAGAAACACCAACACCACTAGGAAATGCGGTCTGATATCGTGCTCCGGGCATCCACTGAGACAGCAAAAACAACTGCTCCACAAACTTTTAATCAATAAGTACCACGTTAAACGCATAAAAACTTAGAATAAAGACTTGAACGCATAATATATGTTCATATGTTCAAACTTTTAGTTCGACAATGTTTTTCAAGGTAATTATCTGAAACAAAATAACACGTTTTGAACAATCTTCAGTTTGTCAATAGAAAGAAAGCGGATAGTGTTAGTCCTAGAACAAAACCTGAAAATATTAGAGTCTCCTCCTGTGCAGTTGAATGCGTCCGTTATGTCCTCCAGGAACAGACTGAACCCATACATCATCATACTAGGCTTCATCATGAAGCCCCACAGGTCCAGCCAGATCGTCTGGTTCGAATTGCGTGTTGCCGACAGAACCGACTCCATCCCAATTCCGAATCCCAGAATCATTGTCGTCATGATCACCAGGAACGCCGTCAAGTCGCGAAACATGAAATTCAGCATTATTATATAAGGTCCAACATCTTTAAACACAACAAGGTAGTATAGAATCCGAAAGAACGAGAAAATCAGAGCACACGAGTAAAAAATATCAGCTATATGGAGCATGTTGAAACCACGGAACAACTCGAATCCCGAGATTCGAATAGAAAACCCGAGAAGACATGTTGTCATGATTGTGAAGTCGCATAGATTATGCTGCAATGAGAAATAGTCTTTGATTCGCTTTGAGAGTTCCTCGTGCTCCGTCACAAACATCCAGGCCTGCTCAATTAGATATGCAACTGCGTAAGATGCCGTAAAGTATTCGACCATGTGTGCGCATTTGCTCCTTTCATCCGAGAGCATGAAGTTGGAAAACATTGCAACCCTCAAAGAATGGGGAATAAAATTGACCCAAAATTTAGTTATTGGGGCGTTGAAGAAGTCAGAAAACTTCTCACAGGCAGATAGAGGTTTTTCTTCTGTACTCGTTTCCGTTGTGCTGTAGCTGTGTACCAGGTGAATGTTCTTAATGCGGTCGCTGCTCGTGTTGTACTGCAGGAAGGGTATTTTGAGAGGCATCACCAAGCTAGAGACCACTGAGAAGTGTGTCACGTATTCTAGGCCGCCCATCCAGACCAGATTTATCAAATCTGCACCAAACAAACTAAATGCAGTCATCATAATGCAAAAAATATATAATTTTTTTTTCAGAAAAGAAAACTTTTTTTCTGGAATTTTTTGATAATCTGATATACAGAGAGCATTAGCAGATTTGGGGAAGAGGGTTCGGTGCCAACATATAACAGCGCTATTTTTGTGCCAAAATCTTCCAAAAATGTCTTAAAACGGCGCTCAAAATTTGGACTAAATAGGGTCATTATAGGGTATTTGGTCAAAACTATTCTAAATATGGGAGAGCTCGGGAAATCGCTTCACTCCGACCCAAAAAAAGGCTGAAAAAATTTTCAAAATAGCATTAACATACCGGTTGTTGTGTCTGCAAACGGCTACACGAGGCAACTAAATTGTTAAGATTGGACAAAATCGAAAACAACCTTTCGACATTTGAATGAAGTGTTTTACAGTGAGAGAGCTTTGCAGTCGAAATCAAACTTAGTTCAATACTAAATTGTGTTTACCCAGAATCGGTTTTTGAGCAAAAAATTGTTCAAACTGGGCCATCTGGGCAGCCACAATGACATTGTACGTGAACACCTCCGATATTGCACACATCAAGTACCTCCGCAACTTCCTTACGTCTTGAGAACACAGTTCGTAGACAATCGCAATTAGCTGGTCTTCATAGAAATCATGCAGCTGTTTCATACTCTCCTGTCTGTGAACACATTCGGCCACTATCTTCATCCTGGAAATTCTGACCAGAACGATGCCGGCAGAGAGGCAGAATAGGATCCGATTGTGCAGTCTCTTCCAAATCACCAGGCTAGCAAAACGGCCAAAAAGAAAAACTTTTCTTAAGAAATCGATGGAGATTCATATCATCGTTCTCGTCAGACCGCATGATAAGAACAATAAAAATTCAATGCCATAAACTCGAAACAACAGAAAATTCGAAAATATAAATCTTAATGAACAGATCAAACTTATGTAAATGAGTTTCAGTTATGAAAAAGGATATAGCTAGGACAGAGCAACGAGAAAAATGGTACCTTAACTGCTTATTGAGGGTGAACAGTGCGAGGTGGAAGAGAAATGCATAGCTGGAATATTCGCTGCTATTTGCGTCTTCCGTCAGGTAGCCTCTGTGTATGACCTTGAGCAATCCCTGATGCAGCTGCAAACAAAAACATTCTTCGAAAGAATTAAAAAATGTTTCAAATGTGAGAAACTCTTTAGCAGAGTTGGTCAAACTGGCAATGTTTTTTTTTCAACATGGTAATCATTATAAATCATGCCGAGCTGCAAGGTTTAGAAATTTAACAAGGGCAACGGATATGTCTTCTTTACATCGCTGGCATAATTTCCATGTCGCCTCTCCATTTTCAGCCTGCACACTTAAATGGCAATTAACAAGTTCAGATTCTTGACTGAAAAATACGAGCCAGTTATCAAAAAAAGAACAAGGATACTCGGTTGCTATGCAAGTAGTATAGAAAGTTCCTACTACAGTTATAGAAATCCATATTTATTTTTTCAACTTACGTCATTTTTTTTTGCGGTGTAAAAAGAGGGTCTGAGCAAAAGTGTGGAAGTTGGGCATATCTAATAGTAACAGTATGGAATCCTTTGTATTTTCGAAAAAAGTTTTGTCGAAAAAATATCGGAAAATTAAAAGAAAATGTAATAAAAAAATCAAAAGATTTAACACAATTTTGAAAAAACTTTGAAAAAAGTTCTGAAGAAAGCGCTAAAAGTAAATTTAAAGAAAAAATTGTATGAAGAAAAAACTAAATGTTCATGGTCTTACTTGATTGATTACACTTAGTCTATTAAAAGCCTATTATAAGACATATGCGCTCGCTTTACGGGATCGAAGTTAGACTAAAACTCTAAGTTTTCAAACAGCTTTATGGAACCAGTTTAAAACTAGTATTTATGACCATTTTTGATTCTTGATCAACTATCTTTGTAAAATACTCAGAATTAACCAATCATGATCCATAACTAACACTGACAAATATTTGTAATGCTGAAAATAGTTGTAGTTTCAGCACCAGAACAATTTGAATATAACTTGGAAGACAGTTGTTCTCCTTTGAAACAAGTTCCAGATACCTAATCCCCAAATACCAGTATACGCTAGATCTATTGAGACTAGGAGATATAAGACTAAGATAAAGATCGGTATTAGACTAAGAAGTGCCACGAATCTATCCGGCCGAAAATAAAATAGCGTGACGAACAGACGGTGTATCTTATCGCATAACACATCTGGTGCATACCACAAGAGGCATAACACATCTGGTGCATACTCCAGGCATAACTCATTTGGTGCGATCAAAAGTCTCAAACACGACCAACTAACAACTTAGATTTAGCAAATTAGATATAAAGCAAGATCAGAAAATACATTGCAAAATTGTAAAATGTTAGATAACATAGCCAATCTAATATATATGTCTCTACGTCTCAATACGCCTACTCCTGTATATCAAACGATACGGCAAATAAAAGGTCAAAAACTGAACAGCAGACCAAGCTACCACGTCGTGACGCGACGCAAACGCAAAGGGTAAACGGCTTCAAAATTTTCTATGGAGTAGATTTTAATTCTATAATATGAAAAGAAATTTACTTGGAACAATAAGATTCATTTCCAAGCAATATACTTTTGATATTGTTCTACAAATCATATGATTTGATAAAAGACCGAGAAGAAAATTAACAATTCGTTCCTTTAATCAACATATGCAGTAATTTTCAAAAAAATTTTGAAATTTAAATTAAATTTAAAAAAAAATGAGTTAGTAAAAAATCAAATTAGTTTTATTAAGTTTGTAAAACTCCTTGCTTTTTAAGAACTTATTCCCCCTTCCTTTTCTTTTTCCCGTTTTCTTTATCCTTGTTTCCTCATCTAAAACATAACTATAATTATTCAAAAACTAAATCATTTGAATTTTCAATCTTTAAATCAATTCTTTCGAATTTTTCAATTTTTTAAAACTAACCTAAATTTACAAATTAAATATTTTCAAAGCCTATACTTGATTTCTAAAAATCGAAATTTTCCTCTAAATCATATCATCAAGGCTACCCATGAATCTTTATATTTGAAACTTAATTTTAAATTTTAATTAATTTGAAAAATATTTGATTATCAAGGCTTCCTTTGGATCAATTAGAAGAAATCTGTTGCCCCATGCTCGTAGTTAAAATTGTCTAACGCCCTCAAACGTCGATTTACTCTCCAACCTTATCAAATGACCCAATATTAATTGAAGTTTTTGAAAAACTCGGTTACTCATTCTTTATTGAGCCCCTCGTCTTAGCTGATCCAGGCTAAAACACAACATGAAACTTAATAGGATCTATAATAGTATCTAGCAATCTACTTGTGTTCTAATTATACCTGAATCTTGTGGATTGATTTAGAATTCACAAAATCTCAAAACCACAACCCTAAGTAAGATTAAGTAAGTCTTTCTTAAAATTAATCTTAGCCACAGAGGAAGTAAAACATCATTCTAACGAACTAATAAACTTTCTCTCCAACCCGTCACCATTGACAACTTACGCCCCAATTTAGAATAACCACATAACAATAATAAAAACCAACAGTTTTAAAAAAATTCTAACCCGTGGATTTTGCAACTATCGTTTAAAGCCTTATGTCAAGAGATAATTTAGGCAGTAAACAAACGATAAAACTTCCCTACTGTTTAGTTCAAAATGAAAGATGCAACAATAGGATACATAAGATTAAAAAAAAACAAGAAAAAAATCAATTATAGCGAAGCAAAAACAAATTATTAAGCGAAGATTTTCTAAAACACGACACGCAGTTTCGGAATCCGATAAAACTTCAATACGAGAACTTCAGGATCTAAAAGATTCAATAGATAAAAATAACCCAATAAACCGCAAAAAATAATTTTCTGAATCAGAATCTACAACGCCATCATCGATAAAAGGAAAACGCAGATTAAGAAATCCATACCTTTGTAAACCAGTACGACTTTACAATTAGAATCAACCAATAAGACACATTGAAAATTACACATTAACAGTAATAAAACTCAAAACATATTTCAAAACGACGAAAAACTTGACGATGATTCTATCCTTCCTTTTGTTAATCACGCACAAATTGATCCCGCTAGAGGACAAGTAAAATTTTGTCATAATTTAATCGCTAATCTATTCGAAAAAGGAAAAAGCCCTGTAAGCAAGAATTTCCAGAAGTGAGAATCAAAAGACAAATACTTGATCAGTATGTACCCGGCATCAGTAACATTTCCTCATTTAACGACATATTTACTATTGAAATTTACCATCACAAACAAATCAAACACCACACCAAATTCAAACAAATGATATAGACCTAGACTTCTCAGAGGTTTTCATGGAACATATCAAAAATAATCAACACCGAAATTCACAAAGAGCAAACTCAGTTTTCACAAATGAGTTTTTCTCTATCATCATAGTTACATTTTCATGTTAGAAACAAACAAAGTGTTAAACGTATCATCACCTCAAACATCTCGACGTACAATAGTAAGGCAGGAAATAAATTTTTTTTTGCGATTCTTAGACTCAATCCGTGGAACATTCACTAATAATGATGTATCATAGATAGCAAAATTTGATATACAAAAAGTCCTAGCATGGTTCGTAATAGATTCTTTCGTACACAAAATAAATTTTATCTCAACAGAAAGAAAAAATTGCCAACCACAAACTCCGAAAGCTTTTATTTTTATATATCGGTCCAGAACCGGTAAAGACATCTTTTCATCAAAATTGGATACATAGGAACTGGAACCAAACAAATCTTTCTATCAATACATGAAAAAGGATCAAAATTTGCTAATTAAAAGTATTCAAAGTAATAATAGCTCAGGAAAACTACTTCCAGATAGCGATAGTAATAAGAACACAATCCCCCTATCGGAATAATTTTCGCGGAAGACCACCAGATCGACGAAATTCACAAAATTACTCGCAAAACAGATATAGCAGACCAATTAGCCAGAAAAACCAGTATCGAAACAACTAATCAAGATCAAACTCAAACAAAAGTAGTTATTCAAACTATAATAGGAATAGTTTTTATTCGAATTTTAAGACTAGATACAATTCCAATGACCGTTCAAGAAATTCATCTAACAATCAAAATCAAAACTAGTCCAGCAATCGAAATCGAAACTATTCAAACAATCGAACCGAATTTATTCGAATAATAGATCACAAAACTATTCCAATAATAGAACGTATTATAATTATTATAATAATAGATCCCGTGACAATTCTACAAATAGAAACAACAATTATCAAGACCGATCAAAACTATTCTCAATCACCACATCGAAATAAGACCAAGTTTTCAAACACACAAAATCAAAACTATAGAAGCAGTACGCAATAATCAAGGACAAATAAATCATTTACAATCTACAGATGAAACAAATCAAGACCCTCCAGGTATCGAGAAAACAGAAGCTTCAGAACTACACTTGAATAACATACACTGTGAAACTACAGATGACGAAAGTGACACAGAAAACACACTGGTTTTTAATATGCTTAAAGTAGAACATGAATATGAAACACTAACTGAATCGAATCATTACTACGACAAATTTATTAGTTCTCACCCCCCAAGAGCCAATGAATAATCAAGAACCAAAGAATTACACCCCAGTTATAATCGAATCCAACTCGAGGATGAACAATTTATATATCAGAAGACAACAACTAAAAGCATCACCACCAAAAGAAACGATATGGACAATTCCACCACTACTAGAATTTCCGAGAAGTAAAAACTTCCAATCACCCGACCTTGAAACAGATTTTTTAATTGATTCTGATGCAGAATCAAACATGATTATGATTCCTTCTCAGAATGAGATTCAAAGTCTAAACCCAAAATTTTCCCCTTCTAAAATATCAAGTAAATTAGCCACCGAACAAGGCACTAGACTAATTATGCAAAAACCCAATTATGTTCTATCTTGTACATCAGTATAAGACTGATCAAAATGAACAAAAGCTATATATGTCTGACCTTGAATTTAAACCAATTCATAAAATCTTTAGAGTGACAATTTCATCCAACAAAAACCCAATAAATACAGACACAGATGTAATATCTTTGCAAGTGTATAACAATTCACCATATAATTTTACACTATATAAAATAGTTTTAGGATTTTGCGAGAAAAATGCAACATTTTGTCCCTTACAGAAAAAGGCATTTAGAATTAATAATATTTTGAAGTTATTAGAACTTTGTCAATCAACAAATTTAAATTCAGAACCATCAAATCATAATATAAATATAAAAGTAATGACTCGAAAAAGAACACAGATTATTTCACAAAAACCCTCGTTTTTAGGCCAACAATCCAAATCTCGAAATTTACTGACAAACAACAAAAGTTTGAACAAGAATTTGAACAACCAGCAAAACTACTATTAAATTACCCTACGGTTCATGCCGCATCTAATTTTGATGTTCGAAAAATACATTAATCGCTACATCTTCCCCTTAAACCTGAGGCAGTTTTCAAAAAACAACGAGCAAGTTAAGTACCCATTCACTTACAAAATAAAGTAAACAGACTCCTAGATATTCCTGAATAATATGAAATATTCTCACCAGTAAACCGAAAGGAAATACCTTCATCAACCCCGTCATTGTTCTCGCTAAAGGCGAATCACCAAAAATCGTTCTAGATGCAAGATACCTCAATTCCCTAATTGATGAATCAGAATGCAATTGGCCCATAGAACCAATCTAAGTAATACTCACAAAGATAAATGGACATTACTATACAACTGCTGGTAAGAATATTGCATACAACCAAAAGCCATAAGATGGAGAGACACGTCTACTAACACAATTTGTTATTGGAAATTATCAATACGAATTTAATAGATTATTCTATGGTATATCCATAGGACAGCAACTTTTCTAGCATTTATGAATAAAACTTTTTGACTACAAACTCTTAATAAGAACGTAGTTACATATTTTGACGATGTTTTCATGCAATCACAAACAAAACAAGAAATGTTTAAAGTACTAGAATAACGTCATTAAATTTTGTTAGCTGAAAACATGAAAGCAGCCCCAGATCAACCACATTTTTTTCTTACCCGTGTAAAAGTCCTTGGACACATTATTAAATTACTACAATTACACCTTTAAAATCACGAGTAGATGCAATATTAAAACTCCAACCACCATCTAGAAAAAGTCAAAAATTTATTGTGTTTCTTAATTTTTCAAACAAATACGTTTAGAAAATGCATTTACACCTAAGACCATTTTCAAATTTCCTTCGACAACAAAATATTTTTGAATGGACACTAGAACATCAAAAGCTTTCGACGATATAACGATCCTACTAACAGAACAAATCTCAAACACAATTGCAGACCCAGGTTAACCATTCTACGCTATGTACGATGCCACCTACTTTGAAATCGGCGCAGCACTTCTACAATTATATAAAAGTACAACTAAAATGAACTTTATATTAATGAACCATGCTTTACCTGACACACTTAGTCGAAACACACCACCTGAAATGATAACACAAAATACGACTGTAAATCAGGCAACCGCTCAAACTTCAGTGATTATGAAGGTTATATTCTTTGGTATTACACTTGCACTAAAAAAGTTTCACCGTAACCCACAACATCGTTTTTTCATGTTTATCAACTCAAAGTACACATCACCATTTTTCTTAATTTTCACCTATTGTATTAATTTTCTTAACTTACAAGGCATCCTCCGTAATTATGATCCCATCGGACAGATGTATGTATTCTGCCCACTGACCAGCACCTTCCAACAATTCGCCCGCGCACTAATAAATACCAAAGCATACGAACCATTCTTTAGTTAGTTTAATTATTTTGCACTCACATGCCACTTCCTTACAACCAAAGGAAGAGACATTCACTGTTCGCACGAAATCATGCTAAATCTACAAACTTAAACGGCATCTTCCGTAATTATGATAACGTCAGACAGATGTATGTACTCTGCCCACTAACCCACGCCTTCTGACAACTGGCCCGCGCACTAGCAAACACCAAAGCCTTCGAATCACTTTTTAGTAAGTTTAATCATTTTGCACTCATATTCTACTTCCTTACACCCAAAGAAAGAGACATTCATTCATTGAAATTATGTTAAAGACCAAACTAATCCACACCTATACCTATTATAAACTTATACAACAAAATTATAGCACAAAAACACCAGCCCGTAACCCACAACATAGATTCATGACTATAAACTCCAAATACACGTCACCATAATTCTCAAATTTTACCTATTGTATCAAATCCTCTATCTTATACGGCAAGCTCCGTAATCATGATCGCGTCAAGCAGATGTGTAAATTCGCTCACTAACTTTTCCCATTGACGATGCTCGACCAAAAATCTTTCCCCACGAATATTTACACCAAATTGAAATAAACCTATTCGAGCACATTCACAAAAACAAAATTAATCACAAGCTTTAAAACCTAAACCGAAACACAAATCATGAATTTTTAACACTCACCGAAGAAGTAGAAATCATCAGAGCACTTGAGCTTCTATGGCCCTGCTTCGCACTAGGAACGTAAGCTGTATGTTCGCCAAGTTTCTTGTAACATCTGACACGATCAAAACTAACCGTCTCCGTGGATTTTTCCCTTATACAGAATCCTCATAAGAATGAATTTAATTATTTACACTACCAAATAATACAAGACACTCATTATTATTACACATATTTTTCTTATTTCTTTTTTTTTAGATTTCATCAATCATTTCATCTAAAACAATAAAATCCAAATAAAAAAATACAAACTCTTCTTATAATTCTTAAATTTTGATCGTACTAATTTTCAAACTAAATTATCCAAGTGCAATAAGTTTTATAATCAAGTCAAAAAACTAATAATTTTGTAGTAAAATTCAAAAATACGAAGTAGTAAATTCATAAAAAGCATATAAACTACAAGCAACTAACCTTTTTGTGTAAGCTTTTTTTATAACTTAAATTTGTCATTTACTCGAAATGTTTAATAAATGAGTTTTCACTTTCAATTATATCTAATAACAATTTTAACTGCTTTTCACGCGTTGCAAACTTTCGTTTAACCCGTTTGGAGCAATTATAATTACCCTAAACTAACCAACGCAGCTTACTAATACCACAAACGCAACCGCATGTAAAAGAAAGTCTCACGAGTTCCAGACCTGATTAAACACAGATTAAAACTGGATAATTTATTCTTTTGAAACTCACTTTCAATTCCTATCAAAACCAATTACAACAAAAGAAAAACCTTAAACAAAATAATCTGTTTTTGGTAAAAAGACACCACCAAAAACAAAAAATAGAAAAACACCTGATGATTCAAAACAAAAAGTTGAACACAATAGGAGCCTCTGCTCAAAGAGACGGAAAAATTGTACTCACACAACAACTGGCCTCACTACCCAGTAGGACTTCCTGAGCATGCTCTATAGCCGGCCTGACCCACCGCGCTACATCACGGTTGAGACACCCACTCCTATTTTTCACAAGAGTTGCTCTAGGGTGAGCGACTCTTTAAAATGACTAAAATTAAATAAAAACGCTATTGCGAAAACAACTAATAGAACATCATCCCTAAAAATGATTCCACCAACAAAATAATAGATTTAATATGCTTAGTAAAAAAAGACTTCTTAAAGCAAACGGAACGAGCAGCAAAGGGAGCTAAAATTTCGACAACATTACGTCTCTGGAATCGCAAATCTATTGGTTTGTTGCCGTAGTCACAACCCTCGCAAGATTGAAGATTGGACCCAACATCGCAGAAAAGGAACCCATTGAAAAAAATGGCCAACTCGATGTTGACTTCACATACAGATCCTAGTCACTTGGTGCTTCACACAGAAAAGTCGAACTTCAATTGCACGTAGTCTCGCTCTAAGCTTAACGAAATCGACACACACATCATTGCATCAATCCGAAATCTTGTGGCGATCACTCCAGACAATCTAGGAAAAACGAGACCCACTTCTGGAACGAGAGCAACTACCCTCCTTCTCTCTACGAAGACAACTACATCTCTTCTTCCTTCACACAGCCATTGTTCTCAAAAGAAAACTACTCCAAAGAACGAAGAAATATCCAGATCCAACCCTCACTATAATCATCAATTTGAAAACTAAAAACTCTCTGAACACCGTATGGGTGGAATCAGTTTGAAACTAGATTTATAACCAATTAAATTCTTGATAAACTGTCTCTGTAAAATACTTAGAACTAACCAATCATGATCCCTTACTAACACTGACAGTTTTTCTAATACTAAAACTTCTTTTAGTTTCAGCACCAGAACAATTTGAATATAACTTAGAAGATAGTTGTTCTCCTTTTGAACAAGCTCCAGATACCTATCCCGCAAATACCAGTATACGCTAGATCTATTGAGACTAGGAGGTATACGAGTAAGATTAAGATCGGTATTAGACTAAGAAGTTGCATGAATCTATCCGGCCGAAAATAAGATAGCGTGACGAACAACGGTCTACCTTATCTGGAATTACTCTGTGAGTACGCTACTCCAGGCATAACTCCTTTATCTCGGTACTAGGAAATTTGCTTGGAACTTTTTTTGAGGTCCTTCCAATCACAACTGTAGGGGCATTAACACATTATGCTACTCAAGTCATTCGGATATCTGCTCGCGGTACCTGCATTTTTATGGATAAAAACTGCAATACACAAAGTTTGGAACAATAATAACAAGGACACAAAGGCGATACCACACAAACGCAGTATTGAATATTAGCGGACAGACAATGAGACAAAAGCCTTGGACTGATGAAACAGTTTTAAAAAAAGTCAAAAAATGCATCTACACGTGTTCATATGTTTGATTCAAATATGCTCAATTTAAATAACATCTAACACAAGATACAATCATCATATTTACAAATTTATGCGCAATAATTATTGAAGGGCAACTAAGACGACCATACTTAATTGGACGCCAGTTGAACCAAAACCAAATTGTTGCCATAAGAAATTTCTAGTGATAGGAATATATCAACGAGACTTGAGATTTATAATTGCCAAAATCGTATAAAATTTTTTGCTATGGTTGCAGCTGAGCTCGTAGAAAAGTTTTGATTTCCATTTCAACGTTTCTATGCTTACTTAAGTTTTTTCAAAGCATACAAATGAGAATAATGAGATAAGAGCTAAAAGCTGTAAGCTGACAAACAAAAAAACCAAAAAGTTCAAAAAATAGTAATTATTATTATTGTAATTTTTTTTCACCGGATGAGTAAATTTTTCTGCTTCTTTGATTCAATTAAATAATTTAGTTCATGCCTTTTTGGAAATTTATGTAAAACGAGTTTATAAAATATGCTTTGAAAGTTTTTTTGTTAAATCTGTAGAATATAATTTCTGCTGGTTTCTAGGTTATGGGAATAATAAATCATCCGAGACAACGACAAAATAGTTTTAAAAAGTTTCTGAGAAAAAAATTGAAACGAGCTAATAAAAAAATACGTTTAATAATTTTCATCCAATAAAAAGTTCCATTGGATCTAAGAAGTAAAACATGTCATTGTTCTCCACTTAATGAGACACCTGAAAGCGGCCCGTGCTGACCTAATGGTGGAGTCTCGCATATGACTCAGATTTTTTTTTGTAAAAATTATATGAATATTTCATTTTCAACTAGAATTTGTTTGGAAACAATTTATTATGATGAACATTTCTTACTATTTTTGAAACGCGATTTTTTTGGTCAAAGGTTTTAAAAGTAACAACCCTGATTCTGGTCTGTTTTTTTTGAAAAATTTTGGTCTAAAAATTTTGGTCGAAATATATTCGTTATAGTGATCTGGTCTACCACAAATTTTGTCGACCACAAAAAATTCTGTGCCTAGAATCAAGGATTCTAAGAAAAAATGACGGTCGATGACTGTGTATACTGAAACAAACCCTCAGTCGTATACAACCTCTTTGAGCACTAGCCTCATCAGATTTTTGCATCTCATTAAATTTGAAGAGTTAACCTTTTCCCTGTCATTTTTGTCCTTCTGAGGGTATACGTGACATTTGTTCACATATGCTACCAACTTCTTGAACAGTTGTCCACCATATTGTTGAATAGTAGTTTGATACAGACAGTAAAGAACCCTATATCTCAAACCAATATCTCAATAGGTAAACAAAACCTTTCGGTCAGGGTCTTAATTCAAACATCTAAACAGGATTTTAGAATAAAAATTCCTTTATAAGTCCATGTGATATATTTTTTTAAAGTTATACAGTGCTGATTTCTATTAACGGGACAAAACGAAAAATTCTTACGCGTTTTTCTCAAATGCAGCTAGATTCAACAAAAAAATGAAGGGAGCGAAAGTTGCTAAAAAATTTCACTAGAATTATTATGAAACAATTTAATTTGCAAAATTCTTTACCTAAAATTTGGTTGGCAATTAAAATTTTACCCAAAAAATGTTTTTTTGCGCTTTTTTTTAGTTAATCAAGGACTACGATAAAGCTACTTTAGGCAAAAGTTAATTGATGAAAGAATTAAAATAAAAGTTAACTGATGAAAGAATTACGCTTAAAGCTACTTGATGAAAACTTCATATCAAAAAAGCCCAATAAAAATCACATAGCCCAACAAAATTCTAGAGATGTAAAATCTCCAAAAATTTGTATAAGAGAATATATTTTTTGCTTGATATTAAATAAAGGTCATTTTGACTACATAAAACTCAAAAATTTTGCTTAAAAACAAATTTCAAACGCTTTGCGCAATCTTTTGTTGATGTGTTTCCTTTAGAACTTTGTTGAGCTATGTGAGAGGCTTCTTTTGACATAACTTGTCTATCAATTAACTGAGTTTCAACGTAATTTTTGATTAAATAGAAAAAACTGGACTAAGCTTTTGATTGCAAATTTTTCAAAATAAGTTGCATCATGATATTTCAGATAAAATTCTAAGAAATTTTTGTTGAATTCATTTTCTACTCTTAACCGGATTTGAGAAAAATGCGTTGAAGTTTTAAGTTTTTTTGTTTTGTCCGGATAATTTAAATCAGCACTGTATTCACAAACCAAATACTAACTGGCGTCATTTCAGTTTTGACCAGGGTAGACGTCCAGCGGGCAATTATTATGCCCTTGGTCTATCCTCTTTAGATATGTTATACAAAATGTCAGATAAATTCAATGATGACTATTAAAAATGTGTTTCTTCATTTTCTGTATTTTGGCATTTAATTGTCTGAAGAAATAAATTCTTCTTCTTCTTCTTCTTGAAGTCGACCAGCTCGTGGTACATGAGAGTTTCGATTGCGCACGAATCGCCGAGTGCAAACAGCCGAATGAACGTAGGCCAGAAATGGACTCGAATGGCCTCTCGACCACTCACCGACTCCTTCAGACTCCTGATGATGTCACATGCTTTTTGAGCCAGCCCCCAGTCGATAAGGATGGGCAGTTTTTTGCACAAAGGAAGGGCGGATTGCTTCAGCTCCCAAGTTAAGCTGTCATAAGTGACCTTCGTGCTGGCAAGGTCTGTCCATACAATGCGGTCACGAATATCGTAAAGTTTCTTCCATCTTAGATATAGAACACATTTTCAAATGTTCAAAGTAGCTAGATCGGCTTGAACTGAGGAATCAACACTCCTTTGATTTTAATTAATGGTTCATTCAGTAGCGGATTTAGGGGGGGGGGTGGTGGACGCCCCACTTCCCTCAGGGATTCGACCCTCTGCCGACCCAAAGGGTCCCCCTTTGTACTATTTTGAGATATCCATTTTTGGCTGACTGACCTTAAAATTTTTCTAAAAGCGCCATTGACGCCAATCTATAATAATTTTGAGGGGGAGCGCGCGCCGAAAAAACGCGATTTTTTGGTCGAAAATTTCCAAAAAGTGCCTAAAAACGCCTTTTTTTGCCTTTTGTTTAAAAATTTGCCTGCGGCGCAGAAATATTCGTCAACTTACGGTCTTTCTAGTGGTTTGGGAGAGCTAGAAATCGGCAAATTTTTAAAAATTTAACTGGAAATCCGCCTCCCCCTTGGAGAAATTCCTAGATCGGCGCCTGGGCCATTGCAGGGTTTATGAAACGTCTAAGCATAACCGATAAGTACAAAAAATCATAGACTTTTTTCAAGTATTTTTTTATTTCGGTTCTAGTTCAAGGACAAATTGTTGGTCAAAACACGAATCTTCATATTACGTCCATGCGAGGTCTTCTCAGAGAAAGGTGACAAAAAGAACACTTTTTTTGCACATCGAAATTAATTTCAATACACAAGTGTATGTCAAATGTTTTCTATCAATTCAAAAAAATAATATAACATCATTAGATACGCATAGTTACAATAAACAAGCAAAATCTATTACAATTATCGAGGATTACTTTTCACCTGCGAGCTTCAAGGTGGTTTATATATAAATGTTGTTATATAAACTTGAAGTATTTCCATGAGCTTTACCATGAGTTGCCACAGAGGGGTCTTCTTTAAAAAATAATAAGTAATAACTCTTGAATTTTATCTTTGCTTTTCTGTATGTTAGTATGTCTTTAAAGTTGACTTTATCATCTGATAGTTTGTTCCAGATTATGACGGAGTTTTTAAAGAAGGAATTTTGTATGTATTGCCCATTGTATCTGTCGCCGAAATATATATTTTTGTTTCTTGTATTAATATCTATTTGGTGGTTATCATACTCAATGTTATTATAGGCTGGCAATAATTGATGTTGTATTTTCCAAAATTGACATAATATTTTGTAGTCCAGAAACATTGTTACTGGCAATATATTGTGTTTTGGCTTCAAGTCTGAAGATGAGTCGTATTTTGCACGATCGCAGCAAGTTTTTACTGCCCAGCTTAACTGTTTTTCCAGAGAGATCATTAAGTTAGCGGATAATCATCTTAAAAGAATTGCTGGGTAATGCAAATGACTAATTGCCAGTGCATTCATTATCAAGAGTCTTGTTTTTACTGGCAATGGCTTTTTGATTGATTGAAGTGATTTTATTCCGGATGCCATTTTCCTGAGAATCTTTTTGATTTCACCTTGGAATGTTAGAAACTGATCTAAAACTAATCCTAGGTATTTCAAATTGGTTTTTTCCTCATTTATTTTATCATCTAGAGTTATAGTATACTTTTCATCCTTTTTCCTTGAATCCTTTTTTTATCTGAAAACGATGAGTCTGTTTTTTTTTGCATTCAACTGAAGTGAGTGTTTAAAAAATAATTTAACAACAGACTGCAATTGGCTTCGAGTGCTTTAAGAGCTTTTTGTGGATCGTTATTTTCACATAATAGTAATGTATCATCCACATATTGACTATTACCCATGTTTTGTCAATTTGTTTGTTGAGATCGTTAATGTAGAGATTGAATATTAGAGGGCCAAAGACAGTGCCCTGTGGGACACCCTGCTCAAGTGCAATCCAATCGGATTCGGTGTTGTTAACGATTGTTTTCTGGCTTCGTTTGGTGATAAAGAAATTGATCACTTCTATAGCTTCTTCGGAAAAGTTTAACCCTTTTAGTTTCTGTTTAAGATAAGTATGATCAATAGAATCAAATGCTTTAGAGAGATCTAGTAAGGAACATGCTAAAGTTCTGTTGTTGTCTATTGCTTTTCTGAATGCTTCAGTGCAATAAAGAATAGCGTCGATTGTTGAATATGATGTTTTGAACCCAAATTCGGTATCACTTAGTAATTTTTGGGATATCAGATTTTCGTTGATTTGCTTATATAAAAATTTTTCAAAAATTTTTGAGAGCGCCCCAGTTATAGAGATAGGCTTATGATTTTCGGGTAGTTCTGGATCCTCTTTTTTGTATATTGGTGTGACAATTGATTTTTGAGCGTGCAAGGATATGCCTTATTTTTCAAAAACTCATTGTATAGAAATGTCAGATGTGTGTATATTTCATTTCAGCCACCCTTCAATACCCAGGCTGGAATTTTGGATAAACCTGGTGCCTTTCGACAACTTAAACTATACATTCCTCTTTTACGGTTACCTGATGTGATGAATCGGAATGAAAATTTATCATTTTTTTGAATGTTGCATGTAGAAGTAGGTGGACTTTGCCTGATTTTTGAATTTTTCTCATAAAAGCATCCAAGAGTTGAGAACTTGTAATTTAGCAGGTTCGCCATCTGTAAATTATTGGTTATGAAATCGCCGAAAGAGTTTCTGAGTAATAGAATGAGGTCGGAAGATTTTATTTGAGTTTCTTGTATCGTTTATTATACTCCATTTTTCGCGCTCGCTTTTTTTCGAGTTAATCAGTTGGGATATAAATTTATCATCTTTGTAGTTTACCTTTGGTTTGTCGTTGCGAATGAAAATTGCCTTCTGTGGGGCACATCCTTTGATGGTGTCAGCAATGTTTAATGTGAAGATGTTGAACATTACTTCGCGATTATCATTGCTATTGATACTTCTCCAATTTATAGCTGATAGTTTTTGTTTGAATTTGTAATTGGAGTAATTGGATTTGTCATATATTTTACGTTTGATTGGTCTTACGTTGTTGTTCAGCTTAAGTTTTGTTATGAATGCTGTTGCCTGGTGGTCGGTCTTAATTGGTGGTGTGAATACTATTGAAATATTTGTTAGATCTTTTATGCTTAGGTCGGTGTTAATATAGTCAATTAGTGCTTTTGAGTGAGTAGGTGTTTATTTACTAGTGACGTCCAGATTATATGGTATTAAGATTGTATCTAAAGACTGTTTGTCGTCTTCGTAGAGATAGTTGAGATTGTATTCTCCTAGTAAAATTAGCTTTGAATTAAATGACTGTGCATGGTCAATTGATTTGGCTAGATCTTCTAAGAAGTCTGTTTTGTTGTTTCTATTAGGATTGTAGGCTAGGTTTAATAGAGTGGTTCTATCATTTTTGTAGAGTCCGTCTTTGAATTCTATCCAGATGCTGTCATACTTTTTGTGCATGTTGTTTAAGTCATATCTTACCTTTGGGTTTAATTTTTTAGGAACCAGTAGCATGACCCCTCCACCCTTCATTTTTTTTACTTGATTCATAAGTTCTATCACATCGGAACAATTTATGTTTGTCATTGTCTATGGCCCATAGTTTATCGTCATTTGCATCATTGAACCATGTCTCGGAAAATCCGAAAATTGTATTATCATTAAAAGTTTTAATCATTTGTTTGAGATCTGAACGCTTTCTAGCTAAACTTCTACAATTAAAGTGTAGTAGTTTTAAGTTGTTGTTGTAGTTTTCCAGTTTTTTTTTCTTTATTTGACTGAATTCCATGAAGAGTCCTGGATTTAATGGATATCCCCTGATGTTAGGAGAGTTTATGAAGGGACCTTTCTTGTTTTTTGTAAGTCTTGCTTGTGTTTTGTATATAATAATTGTAATAGTAATAGCTTATATTGTTAAGTATAGTGCGAGAATATTTATTCGAGTATATTGTGGCAACCCTAGAAAAAGATACTTTCCTTTCTTTTTATTCAGTACCTTATAAGCTACAAACTGATCGCTTTCGCAGAAGCTGATGACAGATATGCTAGTTAAGACAAAAAGTAACAGCACATCGTTTTGTAGAACAGAAATGAAAACGATTGAATCTTATTTATTGAGACAAATAAACAACTTCGTTTTCGATCGAAAAAGAACATGCTGAAAAGTTCACTGAACAGATATTAACACTCATGAATTAAAACATCGCGGTGAATGAAACAAGAGATTTAGTCGAGCCAATAAGCTTACCAAGCGATGATTCCTGATCTTCCAGACATTGGGTTTCTGTTCTCCAAACCTCTGCAATGCGTTGCGATGCATAACCGGATGACTGGAATACCAACAACTCTGTCTTGCTCATATCAGCCAATTCCAGTTCTTTTAGAAATTTCAAGTTATCTCCATAGACCAGCAATAGTTGGTACAATATATCGTTTGAATTTGACTCTCCTTCATTTTCCGATATTTCATCGAGATCCTCCGAGAACTTAAATTTCTTTTCTGGCCCATAAGTCACTGGACGGATGAAATTTTCACCCGCTGTGAAATGGATGTCTTCAACTTTGATCGCTTGGCGCAATGCCCAATCCAAAATATACTCTGACATCTCCGATTTTATATCAGCTGTTGAGTTTCTTTGAGAATAGTTAACAAAAATTGTACTAGACCTTCTGTTGATCAACCGGAAAACTAACAGCAGACGTTGTCGACAAGGCCAAGGCAGGGGGGTCGTGCAATCAAACAATTTAAATAAAACTCGAAAATCCTTTCCCATTTTCAACAAAAAAAAAGATGAAAACTTCAAAAGCAGCTGCAATAAGCAACCAATTTGTATAAAATCAACAAAAAACTTACCTCAGAGGCAGCAATTAAAATAGGCAAACAGCGAACAGATTAAACTTGCAATGGGCCTTAATACAACGGATGCAATTAAATATGCCTTCTATATTGGATGAAATTTTAATTTAGTTTTTAGCTAGTGACCATCACGGCTGTTAAAATTGCTTATCTCATATATCGGCGAAGCCATCTGAATGGCTTGGTTTTTATTGGCTTCCCCTTTTAGGCATCAAAATTTTACTTTTTCACAGCCAATATACTGTTCAATCAGTTCTAATGAATTTCAAAAAATAGCTAATTTTTAAAACCAACATTTGAGTTTTTTGGTTTTATTAAACAACAAAAGTTCTGGTATCAGGGCGAAGCCCTGATGATCCGGCTGGCTTCTAACATCTTGAACTTTTTTGGGAGTACATGTGTTGACTACCCTTTAAAACATGTGTGAATTGGTTTTAAGTAATAAGAAATTAAAACTAAGATGTCAAAAACAATTTTCAACGAGAAACTTGAATTTTCAAAAATCATCCCCCACTCGCAATTTCAAAAACAAAAATAATAAAATTTGCGTTCTTTAACGTCATAATTGGATCAATCAGCTAGCTTCGATTCAATTTGATATAAATTTCGAGCCGCTCTGTTTCGCCAATTACACTACACGCTAATAGAAAAATGGAAAATGCGCTCGAATTGTGACTAATTAACAAAAATGGCAAAACCCCTAAATTTATAAGCAAGACAGCTCCTATAACAAGAAAAAACCTTTACTGTTCAAATTTAATTTTCAGGCGAATTGAGAGGTTTTTCATTTGAAAAATTGACGAAATGATTGAAAAAAAAGGGGAAAAAAGGTTGTTCCTTTTTTGTTTCAATTTATCCCAACCTATGTTAAAAAAAACTACAACTTAATGCTTTAGCGTCTCGTCTCGCATCTTAATATTAAGACCAAATGACATGCGTCAAATTGATTGGAAAAACTGATCCTCAAACTTTTAAGAGAAATAGTGATAGGAGAAACAAAATCATATTCACTAACCAAACACTAACCGGTGTCATTTGAATTTTGAAGTCGACCAGCTCGTTGTACATACGAGTCTCGATTTCACACGAGCCACCGAGTGCAAACAACCGAACGAACGATGACCAGAATTGCAGCCGCATGGCCTTGCGGCACCCCGCCGACTCCTTCGGAATCTTGGTCATATGACATGCTTTATGAACCCGCCACTACTCGATAAGGATGGGCATTTTTCTGCCCAAGGAACCGCAGATTACTTGAGCTCCCAAGTTAAGATGTCATAAAGGCCCTCCGTGCTGGCAAAGTCTGTTAATACAAGTTGTCACGAATGTCCTTAATTTTTTTCCATCTAGTTAAGAAATACAATTTTAAAAAAGTGAAATTAACTCTGTTTTTTTTTTGATGGTGCAACGGAGTTTATGAATGTCTAAATATAACCAATAAATTTGAAAAACCGTTAATTTTTGCCGATTGTTTTGGCTCAAGTTCAAAGACGGCCTGAATTGAAAAATCAACACTATTAATTTCATTTGATGGTTCATTTGAGTTTTTAAACGTTTTACTATAACCAATAGGTGCAAAAAACTAGTGATACTTTATTCAAGCTTTTTTTAAAATCAATTCAATTTCAAGGACACACGGATGGTCACATTACAACGTAGTTTTAATTGAGGTCTTTTTTATTCTGCCAATCTCGCATATGTGAGAAGAAAATGGAAAAGAGCCAAAATTCTTTCAATCGAATTATACGAATATTCGGTACTGCTTTTCTAGGCTTTTGTTTTCTGTTGTGCATACCTCTGCAAGGCGTTGCGATGCTAGGCCGGATGGCTGGAATGCCAACATATCTGTCTTTTGATATCAGCCATTTCCAGTTCTCTTAGAAATTCCAAGTTATCTCCAAAGAGCAGCAACAGTTGGTACAATATATTATTTGAATTTGACTCGGTTTCTTCTTCCGATATTCCTTCGAGATCCTTCGAGAACTTGAATTTCTTTTCTGGCCCATAAATCACTGGACGAATAAAATTTTCACCAGCTGTGAAATGGATATTTTCAAATTTGATTGCTTGGCTCCAAAATATTTCTCCGATATTAAATCAGCGATTGAGTTTTTTTTGTAAATTAAAAAAAAATTGTAAAAGAAATACCCTCAGTAGATCAACCGGAAAACTAACAGCAGATGTTGTTTATAGGGCCAAGGCATGGGGTCTTGCAATCAAACAATTTGACTCAAATCATTTTTTTTTCAGCAAAAAAGATGAAATTATCAAAATAAGCTGCAATAGGCAACCAAATTCTATCAAATCAAAAAAAATTCTCAAATGCCAATTGAATCGTTTCCGATACAATCTTATCAAAAACCCTGAAAGATATTTCAAAAACCTCAATAAATATTACAAAATATATTGACTTCCATTACGAGGCCAAACTGTGCACTGGATAGGCGCACAATTTTGTGTCCGTATGTTCCTGGATTCCAGAGACAAGTCTTAGAACATTTTCCAAAGTAATAGCGGATTCCAATTACAAAATTTCAGTGGATTCCGCGTACAAATACCTGTAACGTAAGCTTTGTCGTCACCTTGATTTTGTTGCGGAACCCGCAACTAGAAAATATAGGTAGTTGTTCCGGATTTTGCAAATGTAAACGGGTTACGCAAGTGTAAGTAGATTTCCCAAATTTATGCGGATTCTGCTTACAATTTGCGGATTCCACTTACAATTTGTGGGTTCCGCTTACAATTTGCGGATTCCACTTACAGTTGCGGATTCCGAGACAGCTTAAGTTTACTAAACACATATATTATTATTTGTTCATGGACTCCACAAAATTGTCCGGATTCTACACATTTTGCTGTAGATTCCGCAAAATTGCCTGTTTTTGGAGCAATTTTGAGCAATACAGTGTTTTAGCTATTTGTCTGTGGAAGCCAAAACAGAGATGATCAAAGAAAAATATCAATTTTGCGGATTCCGGGACAAATCTGATTTTTGCCTGTTGCTGAATCCGCTTACGGTTCACAAAATACACAGTTTGGCCTCGTAATGTTTTTCCATATTTTGTTTTTGAAAACTTTCTCCCGCCTTTTTTTTCAAGGAAAAGGGACGTAATAAATGGCTAGAAACTTTTTCAAAAGTTTAACTAGCATGCCTCAGGCAAAACTTGGGAAATTTTCGCAGCCGAACTTAGTTGTCGCGTACGCTTATATAGGACGGTTTATACGGCGCGTTAATTGTCTCAAATCAGCCAGACTTACAATTTCCAAAAAATGCCCCTTAACTTTACTTTTTGGTTGGGTTTTTCAGTCTCTGCTATTTTCACGGCGGTATCGACTCAACCCTAAGCCCCCACCCCCAACAACTTTTTCCTCTACTTCTCAATTATAGAGCACCTTAGAGTACCTCTCCTGATCACGCAGAACTTTTAATTTGTAACTTATTCTGCAAGGAAGAACTTACTTATGAAGACGCAATATTCCTTCCCACTGAAAAAAAACACAACATCAAAACACACACACTTATCCAGAACATTTCAATATTACACAACTTGGACAAAAAAAACGATAAAGCCTTCTTGTTTGGAAAACTTGAGATTACGAGAGATTCTTTCTCTGTCCGTTCGATGTCACTCCATTTCCTTCCATCTGGTCATTAAATTTTGCCGATGACACTCGAAACGAATGTTGACATTTGAACAATGGAATTTATAGTTCAATCAAAGTTTTGACCTGGGATTTGCCAAATAAGATCACTTCAAATAATGCCATGCCAATTTTAATCTTTAATGAACGCATTTGCTTATGTGTTATTTGCTTAGCATCGTATAAATATGGAAAAATTTTACCAGCTAATTACAGTTGAGTTTCGTTGGCCTAGAGCGTACAATTGTGCTCCGTTGATAGAGCGATCCTGTCACAGCGTCTATTTTGCTATGAAGCTTCTCGGAGTGCATAGAAAGCAGGCTCGTACCCACGAAGACAGTAGTTTCAAAACTTGACACAACAAAGCTTACTTCGTTTCCTCCCGACTATTCTGTAGTCGGACCAAACCCCGTCTGTGACTGGACCTATCCCGAGCAAACCCGCAATTACTCTTAAACTGGGTGCTATGGGCTGGGTGGGTTCGGTTGCAGACACCCTAGCTTGAAAACTTTGATCGACAATATCCAAAATGTCCAGTCATGTCGAAAAAAGTTGATAGTTAGGTAGTGAATGGGTATTGGTCCTTCGAAAACTTGTAAGCCATAAGGTAAGTTCACATTTGACCTAAAAATACACAATTTCTAAATCATTCCCCAAATAACGATCTGAGAGCTGAGAGAGAGTTCATTTGTTCAACTTATACAAAAGTTCAAACAAGTTGACTCTCAGATGTAAAGGTTTGATCTTTAGTGTATTTTGTTGAAGCTATTACGACAGACAGATTCATTCACCAGCGGATTTAGGGGTGGGAGCGGACCCCCCCCCCCCCCCCCCCCTCAGGAATTCGACCCCTTGTTGATTTTCAAAAAAAAATTGTCGAACAAATTGATTTTGCGAGCACTCCCAGAACACTATAAAGACCCTACTTTGTCCAAAAATTTTGAGCTGCATGCAAATTTGAGCTGCCGTTTTTGGGCACTTTTTGGAAAATTTTGACCAAAAAATTGCGTTTTTTCGGCGCGTGCTCCCCTTCAAAATTAAAGTACATTGGCGCCAATGGCGCTTTAGAAAAAAGGCTGGGCGGCCTACGTGGATGTCGTACAATAATGCAACAGGGGCGACCCTTTGGTTGGTCAGGTAGTCCAATTCCGGACGAGAGGGGGGCTTAAGCCCCGCCCTTCCGCCCGCCCATTAAATGAATTGCCGTTTTTTAACGAAAAATTTTTAGCCCGCTAAAACATATCGACTAATCTAGTTCATTTGTTCAAAAAATTCAACTACGATATTTTTTGTTCTGGGGGTTTGAAACTGCATGTTTTGCCATGTTCTGAACTAATTTATGCTGGCTATGAGATCGTATCTTTCTTTCATACTAAAATTGTATCGACCTTATTCATGATAGGCAAAATATTGTTGCACTTTTGAAAAAAATGTTATGCTTGGTGTCGTTTTCTTTTATTCAGACAATTTTTGGCAATCAAAGTAACAGTTTTTAACAAACTATTTTTATACCCAATTAAAGATATTGACTCCATAAATCAAAATGTAAAAAAATAATTTACCACCATCGTTTTTTGCAAAGTTCTGGAAGTTTGACGATGACCAATTTGGCCATGCTCTGGAACAATTTATGCGCGCATTTGAGATTTCGAAAAACGTATGCGTGGCGAACAAAATCCGCACAACTAAATCCTTCCAAATTGATTTGAGGCTAGCTTTCAACTAGTCGTTTTAACTTTGATACGACTAATAATTTCACTCTGTATCGACCTTATTCAAATTGTATCGACCTTATTCATGCTAGGCAAAATTCATGCTAGGCAAACTATTGTTGCACTTTTGAAAAAATTGTTATGTTTGGTGTCTTTTTCATTTAATCAGACAATTTTAGGCAATCATAGTAACAGTTTTTAACAAACTATATTTTTATACCCAATTGAAGATATTGACTCCATGAATCAAAATATAAAAAGATATTTTACAACCAATTGTTTTTTGCAAAGTTCTGGAGGTTTGACGATAACCATTTTGGCCATGCTCTGGAACAATTTGAGCGCGCATTTGAGAATTCATTCATAATGCTGAAAGCGTAACTCGAAAAACGTATGCGTGGCGAACAAAATCCGCACAACTAAATTCTTCCAAAATGATTTGAGGCTAGCTTTCAACTAGTCGTTTTAACTTTGATACGACTAATAAGTTCACGCTTGATCTACGATATTGTTCAAATTTTATAGTTTTTCTAAGTTTTCTTATACCAAAAACTAATCGAGACCAATTAGAGGGCAGTCGAAACATTCAGGGCTTTACCCCGATATACGAGCACTTTTGTTTAGCACTCAAGTTAATCCAAAATGAAACAAGACTGCTCGTATCAACGCGAAGCCCTGAATGTTCCGACCGCCTTTTAAGGTTTATGAAGCAGTAGTAACATAAAAAAAATTAAATGTAATAAAAAAATGAAAAAAAAAGTTCTAAAGATTGAAGTTTTTTTAATGAGATCATCCCCGCACACGCCATATAAAGTACAAGAAAATAGATTTCGCTCATTGTAACAAATCAATTATGGCAAATAAGCTTCTTTCAACCAATTTGGAACGATTTCTAAGACGGATTAAATCTCGCTACGCGTTAATAGCGCGAAACATATCGCGCGTTAATTGTCTCAAATTGGCCAAAATAGCAATCTTTAAGCCTCCATAATTTAACCAAAAAAAGATCACAGGTGAAATATCTTTTCAATTTTAAGCTCAAGACAATAATACCTTTTGAATGATATAAAAAAAAATCCGTCAAAAATGGCTAGTTAAAAAGTCGAAATTTGTCTGAAGAAAAAAAACCCACCCCGAGCACAAATATTCCATTACTTTCGTATCGAAAGTCGGAACAATGACGCAAGCTCATCAATCATAATGATTCCGTATAGAAACTCAAAACTAAACAACTAACAATTGACATTGACAGGCAAAAATTTATAGCTTATCGAAATTTCGTGCTCCCTGATATGCGAGCAGTCTTGTTGTTCCCGCTTTCGCAAAAACTAACGGAATATATATGCTGGCCAGTTATGCGTTTTTTATTCAAACCAATTTCTGCAATCGGAATAAACGTTTTCAACCAACTTTTTTCAAAACGCCTTAAAGATATCGACTACTATAGCTTGTTTGTTCAAAAAAACTTCACCGGTAGTCTTTTATTCTGGGGTTCAAAAACGCCTGATTTGCCATGTTCTGGACTGATGATGAAGTTTTTGAAGATCGTATCTTTCAAAATGAAATTGTGTTTACCATGTTCATGCGTATCGAATTATTCGGCACTCAAATGCCCAACAAAATGAAATGAAGCAAGATCATCGATCATGATGATATCGAGTACGAATCATTTTGAAACATTTAACCATTTAACCGTCGAAAACGTATAGTTGATCAAAACTTAGTTCGCCTGATATACGAGCAGTCATTCGAAAAAGTAAGGATGCGTCATCCGAAGAAAGTAAAGAATATATGTGCTCGTGCTTTTTTTTATTCAGACCGAATTTCAAAAAAAGTGTCCTAGGCCCGAGTCGAGATTTTCCACCTATTTTAAAGCAAGACTTGAGCGGTTTGAGCAGTTTTTT
>NC_087064.1:48292912-48538754 GCF_963678635.1 Symsagittifera roscoffensis | reverse complement strand
TGGTGAAAATTTCCGACCAGCTTCTCAATATTTTAGGAGAATTTTTTAAATAGCAAATTTGAATTGATTTAGTACATTTCGTAAATTTTTATTAAACCTGCAACCTACCGTTTTTGATTTTTAACAATTCGAAATTTGTTTCTGCAAAAACGCAAAGTTACGTCAGAATAATTTTTCAAACTTTTGTAGTCCGGAAAACGATCTGTAAAATTCAAAGTAAAGCAGCAAATTGGAAGTTTTGTTTTTAAATGATTAATTCTTCCAGAATCGTTGATCAGAATCTGAAACTGGGATCTCTTTTTTAACAGTCGTGTACAGCTTTCTCTTGGATCTGGTTACTTTCTTTTTAAAAGATGGCGCCTCTTTAATTCGTTTTTTGTTTGCTCTTTTTTTAAAAAATCTGAATATAATTTATCGTAATTTTTGAGCTGAAAAGTCAAAAACTTGAAGTGGAAAACAGCCCTCGAAAATATTTTCTTTTCTGCACTTGCAAAAATATCAGATTTATTCAGTCTTCCGTCTCAACTTTCCATTTTCCCGCTGGAAATCAGCCATAAATGCTATTTCAGTAACCCGACTTGACTTAATCGATTACTTGATGAATCAACTTCTTGCAGATATCGAATTTTCGACAACTCCGACCTTTTCATAAACCATTCTTACGAGTAATCCGATGGACCATGCATCGACTTCGGAATATTTTAACCTTGTCCTGCAAAAAGTAGTTCGACAATTTTTCTCAAAATCTATGTAATCTTTTCCTCAAGATTTTGCTCGAACCATGGATACTTTGACAAATCTGCCGTTATCATAGATTAATTCTGAGTTACTCACGGGGAACTACAATTTAGGCTTTTGACACCCGGTTCCACCGGCGACCTTAAACCAAGAAATAACTCCAACTCCGGTTTTTTCTTTCGAAGCTAGCGTTATGTAAAACTGACTGAATTGTCTCAGACTGAATTGTCTGTATATTTTTGGCTGAATTGTCTGAATTTCAAATTGGCTTAATTTTCTTTGGCCGAATTGTCTGTGCGCCGAAAAAATGATCAAAGAAAAATAGCGTTGTTACGGATTCCACTAGAAAACATTGTCGGGCCTTGTTGCGAAATCTGCAAACAATGCGAAAACACAAAATTTAATCTGTAACTCATAGAGTAATTTCGGATAGGGTACACCGTCTGCTCGTCACGCTATCTTATTTTCGGCCGGATAGATTCGTGCAACTTCTTAGTCTAATACCGATCCTAATCTTACTCTTATATCTACTAGTCTCAGGGTGTTTAACTAGTCTCTGCTAGGCTCAATAGATCTAGAGTATACTGGCTTATTGCGATTGCTAAAGTTCTCTGGGAGAGGTAACTAATTTCTACGTTAAATTCAAATCTCTCTGGTGCTGAAATTACAAGTAATTTCAGCACTTACAAATAAGTGGTTTGTTAGTTAGATGGATCGTGATTGGTTAATATTAAATATTTTATAGAGATAAAATATCCAATTTATAACCAAAGAATAAATATAGTCTATATCTGGTTCCACCCATCCGGGGTTTACAGAGTTTTGAATCTTAGATCTTCTATCTGTAATGAAGGATGGATGTTGGTTGTTGTTGTTTGACGAGCATCATTTCCTGTTTTGTTCTTGGAGAAGAAAGCTCCAGGAAGCTGGAGTCATCGATAGGAAGTTATTAGTTATCGTTTGACAAAGACTTTGACCGTCAAATAAAATCAATCTGATTTCAAGATGGTTTGTTATGATCGTGTGTTCTTGATTGGTTGAGGAGAACTGTGTTTCGATCTGGTTTGGGAATGGCGTGAAGATCGTGTTTGGAGGGGATGCCTTGTAACTCGGATCTGTACGTATACTTGAACATCGAGGTGGTCATTGGTCTGATTCAATGAAGTCCTTTTCTGCGAAGTGAAGTCGTACTCTAAATCCTTTATGAGTCGTGATTGTGAGCGGCATGTCAGTTGTATTTAGCCATTCTGTAGGTTGAGTGCGATGGGGTCGTCCAGCCTTTGGATGCTCGTTCTTGTGGTTGTTTGTGATCTATGTACTGCATATTATAATTTACATTTTATAAAATTTTGTTAGTCCTATTTTTTAGTAATGGTTTTGATGAATTGTTTTCGCAAAAGCGTTTTAGTTTTAGTTCAGTTATTTTTAAGAGTTACTCACACTTGAGTACCTCTTGGCAAAAATAGTGATGTGGTCACAAAGCGTGGATGTAGCACGGTGGGTTAGGCCGGCTATAGAGCATGCTCAGGACGTCCTCTCTGGTGGGTTAGGCCAGGAAGGGGAGTATGTTTTCGTGCTAGTTTTTTGAGGGGTCCTGTTTTGTGTTAACTTTTTTGTTATATTATTTATTTGTTTTCCTTTTGTTTCGTTGGTTGTGTCCTTTTCACAAAAATCAAATTGTTTTTGGTTTGGGTTTGTCTTGCGACTTTTTGGTGTTTTATTGTTTCTTTTTTTAGTCTTGGTAATAGTCTTCAAAAGAAAAAATTATCCAGTTTTAAGCTGGTTTAATCCGGTTTGGGTACCGTGGGTTTTCTTTTCTTAGTCATGCTGTTAGTTTATGGTTTATGGTGTTTAGTAAGCTGCGTTGGTTAGCTTGGTTATTATATAATTCCATTCCAACCGGGTTAAAGGAAAAGTGGAAATTTGTTATTGCTTGTTTGAGTTGTTGTTAGTGCAACTTAAAACTTGAAATCATTATTTTAAGCAATTCTTCGTGGGCGAGCTGTGCGATTGTGGATAAAATTTCTGTGCGTTTGAACAGAAGTTATAGAAACGGTTAGTACTGCATTTCATTTGTATGAATTTAATGCTTTAAGACTAAATTTTACTGCTTTTGGGGTTGAAAAGTATAAATTGATTTTCATTGTATTTAATTTTACCACATTTGGGGAAAGAATTTAGAAATTAATTTACTACTTTGAATTGACTTTTACTGCATCATTTAGTGCTATTGGTTTAATAGAGTTTAAAATGGAAAACAGAGTTTATATTTTAATTTGTCTTTTTTTGTTTTGAAGGTGATCGTGATGTGAAGACTAAAGAAAATGCAAATTACTGAATAAAATGGTTAGTTTTTATTTTGAATTAGTTAGTTTGAAAATTATCAAATTCATAGTTACCTTTAGTCGTCGGGGAAAAAACCGTGTGGAAAAATGTCGTGAATGGCGTCTGAGGTAGTTAGTAGTTTTGCTAGTATGCGTATAATGTTTTTAGTTTGCAACAGTGGCCAAAGCAATTGCAGTGCGTTGATGGTTTTTAGTTATTCGGTGCCTACTGCAAATTCATGAGGTGTGTTTTGGATTAGATTATAAATTTTATGATTATATTTAGTGTTGTGGATGAATTCTAAAATGGGTACTTCTATAAGTTGAATATATTCATGCAGAATGATCAGGGGTCGAGATTCTTCGTCGTTGAAGGTCTTCGTGAGGGGACAAAATATATACATTTGAGTGATGGGATCATAATTTCTGAGGATGCCATGAAAGTTAGTATTCTTAATGCAATACGTGAAGTTTAGGAAAAACGGTGAAATTTATTTGGAATTAATGAATTGAAATCTATGGTGAGGTTGTCGTGATGGTGTGTGTAAATGAAAATGATTTTGGATAAAACGATAGTAAGTATATGTATGTGTTTGCTTAGTTCTTAACATGATGTCATGTGAGCAGTGCAAATCGCGTTCTTTTGGTGTCAGGAAGTGAAAGGTTAGTGAAAATGTTTGAAATTTTTCGTGAAATGATTCATATGCTTGGATATCTGATAGTGCTTCTGAAATAATGTGATCATGCTTTTTATCGAGTATGTTAAGTGTGAATATGTATGATGATTGAATAAAAAACTTTTCTGTGATTTGTGGGTTAGCAAAATTATCGTCGTCAAGAAATTGGCCTTGATTAGATCTGATGATGTTATGATCGTAATATTCAATTGATGTGGCTGGGCTTCGTATATGGCTGGGTCTTAAGTTTGGGGGTTCGTGATTGCTAAGTTTCGGAAATTTCGTGAGACTAAAGATAATGGATGATTATTTGACAAATGGGGTTGCCGTAGGTAATGTGTTTGTTTTATTATTTGAGTCATTGTATGTGTTGGGATTTATTGATAGTTTTGTATTGTATTCTTTAATTTGTGCATCTAGGAGGATTTAATTTATTGACGATGAAAACATTCCAAAAAATCCTGCAAATAATATGCGTGCTACGCTGGCTTGTCGTTTTACTTGTGTATGTATTGCGCATGTGTTATAGATTCCTTTTAGTAATGAGAAAAGAAATCCAATAAAATTAAACATTGCGTATAAGATAGTCAATCTCTCTAAGATGTAATATGGCCATCCTAGAAAGGCTAGAACTTTGTTTTTGAGATTTACAAAACTAAAGATTTTGATTACTGATATATCTTGTGGTCGATATTTTTCACCGTTTAAATATATGTAATCTTTGATGTCTTTAAAATATCCGCTGTAGTCTTGTGCGTAAATATCTGAAAATCCTGCTGTTTCTGCAATTTTTCTTAAGTTTTGGTCAATTGATTGTCATTGTATAGTGTCCATTTGTGTCAGTAATTCTTGAAACTGTTGTGCTCTAATGTGATGTTGTATATCGGATTTAGAATATATGCCTATCGATTGTAAATCGATATTTGGATTACGGGCTATAGCTCGAATGCTTTCAGGTGATAACTTTTTTAATGGTGGCATTAATGTAGGGTATGGTGTTAGTAGATAGTATGTATCTTCGTCGGGGTTTAATTGTACAACGTTGTGGCTATTTTTTGATCCACATGGTACTGCTGTGTCCCAATAATAAGTTCGTCTTGAGAGTGTAACAACAAAATTTACTTTATTTTTGTAGAATTTGGGGGTTCTTTTGTAACATCTTTTATCTTCAAAAACGTATAAGGGTGATACTTTTTTGGTACAAGTGTAATACCATAAAATATTTCCTTCATAATCAATAAAATTTGATCTATTTCCGGATAAAAAATATCCTCCATATGGTATTTTGAGGACTGCTAGTGCTAGTGACTGTAGAATTTGTGTTCTTTCAAGTTCACATAATTGGTGTAGTGTTTCTAATTCTGAGAGTGACATTTCTTAAAAAATTCTGCTGATGTGTAATCTAGTTTCATGTCTAAGTGTATATCATAGTGAGTTGCGCCAAAATAAGTGCGGTTCATGAGTGATAGTTCTTCTAATCGTGTACTATCGGCGTCTTGTGGTTTTAATTTTCCACCTATTCTTCCTATGTTTTTCTGAAATTTTACTGAAACATAAGGGTTTCCGTCGGTAAGTGAAAGAGATAGATGTGGCCATGGGGTCTACAATTAGATGTTCTGTATTCATGTCGAAACCGTGTTCGTATTCAACAAGGATTTCTGAGTACTGTGTTTTGTAAATTGGTTTATAATATTTACATGCTAGTCCTGTTTCCGGGTATATTTGAAATCGTGTTAGTTTATTCTCTATATTGTGGAGGTTTCTAAATTTGGCGTTATTGCTTCTGATTTGATCAGGATTGACTTCTTCAAATGGGATTGATTCAATAAAATACTTTTGGTGAAATTTAATCATTCTAGCGTGTATTTTTGCGACTTGAAAAACTGTGCATGTTTCTTCAGGAAACCATACAAAGGTTGCTTGTGTGGTGTTGTAGGATCGCAATATCCTTGGTCATTTTTGCAAGGAAGTCGGATGCCTTGGTAAAGAATTGTATCGTCTTTTAAATCTCGTGTTATTTGTACTTTTTCAATTTGTTTTTTTTTCCAGTCAAAAAACTTTATTTCTTGATATCCTTTGTGTTTTGTATCTGCTTTGCAATTTGAGGGATTACTGATACCTATATGTGGTATCCAGTGTTTATCATTTAGATCGTATATCAATCTTTCGTGTGTTCCATGAAAGGGGAAGTTTCAGTCTAGTCTAATGTGCCCTTGGTGTTTTTCAAGTTCTGCTTGATGTGCTAAGTCTGGGAAAACTTGAAAATCTACCAGTTTTCTATTCATTCCGTCGTTTTATGTTAAAATTAGTCGTCTAAGTTCATTTTTACAGTCTTGAGGGTTAGGATGTATTAATCTTTCTATATTACTTTGATAGAAAGATTCGTGGTCTAGTCGGTTTTTATTTCTGTTTGAGACTTGCGAGCAATGTACTTTCTTTTCGGAAAATGTTGATGTAATTTTGTATCCTGTTAATGTTGTTGATCGGGTTTTTGAGTATAGTGTGGCTACTATATTTATTGTTTCTATGGCTTGTGATTCGAATACGCATTGTGTGACTTGATTTATAGCGTATTTGTGTAGTGTTTTTGTTCGTTTTCTTCACAATCATAGTGTGTTACTAACAAATCCTGAGGTCCTGTACAAGGGGATGGATTTGTATGTTGTTCGGAAAAAAATAGAAAACGAATGTGGTAAAACGTAAATATCTTTCAAATTTACATGTGTAAGATAATCCGGAATATGAGTTATAAAATGTGATATATCCAACTGTGCTTTTGGTGTATCTATCGTATTTATATATTTCTTCAGTTGTTATAAATGGAGGAGGTAGTGATTGAGCTGTTATGTTTGGCGGATTTAGGGGAAAGGGGTGTTGAACAATATTATTAAGTCTGACTGTGATTTCAAATTTTAATTGGAGACTGTTTTGTTGAAGTATTTGAATGTTATGTTCTCGGATATCGTCGTGGATATCTTGTCTATATTGTAATCTATTAAGTGCCCAACTATGGAGTCAGCTACTTTCATGATGTTGACCAAATAGTGGGGGAGGTGCTAAGAAAGTGTTCCAATCTAATCTTAAAGGGATATTTGACGATGATTGTTCTCGGTATCTAGCGTCGAGGTTGTTTGGGAAATTTAAAGGGAAAATTGTCGGTGAGATTTGACTGAATGATGGTGTTGACGGGAGTGATAATGTTTCTGGTAACGATGATAGCGTTTTATCAGAAGAAAAATCTATTGGTTCATTTACTATGTTCGGTTCACCTTGTGTATATGAGTGTGTTGTCCAATATGGTGGTCTTTCTGTGGTGTCTGGGGGATTAAAAGGGTTTTCTCGTATTTGTTCTGATGTGGGGGTTAAACCTAGGTAGTCTGAGGGTATATTTGAGGTGCTATGTTGTGAAAGAAATGTGGAAGTTTCTGGTAGTGTACTACTTGAAAGTTCTGAGGTAGTTGGTGTTGGTGATTGGGGTATATCAAAATGAACTCTGGGGGTTTGAAAATTTCTATTTCTTCGCGGGTGTATAATTTGTCTATTTATCTCAAATGTATTTTGATTTTGACTAACGTGTCTGACTCGATTGAGGTCTTGTTGCAAGGTGGGATATAAGTTATATGTTGGTTCACTTAAAGATGCCTGTCGGTGAACTGGTTCTAGTGGCTCTGATAAGCGTGCGTGTCGCTCTTCATAAGTGTATGGGTTGTCTTGAGAAGAAATACGTGTTAATGTTTGGGGATTGTTTGTAGTTGTAGTTGGTTTTGGACTTTCTTGGGATGTGGTTGGTGGGGCTGGTTTGGTGGTGGTTGATTAGCCATTTTGGAAAGTTATCTTAATTTTTATTGTTGCTGGAAAATTTGTGTTTATTATAATATTCTTCAATAAAAAGTATCAAGAAAATAGTTGCTAGGGCAAAGGTGACTATTGCCTTTTTTTTATACATTTGCACATTGTCATGATGAGGGAGATTAAAAATGTGAGGAAAATTATGAAAAAAAAAGAAAAATATCTGTTCGACTGAAAATAGTTCGGATCATTTAGATAGATTTTATTTATTCGTACCTGTAGATGTGGTCAAGGATTTGGAAGAGTTGGAGATATATTTCAAGAAGGGAATAGAAAAATAAAAAAAGATTGCAAAAAATTATAGAAATTTTTATTACAGATTGAAAAGTTCCAATGAAAAAGTATATCAAAAATTTAAATAGATTGAAAAATTTTGTGAAGAGATTTAGAAGTTTTTGTTTTATGTGATCAACTGTTATGGAAAGAAGCATTTAAGAAATGATTCGTTCGTCAATTTTTTTAAAAAGTTTTGAGGCGAAATGCAAGTGTGGTCGAATTATTTTTTGATTTTTTGACAAGTGGGTTGAGTTTCGTGAAAAATTGTTGAGGGCTATTTTATTGGTGTTCGGGAGGTCTTCATAGTATTCTTTTCATTTGTTGAATAAATGGGGGTATCTTTGAAATATTTGTACTTCTAGGCCAAATGATTATGGGTCTTTTTTACTTTAGGCTAATTTGCCATTTTTGTTTAGGGTACTTTTGAGGTCTGAATTGGGAAAATTTTGTTGATTTTTGCATGATCTGATAGGGGAGGGTTATAATTTTGAAGTAGTGTTTATTTTAGTTGTCAAATTTTAGCAAGTTGCTTATTTTTGACCTGGAGGTTGTAAAGTTATAGTTATAGATATGCCTGGAGATTAACTTCTATCGGCTGAATAAGTTTGTGTTAGAGATATAAGGGTGAAAATTTGAACAATTTCTATTCGCTGAATTTGAACTAGAATTGATCGAGGTTATTTTCAGCATGTTTTTACAAAAATGTGAAGGTTTAAAGTGATTAAAATGAATGATTGCGGTAATCTAAAATAAAGTTGTTTCTGAAATTCAACTTTCTTTAATATTTTAGACTGTCTGATGAATGTTTTATAGTTTTTCCGTGGTTGGCTTCTAAGACGTGATGATTCTCTATGTTCGAATTTTTGTTGTTGATCTTGTAATAAAATTTTTTTGTTAGTTTTCTTTTTTTTTCTTTCTTTTTGAGGTATTTTTGGTTCTGGTGTGTTTTATCTTTGAGGGTCTACATTTTGCTATTGAATTGTTTTTGTATTTTTTGTGGTATTAACGTTTTGATTTTGTTCTATTTGTGGGTTATTTTGAACGATGTGTAAACTTGTGAAAGAATATAATTGAGTTAATTCGCGGAGTGCGTATTCTTTTGGGTAATAAGGTAATAGGTTGTTACGGTGTGGAACGATTTCTTTTTTATTGAAATCAGTAAGTTTGTATGTTACATCAGTTGGTTTATCAATTATTTGGTAGGGTCCTTTTCGAAGCGGTTGTAGTTTTATGGAGATTCCTTTTTGTGTATTAAAATTAGGTATTAAAACAAATGTTCCAATTTTTAAGTCTGTGGCTGGCATGAAGCGTGAATTAATTTGATTATTTATATTCTGTTTTTGTAACAATTTTTTTGTTACTTTTTGGTAGATTTCATTGTATTTTTTATCTCTCTTTAAAATCCATTCGGTATGTGTGCCGAAAGATAATTTCAAAATTTGTGGACGATGAAAGTGGTCTTCATTATGTGTGTGTAAGGGTAGGTTATAACAAATTGAATCTTTGTTCGGTTGACAATAACCTTGTGCATTTTTATGAGCATTTGCTGTAAAAATAAATGGTTTTCGTGGCTTTTGATTAAAAACCATTTTGTATTGTGACATTCCTAAGGTTGTTGTGATTTGTGAATTATAGGATAATGGGAATAATTTTACATCTGTTGACCATTCAGTGTATCGTGTATCATTTCCATTAATGATGCATCTGAGATATTCTTGTAGTTAACGGTTAATACCTTCGACTAATCCATTTGTCCAAGGTGCATGAGATGTACGTCGTTTATGTTTGATATTAAATAGGTGGCATAATGTGATGATTTCCTTGTTAATGAATTCTGTGCCGTTATCTGTGACTAGTAATTTTGGTAGTCTAATCAGAAATTTAGCTATCCAATGTTGGTAAAGTGTTGTGTATGCGTAGTAAGCATTACAATGTGGTACTGGGTTGAGTGCTACCTAGTGTGTAAAAGCATCATCAATTACCATAATATAAGAATTTCCTTCGGAAGATGGTGAAATTGGTCCTTTTGTGTCAAATGAAATTCTATGATCGAAATATAGACTTTGTCCTTTGAAATCTTGTTTTGTTGCTAATTGTTTTTGATTTGGATAAGATTTATTTAATTGACATGTTATGCAATCGTTGCATAATATTTTAATCCAAATTGGTGCATTTGGGAAATAAAAGTTTTGTGTAAATTTTGAATATGTCTTTTCTGATCCTGAGTGTCCTTTTGTATTTTGCGTATGATATATGTCAAATGCTATTAGCATCATGCTGAGGGGGAGACAGGGTACTTTAAAATTGGGTGTCTGATATTCTAAAAAGTCTGTGATTTCATTAATAGTTGTATTATTATGTTTTCTAAAGTATCGGAGGAGTGTTTTATTTCCTAATATTGTTGTATCAGCTTTTATTGGTTTTGTTTTACACTTGTGCCATGATTTGAGTTGGCGAATTACGGGATCAAGGTTTTGATATTTTTGTAATAATTGTAGTGTAATTTTTTCTGTTGGTGGTAGAAAAACATTTTCAACTTCTGTTTTTGATAATGGAATTGTGTCGAGTGGATCATGAAGATCAAAAACTTGCTTTATCGTGTATTTTGAATCATTTATTGGTGGTCCTGATAAATTTATTTTGTCAGTTAAATTTTCTTTTTCTATTAGTGGAAAAATGTCTTTTTTGTGTGGTTGTTATTTGATTGTTTTTTGTTGAGTATTATTTTTTATCCAATGTGAATAAGGAATTGGTTTGAATGTGGATGTTCCTTATAGGTCTACTTCATAGTGGTTATTTTGACAATCTAAATAGAGTGGAAAATAATGTAAGTTATTTATTTGTGACTGATCTATATCAGTTTTTACTGCGTATTTGCATTCTAATCTTGGTGAAGTTTCATTTTTTGCAAGATAGAATTTAATATTTTGTGGTATTTCAACTGTAGTTTTTCGTGTAAGTAGTTCAGGTGGTGTATTTCTACTTAATGTATCTGGTAGTGCAAGATTTTTTCCTGCTGTCCAGACTATATGTAAGTTTGGGAATTTCATTAAAATAAATTGAAATCTATAAACTCTATGGTTTGGGTTTGATTTCTGTGTAAAGAGAAATATTATAGAATTATGATCTGTAAGTAGAACTGTTGGATGTTTTGATCCAAGTATTAGAAATTCATTTTCGGTAAGTGTGTATATTATAGCTGTGCATTCTCTCATGAGAGTAAAGAGTCGTACTTCAGCTTGTGTAAATAAGCGAGAATTTGCTGATATAAGATTCATTTTGTTTGTTCCACTGTGTGATTGTAGTAATGCTGCGCCGATGCCAAAGTTTGAAGAATCGCACATTGCATAAAATGGTTGATTCGGATCAGGGATCGTATTTGATATTTGTTCTGTTAACAATTTTTTTTTCTTCTTCGAATCTTGAACTTCTTGTTTGATAATCGGTGTTCCATTCAAAGTTATTTTGTTGTCTGAGGATGTTATAGAAAGGTCTTAAGTATAATTGCATTTTGTATACATATTTACTCAAGAAATTTAATATTCCAAGAAATTCTTGGATTTTCTTTTTATTTGTGGGTGGTTGAAGTTTCTGAATTGCGTGTATTCGAGATTTCAATGGAGTTATAGTGTTATTTTCGATAATGTGGCCAAGAAATTTTACGCGTGTTAAGAAAAAATGTGATTTGTCTGGGGCTGCTTTCATGTTTTCGTTTTTGAGTATTTGATGATATTGTTCTAAAATTGTAAACTTTTCGTCTTTCGTTTGTGATTGCATGAAAACATCATCTAAGTATGTGATTGCACTTTTTTTGTGTATAAGTGGTCTAAAAATTTTACTCATAAAAGCTGAAAAAGCTGCTGGTCCTATGGAAATTCCATAGAATAATCTATTGAATTCGTATTGTTGATTTCCAATAACCAATTGTGTTAATCGTCATGACTGTTCATCTAGTGGCATTTGATTGTATGCACTATTCATATCGGCGGTTGTGAAGTATTTACCATTTATTTTGGTTAGAATTACCTGAATAGGTTCAATGGGCCAATTACATTTAATTTCGTCAACTAGTGATTTGAGATATCTAGCGTCTAGAACTATTTTTAGTGATTCTCCTTTATTTAAGATGATAACTGGGTTGATAAAGGTGTTGCCTTTTGGTTGTTCTTCTTTGTTTACTGGTGATATAATTTCATATTGTTCTAAAATGTCAAGTAGTCTGTTTACTTTATCTTGTAAAGGTATCGGTACTTTACTTGCTCGTTGTTTTTTGAAAACTGCGTCAGGTTTTAAAGGTAAATTTAGTGGTGAACTAATATTTCATACATCGAATTTGGATGTTGCATAAAATGTTGGAAACTTTAATAATAGTTCGGCTAATTTGTCGAATTCTTTTTGTGTTATTTGAGAATGTTCAAAATTAAACATTGTTAGAAATTTTTGTTGTTCTTCCATATAATGTGATATTTTAAACGTTGGTTTAAAATATGGTGTTTTTGTGAAGTAATCAGTGTTTTTTTTCCGTTGCTTATTATTTTGTTTATTGATAATTCTTCATCAAGAATTGTGGATTGACATTTGTCTAGTAATTGTAATATATTTTTGACTCGATATGCTACTTCAGTTGTGGGTGAAGTTGTAGCATTTGTTTCACAGTATCCTAAGAGTCCTAAGGGTAGTGTTATCTGGTATGGTGAATTGTTATATACGTGCAATGAAATAATATCTGAGTTTGAATGTTTCATGTATTTTATGGATGAGATTGTGATTTATGGATTGGTTTGAATTCAAGGTCTGACATAAAAAAAATGTTGTTTGTTTTGGTTCTTATCGTACTGGTGGACTTGTTTGATTGAAAAATTACAGACATTTCCTGATAGTGGTTTCAGGTATCTTCGTTCCTCATTATAAATGGATAAAATTTGTAGAAAAATGGTGGTTGTTTGTTTAATCTTTGAAAGAATGTTAAGGATGAGTTTTTTGTCCTTTTGTATTTATCTTTTATATGAAGTTTGCTATTCAAAATGTTTACTGTGGGAATATACTTAGTTATAAATGGTATGCCAATGATATTATGTTTTATGTCTGTAATGTGAAATGTTTGTTTGAATGGTTTATTTAGTATTTTATTCTGTTCCATTGTTCTAATGGGAACAAGTAAAAATTGGATTTTTCCGTAATTTACTAATGTTGATCCTTGTGCTGTTGCTAACTTACTGGCGGTTTTTATAGGTGTTAGGATTGGGTGTAACGACTTGATTTCATTTCAAGTAGGAATGTTAATAATATTTGATTCTGCTCCAGAATCAATTAAAAAATCTATTTCAAGATCGGGTGGTTGAAATTCTTCATTTTTTGGGCTTTCTAAGAGAAATGGTTTTGTCCAAATTTTTTCTCTTGGCTGTTCTTTTTGTATATTTTGGTAAATGTTACTTGTACTTGAGCGTTGCTTTTCGTTATTGACTACTGTATTTATTTCGTTTACATTCTGTTCAATTGATACATCGTTTCTTATGGGTCTAGTATAGTAGTCTTGAAGGAGTTCAGATTGATTTTCGTAAATGTGTGAACTAAAAGGTTGTTCGTATATGATGGGTTCGTAGTCGTTTTCGACTGTGATCATATTGACTGAAATAGTATTATTTGTGTCACTTTCGCTGTCTGTTGATTCACAGTTAATGTGGTTTAATTGTAGTTTGGTATTTTCTGTGTTGTCAATACCAGGGGGACCTGAAGTTGCTTCTTCAGTTCCTTGTACCTGATTAATTTGTCGCTGATGTTTCGGTGTGTTACTTCTATATTTGTGTTGGGAATCAGGGTAACGATTGTCGTTTCGATTTGGGGATTGAGAATAATTTCTTCGATTGTTATAGTTAAGATTCCTACTTTGTGAGTTGTTTCTTGACCTATTATAGTAATTATTTCTGTTTCCTTGATAATTAGATCTGTTGTAGAAATTGTTTCTTGATCTGTTGTTTTGATAACGTTGGTTTCTGTTATTTGAATAACTTCTTTTTCTCTTATTTAAGTAGTTTCTATTTCTATTGTATGATGAATTACGTGATCTATCGTTCGAATTGTGTCTATTTCTAGAATTTGAATGAGAACTGGTATCAAAAATTTCTCTTCTGTTTGAATTTGATCGTGAATAGTTGTTTCTATACTGGTTATTTTTGCTATTTGATCGAATGTATCTGTTTTGTTAGAAATTTCATGAATTTCTTTGTTCTGGTGATCTACCTCTATAATTAGAGTTATAGGGTGATTGGTTTCTTGAGTAATTTGAATTATTTGGGAGTGGTTTACCAGAGCTGTTATTACTATGTATATTTTTGTTTGGTAGATTTTGATCTTTTTTTATGTATTGGTAGAATGATTTGTTTGGTTCTTTGTACTTTTGCGGTTTATTTTGATTATCCTGTTGTTTTTGTCTACATTCGGCAATGCTGTGTCCCTATCTTCGACAATAATTACACCATTTCTTGAAAGATGGTTTAACTTTGAAATTTGGATTTTTCTCATATATGTTCAAAATTTCAGTAATTTTTTCAGTTAGGTCTACATCTGAATCGTGTATGTTGTTTATTTGTGTGGTATTTGTTTCGATTCTATTAACATATTGTAGTTTAAGATTTTCTGTTTCTTCAAGTTTCATTGTGATTTCTGCTTGTTCTAATTCATCAACTAGTTTTCTGAAATCTAAATCTGGTTTTCGAATTGATGAGGGGTGTGATGCTGTCTTTTTTTGTAGGTATTGTTCTTAATTGGGGTGTTAGGGTCACCATTAAAATTTCTGTCATTTTCGTGTTTTTATAATCATGAGTGTTTAGTGATTATGCTTTTCGAACTAGTGTTTTGGTTCTAACTGTCAATTGTTTAATTGTTTCATTTGTTAGTCTACGAATTTCTTTGGTATTGTTTATTTCTTTCAGAATCAAACATTTTTGAAAATTCCTGTGTAAATCTTTTCCAATCTGTTTTTATGTCTATTGGTAAAACCGAAAACCATTTCTGAGCTGCGCCATCAAGTGTTGTTTGGATTAACGCTGTGCGTCTGTCAATCCAATTTTGATGGAGTGGTGTATTTATTGGTTCAGGTCCGATATTCAAAATTAAATTTGCTGTGACTGCAATCAAATGGTCTTCTACAGAATATTCAGGGTCTGTGCCTGTGAATACCATCAGTGGTTTATTTGATGTTATTGATGATCCACCCATGAGGTATGGATTCATAGTCATCTGTAATGATTCTGCGGCATTTGGCGTTTGTGAAAAATTTGTCAGTTGATTTTTTGTTATTTCATGTTGTTGTAAATAATATGGTAGTAGTATTTCGTTTTGCATTTGTGGTGGTTGATAATAATCAGTATTTGCTGGATTTTGTGAATAAAAATTATTATTTTGAGGTTCGTAATTTGGTCTAGGTTGTCGCATATGTTGTTCTCGTGTATATGGTTCATAAATATCTGGTTGATTTACGTGATAAGAATGGAGTCTTTGGTTTTGGGAATTTTTTTGATGGTATTGGTCATGAAAATCGTCATCGTCTGATGAATGATAATTAGGTGTATAGTAAGGTGTTATTTGTTTGTATTGGTATGGTTTTTAATTATTTTTATTTTGTTTAAAAAATGGATAGTTTTCACTTGGGTCTGTTGGATTTTGTGGGTTATCATTAAAAATTACGATATTTGGTGTTTGTTGTTGGAAATTTTGTCGTTGTGAAAATGAAAGAGTATGCGGGTTTGTACGAGGAGTTTTAGATGTTTGTGATCTATTTACGTAGTTATAATTGTGTTCTGCAAACTTAATTCTGGTGAATGTTCTTTGTTTTTGTGGTGGTTTCGTCATTGGTCTAAATGTTTGGTAATCCAAATAAGAATATTTTGGAGCAACCGAGGGTTTAACCGTAGATTGCAATGTTACTTGAGGTAATATTGAAGTCTTTGGTTTTAGCGTTGTAAGGTTTGGATGTATTGGTGAAATACTTTGCTGTGTAGTTGTTATACAATTGTTTCAACTATTTCTTCATTTATAAAATGTGATGGTGTTTGAATATCTTGTTGTGTAAGATTTCTAGTTCCATTTAAGTTTTCTTGTTGTACAAAAGTTGAATTTAAACTACTATTTTGTCTTCTATCAGGTAAAAATGAGTTATAATTTAAAGGTGTTGCATCTGTTGTGAGTGGAATTACTTTTACATAGTCTTTGTAAATAGTTATTGTTCTGATTGCTTGACTTGAGATGTCTACTGGAATATTCAAAAAAAATGTATGAGACCAGTCAGGGTCCCAAACGTAATCTGATTGTTCGGCAATGACAGTGTCGTCATTCGTACTCTGGGGTCTAAAATTTTTTCTTGCTTGTGCAATTAAATCTATATTGTGGTTAAAATAGTCTATTATAAACCATGCTAAGCTTTTTTGTAAATCGTGTTTAACATTTGGTGAAATTACGTTATATGAAAATTTTTCACGGATTGCGCTTAAAAATGCTGAGAATGCGGCAATTTTGTTTCTGACATTTGTGTGTCTTGATGTTTGAACCGGTGATGTGCTTTCGGTTTCTGTTCTTTCTAGTATAGAGAAATAGTTATATATTCTTGCAAAAACATCGTTAGTGAAAATTGAATTTGCTCTCTGCGAATTTTGATGTTGTATGTTTTTATGTATTCTGTGAATACTTTTGACAATTCTATATCGACATCATCTGTTTGGATAACATATTTGCCATGAAAGTTTCTTGTAGTACTGAGTTCTATGGTGTAAATTCCATTTTGTTGTGTTAAGTTACATATTCCTTTTATGTAATGGTCGACAATTCGTCTTTTTGTTTTTATTTCTGGGAATTCTGCTTTACATGGGCTTATTCCTTGTTCAAATATAATTGCGATTAGGTTATGACAAAATTGTGTTTGTCCTCTGTCGTCAGTGAGTGAAATCATGATAAATGGGAAAACTGAGTCTTCGTCTGGACTTTCTTCACTTGGGCTCATACTCATTTTTTCGTTTTATGACTGTCAGTGCGTAATATTCAATGTGTCTGATTGGTTGGTTCCAACTGTATAAACGTACTGGTTTATTTTTGTATATCTTTTTTATTCTTCTTTTTCCTTGTTTTGATGAATGTGATGTAGCTTCTGAATCGGAAAATTATAATTGATCATGAACTGGGTAATTTTTGTATACTGTGTCTTTTAGTTTGTAGAGTGCATCTAAATTGCTGACTTCTGATTCGGAAACTGCGTTTCTAGGCTTTGAAAAAATTTTTCGTGTAATTTGTCTTTGCTTGCTTAAAATTTTTCTTTTTTTTTTGTTTGACGTTTTGTGCGAATATATCCGATTGTTTGTTTATGCGGTGTAGTCACAAGATCGTATGCTTCGTTGTTTATTTCACAATTGGTAAGTACAATTGTTTGTTTATTTCCTAAATTGTTCAGTGACATATGGTTTAGGATGAGGGGTGCAAGGTTGTTATTAGTAATTTTAAAATCCTAGACTGTTAGTCCTTACGATTTTTTGGTTAACCTAACTTGGGTCTATTATGTAGGGTTGGAAAGGAAAGTATATATCGATTCCGAAGAATGATTTTTACTTCCTCGTGGCTATTCTAAGTTATGGTGTTAACTTACTTAATCTTACTTACGGGTAGGGATTGTGTTCAAGGTTTGGAGAATAGTAAATCGATCCACAAGGTTCAGGTATAATTAGAACACGGGTAGTTCGCTAGATACTATTTCAATACTTACTAAGATTTAAGATTTAGCCTGGGTCTGGTAAGAGGAGGATTAAGTGAAGGATGAAATAACCAAAGTTCTTCACTGTTTAGCTTAATTTGAATGATTAATGTGATTGAAAATTTTCTATTAGTCCTGGCTCTTTGAAAGGATTGGGTAGTGAATCGACGTTTGAGGTCGTTAGACACTTTATTATTTGGGTGGGGGAGAACAAAATTGTTCTATTTGATCCAAGGATAGGCCTTGATGATCAGATGATAAATTTTTATGGTGTAAATTGGATTTAATTTAATTATTTAATGGAGATCCAAAGAAAGCCTTGATGATCTGGTTTAAGATTGAATAAATTGAGATGAAAAAGGATAAAAAATTAGACAAGGTTTTAAGGATAATTTAAATTTATTTGTTAAAATTTTTTTTTAGTGTTTGATGATATTAGTGATTGAAATGTTTGCTATTATGTTTAGGTGATGAAGCGAGGGATGCCAGGATGATTTATATACTTACTAACAATTTATGATCATGTCAACTAATTTTTATTTTTTCTTTTAATGAACATATTTTTCAGATCTCTTTTTCAATTTTACTGCAGATTTAGAGGGAACGAATTGAGATGTTTTATAAATCGTTATTGTACAATAGTAAATAAGATTTAGCGCCGGTAGTAATCATTGAAGATTTTTCTTCAAGGTTTCTATGTTTGCAATTGAAAATCTAAATTCTTCGCAATTAGAATCCTAAATATAAAAGTTTGGTCTGGCTTTCGCTGTACGACCATGAAACTTAATGATAAGTTTCTTCGTAGTCGTAGATCGTTTCTTGTCCGAGATTTTCTTCCAATGCCTGGTAGTTCTATTATTGTGCGGAATAGCGGTTCTGATCTGTTGAGTCGTAGAGACATTTCAATTAGATTATTAACATTTTTGAAAATGTTTTTTGTCTAATTCTAATCTATCTGTTAGTTATAAGCTAATTTGTTTTTTAAGATCTTGATCGAGACTTATGGTCGCACCAGATGAGTTAGGTTCGGTGTGTAACTCATAGAGTAATTTTGGATAGGGTACACCGTCTGCTCGTCACGCTATCTTATTTTCGGCCGGATAGATTCGTGCAACTTCTTAGGCTAAAACCGGTCCTAATCTTACTCTTATAAATACTAGTCTCAGGGTGTTTAACTAGTCTCTGCTAGGCTCAATAGATCTAGAGTATACTGGCTTATTGCGATTGCTAAAGTTCTCTGGGAGAGGTAACTAATTTCTACGTTAAATTCAAATCTCTCTGGTGCTGAAATTACAAGTAATTTCAGCACTTACAAATAAGTGGTTTGTTAGTTAGATGGATCGTGATTGGTTCATATTAAATATTTTTTAGAGATAAAATATCCAATTTATAACCAAAGAATAAATATAGTTTATATCTGTTTCCAGTTGGTGCTTTTTGGGAAATTGTGACCTAGACGTTTTTTTGTGCGCATTCTTCTTCAGAGTTAGCATATATTAGCATTGGTCGGCCAAAAATGGATGTCACAACATAATACCAGAGGGGGCACCCTGTGAGTGTTTTATTAATAGCTTCTTTGTTCACACTGTCCGATTGTTACAAAAATCGACATGCAGACTAATTAGGCCATAACAAGCATAATTGATCAGCATATTTATTTTTTGTAAAACCACTCGTTACATCTTAAATTTGATGCCTATGTGAGGAGGGGAGGAAAGCAAAAAGAGCCAGTTTTCCAAACTGAATGGAAGATAGCTCATTAATCCAACAACTGTTTGAACAAATCTAAAGTTTGTCTATTTGTACTTGAACTTGCGTTTGGGAGGACGAAAATTGAAATTAATTTTAAAATATATATTTTTTTGAAAGCAGGTTTATTTTTTCAAGAGTTCCTTCAGAAACATTGAACAGTTCAACCAGAACTGACAGATCTTTACATCAAAGCAATCAATTATGTTCTGAAGAGTAAACTAGACAAAAAAAATTTTGGTATTTCGCAGGCGATTAAAAGATGGTCGATCAATTTCACACAGAGAGGTGAATTTCAAACTGGTAGAACGCATGCGAACGTGCGCGATAGACCACAATTGTTATCATGAACAAGACCGTCAAACGGGTTTATAAGTACACACTGGTCAGCAGGTGCTTTATGCGGCTGTCCTTCAGCCCATAGAATTAGGTCACTGACATCTTCGCCATTTGTGTTGTGAAAAACTACAAAGTCTTGATCGGGTCGGGTCTTACACCCAAGAAAACCGCGTGCTCTTCCAGCTTTTCCTGCATCTGTTGCAACTGCTCCACTGTTCCGTCTATTTCTCCAAATAAAAAACCACCTTTACTGGCACAGTAGTTCACCGCACCGTCATATGTATTACTTTGCTTGACCCATTCGATTACTTGAGTCACCTGAAACAACATTCATCTGCAACATCAGAAAGTTCGAAAAATCTCTCATGGTTTCAATCATTTGATTAAGAAAAACAGAGACAAGGGAAATTTTTTTATATATCATTCAAAAATTATTGTTTTCCTGAGCTGAAATTTAGGAAAAAATTTTTCCTGTGATCATTTTTGGTAAAGTTATGGAGCTTTAAAAATTGCCATTTTGGCCAATTTATGACAATAACGCGCAATATATTTCGCGTTCTTAACGCGTAAGCGGAGATTTAACCCGTCTTCGAAACCATTCCAAATTGAAATGAGGTACGTATTTTGTCTATTTGATACTTAGCTATACGCGATAGATATCACCTTGTTCGTAATATACCGTATTGGGGCGAATAATTCTAAAAAAAATCTAAAAATTTTCCTTGTTAATTGATTTAATTTCTTTGTTTTTCGATTTTCATCCATTTTCATTTGATTTTTCATCATTTGTTTAAGCAAACACTATCTCATAGAGCTCAAACATTGGAAAATTTAAAGTTTTGCTCTGATAGAGCAGATTTATTAACAATGAAACTATAACACTATGTCACCTCTACAAAATAAAACATAAACCACGAACATCATATGTGTTTTTCCTTTTCAAGCTCCGCTTATTTCCACTTTCCCACGCCTTTTACTTTAAAATTTTTTTAAATCTTATATTGTTTGCAAAATGAAGCGTTTTTTGCAAAATTAAAGAGTCCGCGATATGTCAACACAATATCTAAGTGAATTCGAAATCCCGTTTTTTCATCTAACTAATATTTCTTCTTCGGAAAATGATAATTATTCAATTGCATTTAATAAATTAGTTCGACCTGCTAAAACTTATAGTGTATTTTTGATCACTGTTCCTTTAGAGGTACTTAAACTGTTCTCTTTAACTTTGAGAGTGTACAGGTCACTCTCTTGGCGTTACTGTTCTCAAACTGATTAAAAGTCAAACGTTCGTTTTTTTAGCGAAGCCTTTCTGCCTAAAAGAAGGTTATCTGTAGACTTCTCACTATATTTGTCCTTTTGAGTGTTTGTTGCAGTTATAAGTATGATCGTGTCTAAAAATCTTGACGTTCATTCTGGTACTCTAATGCAAGGTCTTAATCGAAATTTTCCCCTCACCACACTTGCTACGAAGGCCAATTCAAAAAAAGTATCTACAAGAAATATGTTCAATTATTGAGACTATTTCCGTCTCAAAAACAAAATAAGTTTACCTAAGCAAGTTCCCAAAAACTATCCTACTAGCGTTTCGGCCTTGTGAGGCTTGGGTAGTTCCATACGTAGCTACCGCGTTTTAAGCTTCTAAAATTCCCAGTTATTTTGTTCTAAATCTCAACTTTCTAGCTATCAGTTGAGCGTAGTTCACCTTATTGTGGGAAAAAGCCACATCCGTGGAACTAAGTAAGTATCGCGGCCATTCATACTGTTTAAGAGACTTAGTTCCTGTGTCGGTTCAAAAATACTGCCAATTATCTCTGGGATAATTTTCCTTGGTCTAATCAAGTCGCAATCACACTAACTAGCACGACTCTCACACTTAAGATTAATCTATTGTTCGCATAGTTTTACTCTCATTCGATCCAATTTTTAAATGTGACGACCGAACAGCTATATTCATTTGTCTTCAGCTTCTCTTACCCAGGAAGTGAGCCCCCACCAAAAAAAATAACTACAAGTAAGATGTTCGATTCCTACTTTCAACAAGTAGTTAAAATTTAACAAGACCGTTGAAAGTTTTACTTGAATAGAAAACTGCTAAAACGAATTTGTCAATTTAACGCAAACCAACGTCTGTGAAAAGCATAAAACATCAACAATTCAAATGTAAATTAGCAGTTCAGGTATTTCAAATTAACTCGTAATGATGATAAAGTCGAGTTAAACCACTAGTTGTAATTACAAGCAATTAGTATCCGCATCCATGTTGGGGTTTGTGTAATCGATCATAACGGATTATTATGTTTACTTTTTCACAAGCATCCTTGAATTAAATTAACAAAATTAGATGTTAAAAGCATTTCTCATCAAAAAAAAAGATAATTGTTTTCATGATATTGCGATCTCGAATAATCCGTTTTAATTGATTATATGGCATAAAGAAATCTATTATATGGCATATGGCTCTTTAAATCTATTATAAGCGATTACAAGCACTTATCTTTTTCAAAGTTTTTGTCAGAAGAAAATTATCATAAAAAGTTCTATAGGTTATTGTTTCTCTGTCGATATCAAGATCTCTAAAAATGAGAGGCCTTTTGAGACGGATTATAAAAAAATTTCATGAAACAAATACTTCAAAGTGATCTTTCCATTTTCATTGAAAGGTTCCCCCGCTAAGTAAAAAATAACTTTTCCAAAAACAATTATGAAATTTTATAAGTATTTCAGTAATTAAAAAACTAAGTTTGCATCAGGAAGTAATTCTAATCAGGGAGAAATGAAAGAATGAAAGCGATATAGTTTTAATTTGATCAGAAAACTGCTGATTTTTTTTCCCATTTTCACACGAACAAACGTCTGTGAAAAAGAGAAAAATATTAGCAATTCAGACGCAACTCAGCAATTCAGGTACTTCAAGTAAAATCTAAATGATGATAAGGTTGATTTAAATAATTAGTTCTAATTACAAGCTAAATACCACCCGCATACATGTTTGGGTTTGCTTAACCGACTATAATATGTTGATTTTTTCACAATTATCTTTGAATTAAATTAACAAAATGGAGGTTTGAGACATTTCTAATGGAAAAAAGATGATTTTTTCCGAGAGATTACAATCTCGTTTAATCGGTTATAATGGACTAAAATTCATATAGAAAACTCTTTAAAACATTTATAATTGATCTTATCTTTTAACTTTTTTCAACATTTTGTCACACCAGAAGTATCTTTTTTTATTTTTTATTTATATTCTATGGGTTATTGTTTTTCTGTCAATAAACAAATCTTTAATAATGATGTGTTTTGGTGTTTTGTGACACTGGATATACAAATATTTCAAGAAACAAAACTTTAATTGTTTTTTGAATTTAATTGAAAGGTTTCTGCGCTAAGTGGTAAATAGGTCTTTTAAAAACGAAAAGAAAAAACTAAAATTTGTTGATGTTTCTGTGGTTTGCATCATGAAATATCTGTAATCGAGAAATACAAACGAAAAAACTACATCGCTTTAAGTTCCACTTGATTAGAAAACTGCTAAAAACCATTTTCTTATTTTCGCATAAACCAACGTCTATGAAGAGCATAAAGTATCAGCACTTCAGATGCACTTCAGCATTTGAGATACTTCAAGTGAAAACTAAATTATGATAAATTTGATTTAAATAATTTTTTCTAATTACAAACTAATCAACACCTGCATCAGTGTTTGGGTTTAAGTATTAGAATATAACGAATCCTTGTAATGAATTTTTGACAAATATGATTGAAAATAACTAGCAAAAGAGGTAGTTATAGGATTTCTATTCAAATAAGTACAAGATTTTTTCCAAAAGATTTCAATCTTTACTCGTTATAATTGATTAAATATCTTACAAAAAACACTCTAAATCGATCTTAATTTTTTCAACGTTTTATCCCACTAAAAAAAACTTTTATTTATATTCTCCGGGTTAGTTTTTTTCTGTCAATACAAGAATTTCTAAAAATGAGATGTTTTATCACAGTGAGCACTAAAATTTAACAAAAACTAAAATTTCATAGATACATTTTAATTGAAATGTTCCCGCGCTACGTGATAAATTACTCTTTCAAAAAAAAACTTGATTCCAAAACAATGCGCTGACATTTTGGTGATTAAAAAACTAACTAATGCAACTTGAAATAACTTAAGCCAAGAAAAAATTAAGAATTAAAATTGTTATCAAATTTACTTGATTAGATCACTGCTCCAACAATTTTTCATTTTTTAACAAAACCGAAGACAAAATGGGCAAACAAAAAAGCTTATAATCAATTATAATCAAATAAAATGATTTTTTTCCGTATCAGATAAATCTAAAATTAAAATTGAAATTGTATAAAAAATGACTAATAAATCGTTAAAATCAATTAAAACATTCATAATTGAATATAATTTGTTTTCAATCAGAGATTATAATCGAACACTAAATTCACTAAAGTCACAGCATTTGAGAAACCGTGCCACAAAAGGGTCAACAACACAACAATCTGGAGAAATTTAAGTTAAGTATGTTCAGTTTGGAACCTAAAAATTGAAAACCGAAGGTCATTCTTATCTTAACCAAAAATTTTGTAGTATAAGAAAAAACTTATCATTCATTCATCAAAATTAAATTTTTTCTTGTATATATATATATATATATATATATATATATATATATATATATATATATATATTCATTAGATCTGAAACATAGATCTGAAACAGAAACTTGGCAATAAAAGCAAACAATGTCTAAGGACTGTAAATATAATGGTATAAAAACTGATGTGTTTTTGCCAAAAAAGGAAAAAACTTCAAGTTTCAAAAGCCTGCTTTAACCGATTTGGAGCAACTTCTAGACGGATTAAATTTCTGCTTATGCGTAAATAGCGCAAAGTATTTTGCGCGTTAACTATCCAAGATTGGCCAAAATGACAATAACCGATACCCATAACCGTACGAAAAAAGACCAAAGCACTACAAGCGTGAGATTTGTGTCTTTTTTTTTCGAATATTGAAACAATTAGAATAAGCTTTGAAATTGTTTTCAATTACAGCGTTGCTGAAAAACTAAGCATGCATCATGGAACAAGTCTAATCGAGGATAAAGGAAAGAAAAAACGATAAAAAGGAAAAGATTTGAAATTTACCTAAACGATTTTCCCGTTTTTCACATCAACAAGTTTCCATGAAAAGCATAAAATATAAGCTATTCAGATACAGGGTCGAGAACAAAGCAAGCAAAAAAAAGTTTAAATTGATTATAAACCTCTAGATTTTTTTTGTGCCAAAAAAATTAGAAGTTGAGATGAAAGCAATCGATTATAATCAACTATAACTGCATCAAAAAGTAGATGAGTTGAAAATCCATCATAATTTAAAAATAATAAAATATAACTGACTATTGTTTGTTTGTAAAAAATAATCATTTATTGCTTTGTTTCTACAGGTTTTATCTCGATGTTACTCAGATTGGTACCAGAATCATAAAAGAATCAATTAAAATTGCTTTGAACTGGATGCGAGGAGAAGGGTTCCATCTCCGCTTACGATTTAATAGCAAAAATTATAACGAGCGTTAATTATCTATCCGTATTTAGTCAAATTGGCAATCTTGAAAGCCTCACAACTTATGAGTAATAATCACTGGTGAACCTTTTTGAAATCTTGAGCTCAAAACAACAAAACCATTCGAGCGATAATTATAAAGTTCCCTCGAAAGTTCTTTGTTAAAAAGTCGAAATCTGTCTGGAGAAAAAAAACCTTCCCAAGCTCAAAAACTCCGTCAATTTGTTTGAAATTCGAGAAAACTCAAAGCAGTGATAATATGAAGTTTTTATCAAAATCGAAACTCATATAAGCTTATCAGAATGGAAACTCAAACTTCAGCTTTTTTTTGTGAAAAGAGGCCAGCTTTTTCCAACAAAAGTGAGTTCCGGTTTAACCCAAGACAACCACGTTGTTGCTTGTAAGTTGAAAGTGTTCTGGCTAATTCATTCTGTTCTAGGCTCACCCGAAAGATCTGTTTATGTTTCGACTTTTGAAGAAAGTGACGGCAAACTTGAGCTGAGGTGGTTTTTTTACTCGACTTTTCAAAAGCCGTTTTTGACAAAAGCTTTTTATATCGGTCGAAAAGTATTCAAATTCTGAGCTCAAACTTAAAACGATACTTCACCGGTGATTGTTTTTTTGTAAAGCTATGGGGGTTTAAAGATTGCCAACTTTGCCAAATTGAGACAGTTAACACGCAATTTTATTTGAGCTATTAACGCGTAAGCGGAAGTTTAGTACGTCTTAGAAATTGTTCCAAATTGAAAATTGAATTGAGGGATGCTTTTTGTTCTATTTAAAGTTTTACTATGTGCTGAATGTATCATTTTGTATTTCACATAGTAGCGTGTGGGTGGAAGGTTTTCAAAAACAAACTCAAAAAAATCAAACTTTTTTCGCTTATTTTTGTTTTGAAAACTTAATCGTTTGTTTTGTTTTAAATTACTCAATAGAAACTAGAATACATTCGGAGAAATTTTTCAAAGGGAACGCGGAACTTTTAAGCTTGAGTGATTTTTTTATTTTGATAACTTCTTAACTAAACCTTTTTGACAGATTTTTTTGCATCATCTGAAAGATATTGTTGTACTGAGCACAATCTCGAAAAAAATATTTTTTATCATTGAGTTCTTTCATAATGTTACAGGGGTCTGAAAATTGCTACTTTGGTTTTTTTGGGATAATTAACGCGCGATATATTTCATGCCATAAATGCGTGAGCGGAAAAATAATCCATATTAGTAATTGTTCCGAATCGAAATGAGGCACGCTCATTTTCTATTTAAAGTTTTTCCATATGCAAAAAATATCACTTTGTACTTAACATGTTTTTTGCATAGCGCGTTGGGGATGATTTGTAAAAAAAAGATACAAAAAGAAATATAAATTCTTACAGTTTTTTTTTAATTTCATCAATTATTTTATTCATTTTGCTCCACTGAAATTGAAAGGCAATCGGAACATTCCTGGCTCTGCCTTGATACGAGTAATCTTGTTTACTTTGATCTTGAAAGTGTAATGCGATTTATTTAGGTGTGGCAACTTATCCGGCACTGCAAATTCTTTTCAAATTGAACTGAGGCAAGCTAATTGTTCTTATTAATTTCATTTACGACTCAAATTTTCAGCGTAAAATTGATATTATCAGCCTAACAACAGTAGAGTCTGAATATCCACGGTTTTGCAATAATTTTGTTTAAAATAGTTTGACTTTATCTTAATGAGCTTAACGAAATTCAACAAAGACAACATTTGAGCAAAAAAAAAGACTTTCGAGAGAAGAAAAACAAATAATTCTTAAAAAGAAACCTGCTTGAAAATCGCAAAAATTTATCTGAAATTAAGATACGTTGGATAAAAACTAGTCATTTTGAGCGGTTTTGAACCGCTTAGCCGCACATTTTTTGTACTTTCTACTCTGAATGATTTTCATGAAATCCGTATTCAAATGCAGCACTACCAACTTTGGCTTACGGCCATGACGAGTTTAACTGCAGCGCAGGCTGTTTTTGCCAACTACGATGTTTTTCATGATTTATGGGCTGCTTATTCTAATTTTTCAGCAGTCACATAAAATAGATTTTTTAATATGTTGCAAATTGTTCTGCGAAATTTGGGCTCAAAATTTCCCCCCAAAAGTGGTAGTTTTTTGCTTTTTTATTTATTCAAAAATAACGCCAAATCTACCTAGTCGCAAAAACATATCAAAGTGAGCCTCTTACGTTCCCAACAAACTTTAAGAAGGGTATAATCTGCAAAATTCTGTATAAACTTTTTTTTATTTTTGTTTGATATACAAAAAAGTTGTGTTTAGTGTACAAAACATCAATTTTGCTTTTAAAACAATCTGCGCAGTTTATCGGATAGTGTTGGGCTACGTAAGAGGCTCAACTTGAATGATTTATGTCAGTGATCGATGATGTAGATTTGGCGTATTATGATCCATTTTCGGGGTAAAAATTTGCTCCCAAGTTCTGCAAAACAAATGCATCATAATACTTCTGCTAACACTCTGAGCAAATTTTGTCTGCTTAACTTTTTTTTCTTAGGAGATTTTTTCTTAACTCCCCTCCTCATCAAGAACTAAACCACCCCCCCCCCCCCCCTCCTCATCAACATCAACGACTAGGATCGGGACACAAAACATATTCAATCTACTTCAATTGAGAGCCCCATACATTGAATGAGAGCAATTCAGAGGGTTTGAATTTAGCTGCCCGATTAGAGTAGCACGATAGTTGTTTATTTTTAAATTCATTTTACTGTGAATACTTTTCTGCCCATTTTTCTTCACTCTTAATTTTGGTGCCTCTATAGTTTATTTTGGCTAAGCCAAAACATCCAAAAAATATTTTTCAACAAAAGGGAGGAATTTTTTGATTTTTTAAAAACTAAACCATGCTCAAAAAACTTGATAGCACACTAGATCCCTACGGGATTTCTTTGTGGCACCTAAAATCGAGCGGAATAAATCATTCTTGTGAGAAAAAGTTACCTGATACGGAGTTCCGTCGCAGGCACTGGAGTTGAACTCCTGTGAAGTACCATTTTTAGTCAAGCAGTCCCTCGCTCGTCGTTGGTACCAATTGAAACGCATATCAGGTGTTTTCACAGGTTCTCCGAAAGGACTCCAGTGAAAACCAAACTTGCCAAAGATTTCACATTGTTGTAATCTATCTATTTCTGAAAAGAAGTTCATTTTGCAATCAGGAAAATCTGACACTTTCATCCCGACATATACACAGTCAATACTTTTCTCCAAAATGGCCGACACGCTGAAAGCATCATCAGGCAGTAGTTCACATAGTTGTTGGGAGCAAAAGTTGAAGGCGCGACAGCTTGGCTCCGAGTTACATTGTTGAGTGCAAAGGAAACGAGTTTTGATCTTATTGTTTTGACTACAAGCGTTCCAGTCAGCTTGTGGCCAGGTTGGACATCTGCGAAGTTGAATGACCTAAACAAAAGTTTTAGAGTTTCTTGAAAAGAATTAAAATTTTTCCTTATCGTTTCCTTATTTCCTTGTTGCTCCAACTTGAATTGAGGCCTGCTTATTGATATAGTCAATCTTTTTCCAAATACAAAAGTGTACTTTATATACCGTGAGGGGTATGATTTTTGCAAAAAAAAATTGAAAAAATGAATAATTTTTTAAAATTAATTTACTTAAATAATTTTTTTTCCGTAAGCGAAAACTATTCCATTACCCTAAGGGGCAGAGGGATCATTCTTGGCTCCGCCCTGATACAAGCAGTTCTGTTATAACTGGCTTCAAATATACTAACTTGATGGTTTTGAATAAGGACAAAGGTTGTTAAATAAAAGGATGAGCTATATTGGAACCTGTGCCATTCTGCCAGATGGCACAGTGCAACCTTCCGACGAAGCACGAATCAGAGAGAAAAGGCCTTAACAGCAAAAAAGTGCTTGAAAGGAGGGTCAGAATATTCTGGAATATTTATTTTTAAAATTTCGATTTTCAAGTTGATATTTCTCAGAAATACGAAAAACGGCCATTTTGAGCCAAAAAGTGACGAAAATCAGAACAACGACAGATATTGTGAAAAACAGTCGTACGAGAGACGGAAAGTACGAAGCCTCTTATCGTGGCAACAACGCACGATAAGACACTTGTTAACAGATATTGGTGGAGAAGGAGGCTTGAGTGGGGGAAGAAATATACCACGGAACCCTCCCGGGACACGAATTATAAGAGATAAGAGCGTTATCTCAGGAATATTACGGGAGCGGAGGCTTGGTCCCCCAAAGACTGTTTATGTGAAGGGACTGTATAAACTAACTTTATAGCTACTGAAATGTCATAGATCTCTTAATTAACACCGTTATTGTTTGATATTTCAGAATATGAGTAGCTAGGAAAAGGAAAGGGTCAATCCACCTCCAATGGATTTAATATAGAACTGTCACACAAAAATATGTTAAAATAGGTTGTTCGAGCCGTGTTTTTAATGACAATCACGTAGTCTGAGGATCCGAGACTCAGCTATGTGGTTGTGTTCGCATGTAAACGAAAGCTGATCAAAAGTCGTTTGACTGATGGCCTAAAAATGGTAACTTTTTACTTTGCCCTAAACAGACCAGAAAATCAACTGGCAAGGTCGAGACGGTGAAAAACGAGTAGGATTAAGGTAACTGACGCCTGCCAGTCGTTAATAGGTACTTTTTCTACGCTCCGTCGCTGTGTAGTATTTGGGCGAATGTTACAACCAGTTCTAAAGTAGAATTTATAATTATTTGTAAATATAATTCTCTATTACTACTCTATTACTATAGAATATTTCTAACTAAACAATCATATTCCATCTCCAACATTTACACTTATTTGTAAGTGCTGAAACTACTTGTAGTTTCAGCACCAGAGCAATTTGAATTAAGAATAGAATACAGTTGTTCTCCTTCTGGAAACTAACACGCATAAACCAGTATACACTAGATCTACTGAGACTAGGAGATATAAGAGTAAGATTAAGATTGGTATTAGACTAAGAAGTTGCTCGAATCTATCTGGCCGAAAATAAGATAACGTGACAAACAGATGGTGTACCTTATCTGAAATTACTCTATGAGTACAGTCACAAGTAGCTAACTCATCTGGTGCGACCAAAACTCTCGATTAAGACTTTAACTAACTTAGATTTAGAAAAAGTAGGTTTTAGAATTAGACAATTGCAAAATTGCAAAAATGTTCGACGGAATAAAAAATTTATTAGAATTGTCTCTACGACTCGATAGATCTCCACCAATTTTCCAAACAATAAGAGAAATACCAGGTATTGCGAGAAGACCAAAGACAAGGCACGATCTACGATTAGGAAGAAATCTACCGATTGACTTCATGATAGTATGACCGAAACCGGAACAAACCTATGTATTTAGAAAATTTGCCGCAGTAAATTCAAATTTTCATTTGCTGACAAGAAATTGGGAGAAATCTTTCAGTAACCTTGATGGTGCTAAACCTACCATTTATACAATAACGACTGATAAAAACAACACAAGTTGTTCTCTCCAAAAAAACTGCAAGAAATTTAAACATTTTGGATAAGATAATTTATTGAATAAAAATACAAAAAGTAGTTAATATAAAAAAAATAATTGTTAGTTTTAATAATCTATACACATCACCCTAGCTTTATCAACTAAAAATAACAGCAAATTACAAAATACTACTATCATCTTAACTCTAGTCTTAAACATTTTAAACTTAAACTTTTACATTAAATCTTATTAAGGCTTATCCTAGTTTTCCTTTAAGTTATCTTAACTTAAATAACAGATCATCAAGGCTTTCCTTCGATCTTTGAAATCCTTTAAGTTAAATTTCTTTATCTTCTGATCATCAAGGCTTCCTTTGGAATAAACAGAACACTTTTGTTCTGCACTTTCCACGTTTTCAAAGTGTCTAACGACCTCAAACGTCGATTCACCACCCAACCCTTATCAGCGACCCACTACTAAGAGAAATTTTTGAAAGAACTAACCATTTTAATTCAGATAAACAGTGAAAAACTTCGGTTTCTCATCCTTCACTTGATCCCTTCCTCTTAGATGACCCAGGTTAAAACACTTAAACTTAGTAAGCCATAAAATAGTATCTAACGATTTACTCGCGTTCTAATTATGCCTGAACCTTGTGGATTGATTTACTATTCTCCAAACCTTGATCACAAAGAAAACCCCTAAGTAAGACTAGGTAAATGTATCTTAAATTAGAACTTACTCAAGAGAAAGTAATAAAATCGTTCTCACGAATTGATATATTACTCTCTCTCCAACCCATCTAACCACGACAATCTGTTCCCCAAGATAAAGTAACCACACAAAACGCGTAAGCACTAACAGTTTAAGAAATTAAAAACCTCTAATTCCTCTATTGCATCCATCATCCTCCTAAACCCGATGTCAAGAGATAATCTAGGTAACAAACAAATAATCGTATTCCATAATTGGTTAATTAAAAACGAAAGATACGACTTTGTAATCACACCACACAGGCAAACAGTAAAATATATTAGATCAAAGAGACAAACACGAAAAAAGACATTATAACAAAACAAAAACTAATTATCAGAAAACGATTTTCAAAACGAAAAAACGCAGTCTCAGAATCAGACACAAACACGATACAGGAACTTCAAGATTTAAAAAATTCAAAAAAAAGCAAACCGATCGACGACCAAATATATTTTTCCGACTCAGAAGCCACAACACCATTATCAATAAAAGGAAAACGCAAAATAAAAAAGACATATATTAACAAACCAATACGTCTAAGAAATTGGAATCAACCAATACGACATATTGGATGTTACATACTAACAGTTTTACATTGTAAAACATGATCGAGTACAACAAAAAATTCGAAGATAACACGATACTCCCAATTTTCTTAAAACCACAAAATGATCCCTCCCGAGGACAAGTACAGTTTTGTTACAACTTAATTTCAAATCTATTTGAAAAAGAAATTGCACATGTAGACAAAAATTTCATGAAGTAAAACTAAACCGACAAATCCTTCACCACTATCTCATTGATATATGTAAAATCACATCAAATTATGGTATATTTATAATCGAAATTGCATCACCAAAACCAAATCACATAAAACACCAAATACAAACAGACAATATAGATATAGAATTCTCAAAAAATTTTACATGTTATATAAAAAAATATACAAAACCAAAATTCACAACGAGCAAGTTCAAAGTTCACGAACGATATATTTTCAATCATTTATAGCTATCTATCAATACTAGAATTAAGAGAAGCCCAGGGTGACTCACCAACTCAAACATCCCGACATATAGTTGTAAAGTAAGAAATAAGTATTTTCTCAAAAGTTTTAAATACAATCCGTGAAAACCTCACTAATAATGATATATCACAAAAAATTAAACACGATCTACAAAAGATAGCAGCATGGTTTATAATTGATTGTTTTGTCCTGAAAATTGATCTTATATCACTAGCAAGAAAAAGTTTTTGACCACAAAATTCAGATGACGGAACTATATTGGCAGATGAAACAGATTTTGTTTGGGACCCTGAATGGTCTCATCCATTATTTGTTTATATAGCAACTCATGTATCAAGTCAAACAATTACCACAGTTTTCATCATTGGAGATGATGTTAGGATACTTCCACTAACTTTTGCTGCAACACTTATAAACTTCAATTCACTATTCACCGACAGAACAGGAAACAATAGTTTAAATTTTACATTTAATAATCAAGAAAATTTAAACGGAACAAAAATTTTTACACAACAAGTATTCAAACTCCATCACATGTCGTAAATGAAGAAATAGATGCCAACAACAACGCAACAAAGCACTTCCCCTATTCGCCCTTCACTTACAACTCCAAGAAAAAAAAACACAGCATTTCCACAAACAAATATACAATCGACAAAAAAACCTTCAGTTATTCCAAAATATTCACAATTGGACTATCAAACATTTAAACCAGTAACAACATCAAGACAAACAAATAAGCAAAAGACGTCAAATAGAAACAACTTGTCAGATCATAGTTATGATTTTTTTTGCAAAATTCAAAACAACAAAATCCCCCAATATGAGTAGTCAAAATCAAACACAATCACAAAATCAAAATATACCACAACAAACTTCTCAATCAGTAACTTTTAATGATCAACCAGAAGCTACACTAGACCGTTGCGAAAATTATCCATTTTTTCAACAAAATAAAAACATAACAAAAAAACACCATATTAGGAATCAACCACATTACTCAAAAGACGAAGAATACTATCATCAAAATCAACAACGATTCATTACAAATCAGCAAAACAATAATTTTAACATTGATCAGCCAGATCCTTTCTATCAACAAGATCTTTTCGAACCATATACACGAAACGAACAGAGACAAACAAGACATATCACGCAATGTCATACAATAACAGTTTTCAATCACAAAACCCAGTAAGTACACAAATTACCAACCAACTCAAATGCACAATGAAATCCCATTACCGTATTATCTACAACTACACAAAAAAACAAAAACCCAATTTAAAAGTTTTTCTAAAATACCAAATGCCGCTGAATCACTACAAATGACTATGAGTCCTTACTTTATGGGTGGATCCTTTATATCTTCAAATAAGCCACTAAGAGTATTCACAGGAACAGATCCCGAATACTCAGTAGAAGATAATTTAAAAGCATTCACAGCCAATTTGATTTTAAATATAGAACCTGAACCAGTATATACACCACTTCATCAAAATTGGATGAATAGACGCACAGCTCTAATCCAAACCACACTTGATGGCGCAGCCCAAAAATGGTTTTCAGTTTTACCTATAGATATTAAATCAGATTGGAAAAGATTCACACAAGAATTTTCGATTCTGAAAGAAACAAACAACACCAAAGAGTCTTATGCAAAGAAATTCGTAGAATCCCAAACAAAACAATTAAACAACTTGCAGTAAGACTTGAAACACTAGTAGGAGAAAAGCATATTCCCCTAATACGCATGTTATAAGAAAACAAAAATGACAAAAACTGTAATGATGACTCTAACATCTCAATTACGGAAAATAGCAATAAAAAAGGGGGCATCACATCCATCTTCAACTCGAGAACCCGATGTAGACTTCAGAAGAGTAGTAGATAAACTAGAACAAGCTGAAATTACTATGAAATTGGAAGAAACAGAAATTTTCAAATTACAAATGTAAATAATAACCAAACAACGAGTTCACAAAAAAATAATATTCATGACTCTGACTCTGAACTAGCTAAAAAAAATCACTCAAATAATAAATATCTACAAGAAAAAGACAAATTTTAAAGCCAAACCATCATTCCGTATATTTGGTGTAACTTTTGTCGTAGAAACGGACACAGCATTGCTGAATGTAGACAAAAACAACAAGATAATCAGAACAAATCACAAAAACACAGAGATCCAAATAAAACCATTTACAGTAATAGCAGTTCAGGAAAACCATTTATTGATAATTAGAATGCCTCTAGACAACAATCACCTTACAGATATAACTATCGTGAAAAATCTCACAAAATAGATATAGTTGATCAAACAGTCAAAACAATCAATATCGAAATAACTGTTCAAGATCAAACTCAAACAGAAGCATTTACTCAAATTATAACAGAAATCGTTCAAACTCAAATCCCCGAAACATATATTATTCAAATGATCGTTCTAGAAAGTCATTATACAATAGATACAGAAACTATTCAAACAGTAGGAACAGACAATACCAAAGTAACAAATCACGAAACTATTCAGACAATAGATTAAATTTCAATAGTTATCACAATAGATCACGTAAAAATTTTCAAAATAGAAATTCAAATTATCCAAATCGACAAAAAAAATTTTTTCAGTCACCGCACAGAAATATTACACAAAATCAGATTTCACAATAAAACTATAAAAGTAGTACACCTAAACGTCAAAGAAAAAAGAACCAAGAATATCAACTGAAAAAACTCAATCAGACCCTCCCGGTGTTGATAACACAGAAACCACAGAATAACAACTAAATCATGTAATTTGCGAATCCACAGACGATGAGAGCGAAACAGAAAATATGCTTTCAAAAAACATGCTTCAGATTGAAAATGAATACGAAACACCATTAGAATCTAATTATTACCAAAACAAAAATAACCATTTCCAAAACCCTGATAATATTCAAAAGACAACTGATAATACTGAACAAGAACTTAAAAGAAGTTAAAGCACAAACAATATATATCAGAAAACGTCAAATAAAATAAAAAAACCCAAAGAAAAAATTGGACAACCCCACTTCTCTTAGAAAGTCCAAAAAGTTAAGATTTTCAATCACCAGACCTCGAAATTGGTTTTTTATTAGACTCAGAGGCAGAGTCAAATTTAATATATATTCCCACATGGAAAGAAATACAAACTTTACATCCAAAGTTAATACCATCTAAGACCTCAAGCATATTAGCTACAGCACAAGGATCAGGTTTAACTAATTTTGAAAAACTCCAATTATTCCTTTATCCCACTCGAACAATGGAACAACCTTTAAACCTAACCATTCAATCAAACATTCTACCTCACAGATATCAAATACAATATTGTTGGAATACCAATTATTACTAAATATATTCCCACTATTTTTATTTCAAACAGCAAAATACATACAAAAGACAAATATACAAGAATGAAAATTTCATCACTTACATTCTTTCGAAGACTAAATAAACATCCGCCATTTTTCTCCGAATTCTACCCTATATATAACCAAGAACGAAAACACCTGAAACTATTAGCAGGATATGTATATAACTTTTCACTAAGTCAAGTCTATCAATATAACATGAAACAGAACAAACAACGACTATATAAGTCAGACCTTGAATTCAAGTCAATTCATAAATTTTTCCGAGTAACAATCTCATCCATCAAATACACGAAAATTACAAACTCAGATAAAATTTTATTACATTTATGATATGGGATTTTATGTTATTCTGAAACAAATGCAACAATTTCTCCCACAATAGAAATAGCATACAGAGTAATATTTTGAAATTATTAGTTATATGTCAATCAACAATTCTTATTGAAGAATTATCAATTAATAAGTGATAAAAAACGAAACACAGACTCTTTTTACAAAATATTCCTTATTACAGACTATTTTACCCTATTTTAAACCAACATTTCAGATATCAAAGTATACCACTGAACAACAAAAATTCCTTAAAATGTTCAATTTCCATTACTCTCAAATTACAAAAAAAGAATTTGAACAATTAGTCGAATTGCTACTAAAATACACAAAAGTTCACACCACATCTAAAATTGATGTTAGAAAAGTAATTTCAACACTACACCTACCTCTGAAACATGACGTAATTTCCAAAAAGCAACGAGCAAGTAACGTCCCATTTCACTTACAAGGTAAAGTCAATAGATTACTAGACATACTAGAACACTATGAAGTTATTTCCCCAGTAAATAAAGGAGAACTACCAGAAGGAAACACCTTCATAAATCGCGTTATTATTTTAGCTAAAGAGAATCATTAAAAATCGTTTAAGAAGCAAGATAACTCAATTCATTCATTGATGAATCTAATTGTAATTGGCCCATAGAACCAATTCAAGTAGTTTCCGTCAAAAATAAACGGAAAATACTTCACAACAGCTGACAAGAACAATGCATACAACCAAATGCCATTAGATAAACAATCACGACGTTTAACGCATTTCGTTATTGGAAACCAACAATACGAATATAATAGACTCTTCTAAGGAATATCCATAGGACCAGCAGCATTCTCAGCATTATGAGTAAAATTTTTTGACCACTCATTCTCAGTAAAAAGGTTATTATATAATTAGACGATGTTTTCAAGAAATCAAAGACAAAAAAAATGCTTAATGTTTTAAATAAATATCATCAATTACTACTTAAAGAAAACATGAAAGCAGGCCCGAATAAATCACATTTTTTTTCTCATCCGTGTAAAGTTCCTTGGACATGTTATAGAAGGAAATATGATAACTCCATTAAAATCCCGCATAGAGGAATTCATAAAACTTCAACTTCCACCAAATAAAACGAAAATCCAAGAATTTCTTGGAATGCTTAACTTCTTTAGTAAACACGTCTATAAAATGCAACTTTATTTAAGACCATTTTATAACCTTCTCAGACAGCAAAACAAATTTGAAAGGACAACAGAACATCATCAAAAACGGTTTGAAGAAATAAAAACACTTCTTAATGAACAAATATCAAATACTATCCCAGATCTAGACCAACCATTTTATGCTATCTACGATGCCTCAAATTTTGGCATCGGTGCAGCATTATTACAATTGCAGAGTGGAACAAATAAAATGAATCTTATTTCAGCAAACTCAAGACTATTTAGACAAGCTAAACTTAGACTCTCTACACTTATGAGAGAATGCACAGTTATAAAATACACTCTCACAGAATATGAATTTTTAATACTTGGATCAAAACATCCAACAGTTCTTTTTACAGACCATAAACCTAAAAATTTTCTCTTTACACAGAAATCAAATCCAAACCATGGAGTTTATAGATTTCAATTGTTTTTAATGGAACCTACATATAGTTTGAACAGCAGGAAAAAATCTTGCATTACCGGACACACTCAGTAAAAACACACCACAAGAAAAACAACAGTAGAAATACCACAAAAAGTTAAGTTTTTTCTTGCAAAAGACGAATTATTACCAAGATTGGAATGCAAATATGCAGTAAAAATTGACGTTGATCACGCACAAATAAATAATTTACAACAATTTCTATTATGTTTAGATTGCCAAAATAATCACTACGAAGTAGACCTATTAGGGAACTCTACATTTAAACCAATACCATATTCATCATGGATCAAAAACAATACACAACAAAAACCACTCAGATAAAAAATGTTTAGTACAGACCTATTCCAATTAATAGAAAAAGAAAATCTAACTGATAGTAATAAATTATCAGGACCTCCAGATACCGATTCAAATACACAATAAATCAAGTTTTTAATCTCCATGACCCCCTAGATAAAATACCTCTCGCAAAATTAGAAATTAAAAATATATTTCTACCGAATACAAAAAAATTAACACTTGAACTGCTACAGCTATACCAAAGCTTTGATCCGGTCATTGGATAATTAAAAGTCTTGGCACAATTATAAAACAAAACCCATAAAAGCAGATGTCACAATTCTACGAAACAAAACACTTCTAAGACACTTTAGAAAATTCAATAATACATCCATAAATGAGAAGCAAAAAATTTTAGAATACCAAACATCTGATTTAAATGTACCCTGTTTACCACTAAGTATGATACTCCTAGCCTTTCACATTTTTTATTCCTTAAACACTTAAGGACATGCAGGATCAGAAAAAATATACTCAAATTTTATCCAAAATTTTTACTTTCCAAATGCGCCAATTTGGATCAAAGTATTATGCAATGATTGCTCAACATGCCAATTAATTAAACCATACCTACATTAAAAGCAAATAGCAGAAAAAAAATAGATTTTAAAGGACAAAATTTATACTCTAACCACAGAATATCATTCTACACAAAAGTACCAATTTCACCCTCTTCAGAAGGAAACTCAAAAATGATGGTCATAGTTGACGCATTTACACACTACGTAGCACTTAACCCAGTACCTCATTTAATGCCTATTATGCATATACAACACTTTATGATCACTGGATAGCAAAATTCGGATTACCAGAAAACCTTGACCCAGACAATGGCACTGAGTTATGCCATCTATAGACATTATGCCATCTATATAACATTAAACTCAAACCACGAACATCTCATGCCCCTTGGACTAATGTTTTAGTAGATGGAATGAACAGTTCACTACAAGAATACCTTAGATGTATCATAAATCGAAACGTTACAAAATATACTGAATGGTCAACAGATGTGAAATTATTCCTCATGGCTTACAATTCACAAATAGCAACAAACTTATAACTATCACCTTATGAAAGGGTGTTTCTTCAAAAACCATGGAAATCAAAATTGTTCAAAGCAAACTCCTCAAAAACACACAAGGTTCTTGTCAAACTACAAAAAAATCAATGTGTTATAATCTACCACAACATACACACGATGAAGATCATTTTCATCAACCACAAAGTTAAAAATTAGCCTCCGGCACACATACCGAATGGACTTTAAATAGATATAGAAAAACAATGAAATTTATTAAAGAATAGCTAAAAAACTATCACAAAGACAGAATGTTCATTCCCAAATAATTTCATGATTCACACCAGCAACAAATTTAAAAATCAAAACATTTGTTTTTATCCCAAATTTTTTAACACAAAAAGGAATATCTAAAAAATAACAAGCGATCCAAAAAGAACCATTTTAAATTATTGACAAGCCCGCTGATATAACATATAAACTTATTGATTCAAATTAAAAAGAAATTGTTCAACATAGAAACATTCTTTCACCATTTTACCCCAAAGAGTACTCTTTTAAAGACAATAATCAAAAACCAACAGATGACGTAAATTGTTCACCCCAAATTTCACAAACAAAAAAAAAAGAAAACAACCGACAAAATTCCAAGAAATAAGCAATAAACAAATACCTCAGAAACAGAGAAAAAACCGAAAATTAGAAGAAAAAATTTTACCACAAAAAAATGGAAAAATCTCAACAACGAAATTCATCACAACTCCGAAACCAACCACGAAAAGATTACAAAACCTTCATTCCACAATCTAAATTATTAAAGAAAGTTGAATTCCAAAAACTTCTTTCAAATTAATTATCATTTTAAAACTTTCAGAAAAAAACTAATCTTTCTTATCTTTTCTGAAAGTTCAAGCTGACACTCTTGAACAACTAGTTCAACTTTAGCCAATCAGAAACTATCTAAACATCACCTCATTCTGACACCACTTCTTTAGCCGACACTTTGAAAACTTCAAACATATATGTAAATATAATTAAAAAACCTCCAGGTCAAAAATAAGCAACAGGCTCATAATTGACAGCCGGAATAAACAAAATCTAAATATTACAACCCTCCCTCATCAAATTGTACCAAAATCAACATTATTGTCTCAACTTACACTCCAAATTTCCCTTAAGGAAAAAATTAAATTAGCCTAAATAAAAAATAGGACATAATTATTTAGACTAAAGTACGAAAAACTCCTCGATACCCCCGATCATCCAATAAACAAAAACCAAATCAAAAAGCTCATTCTTAGACCTTCAGACTTCTCCTCACCAAAAATTGCCTATATCCAACCCACTTGTCAAAAATCAATAAACCATCCGACCACACTCAAAGTTAGCCTCGAAAAGGAAAAATTAGTACGTAAGAATGAATCTCAAATGCTTCTTTCCAAATCAATCAAACTTCTCAAAATGATAACTTCAAAACTTTTTTCAGTCCTATCAACCTTTTTTCAAATGACCATTTTTTATTATAGATACTTTCGAACTCTTTCTCTTTCTCTTCATATTTGTTGCAGTTTTTTCATATTTTTCTATTCACTACAAAAACTTACCTCAACTTTGGAAAATTTCTTGACCACTTCCTCATGTACGATATTTCAACATTTAACTAAATAATGAAACATCTTTTCAACAAGTAAGACATTTTTCTTCTTTTAGTGATATTTTTCTCATTTCTAATATCCTTAATTCTGACAATATGCAAAAGCATGAAAAAGGCAATAAAAGTTTTTGCATTAGCAACGATACTTTGCAATTTCAAACAATTACAAAAAATTTCATAGAAGAATATTAAAATGAACAAAAATTTTCTTCATAGATAAAAAATTTAAAGAATTTTTCAAAATCGCTAATCAACAACCCACATAAAAATCCCCACCAACTACGACATCCCAGGAGTCTCCAGCAACACCAACATCCAGTCAGACAAATCACCCTCAATCATCAACACGTATTTCGTTTCAAGGAAATCCGTATGCATTTGAGGAAATATATTCACTATTATCAGAACCTTTAGAATCTTTAGTTCGCCACGCACCCCTAAGCGAACCACAACACGAACCATAATATCTTATATAACCCTCTCTTCAGCAAGATATTAATAGAACAAGACACCCAAGTCAAAACCAAAAAACATCCTTATGAGATAGACAAATTACCCATCTAAGACGAAATGGAACTTTACAACTCCCAGAGTTCATTTTAATATACGCTCTTCACCAGACCAATTCCTCTAGATCTTTCCAGTAGTACAATTCAAAGTAGCTACTACCATTAAAATCTACCTCACAGCAAAATACTCCGAACATACCATCGGATTACTTAGGATCAACCCCCACATCCGAACAAATTCGTGAAAATCCCTTTAACCCCCCAACTTCAACACAACGTCTCCCATATTGGATGACACAAGCTTTCACTCAAGGTGAACCAAACTTGGTAAACGACCCAATAGATATCTCATCAGATACGTCCTTGTCACTACCAGAAACTCTCTCACTTCCTTCAACCCCTTCAATAAGTCAGACCTCAACAACATCATTTCCTCCAAATTTCCCTACAAATTTAGACGATAGATATAAGGAACATTTAACCAATAAAAAACCCCTACGATTAGATTGGAATACATTCATAGCACCCTCTCCATTTTTTGGTCAGCATCTTGACAGTAACAGACTACATAATTGGGCGCTCAACAGCTTACAATATCGACACGATAATCAAAAAGACATACAGGAACACAACATACAAATCCTTACACAAGACAATCTGACACTTAAGTTTGAAGTAACGGTAAAATTAAACAATTTAGTATATCACCCTCTCGCCTTAGCTCCACCAAATATAACAGCTCAAACCTTACCTCCCCCATTTATCACCACAGAAATTATCTATAAACACGATAGATATACAAGAAAGACACTTGGATACATCACATTCTATAATCCATATTCAGGACTATCCTACACATGTGTTTTTTATAATCCTTCTCCTTCAAACCCTACTCCTTTTACTTTTTCAGAACCATAAATCATAAAAACCCTTCCCTTTGAACAGGACGCCAAAATTTACTAGTCACACACTATGATTGGTCAGAAAATGATCTAAATCACTATATAAATACGCCATAACAAGTCCAAGTAACTCAATGCGAATCCGAACAACAAGAAATAGAAACAACAAATATAATAGCCACACTTTATTCAAAAGACCGAGCTAATACAGTTACAGGATACAAGTTTACAGCAACCTTCTCAGATAAAAAAGTACATTGTTCTCAAGTCTCAAATTGAAACAAAAATAGACTTTATCAGGAATCTTTCTAATCAAGTAATTTAGAAAGACTTTTACATCTTAGCCATGAAGATTGTAAAAATGAATTTAATCGATTGAAATTAACCACAACGAAAGGCAAAAACCAAAAGTTGGTAAATTTTCAAGTTTTTCCAGACTCTGCACATCAAGCGGAACTTGAAAGATACCAAGGTCAAATGAAATTAGATGACAAATACCAAATCCACGGCTCACATGATAAAAATTGGATACCACACATTGAAAAAAACAACCCTTCTGATTGCAAAGCTGACACAAAAAACAAAGGATATCAAGAAATTATGTTTTTTGATTGTAAAATCCAATTAGAAAAAGTACATTTAAAAAACGACACTATAATTTATCAATGAATACAATTACCTTGTAAAAATGATCAAGGATATTGCAATCCAACAACAAGAACACAAGCAACAATTGTTTAGTTCCCCGAAGACACATGTACCACATTTCAAGTTGCAAGAATACACGCAAGAATGATGAATTTTCATCAAAAATACTTTATTGAATCCATCTCTTATGATAAAGTAAACCCTGAAAAAATCCAACAAAACAATCAACTTTTCAATAATATTAATAATATAGAAAACAAATTGACACGTTTTCAAATCTACCCAGAAACAGAACTGGCTTGCAAATATAACACTCTACTTTATAAAACACAATACTCAGAAGTTCTTGTCGAATACGAAAAGGGTTTCGACATGAACACAAGAAAACTAATTATTAACCCAAATCCAACACTTCACATTTCAAATAGTGACGAAAACTCATAGATCCCAGTAACTTATCTGAAAAACATGAAGAACTGGTGGAAAACTTCGACCACAAGACAAAAGCAGTACACGCTTACAAGAACTATCACTCATGAAAAATACTCATTTTGATGCAATTCACTATAATATCCACTTAGACATGAAATTAGACTCTACAATAAGTAGAATTTTTCAAGAAATGTCACTATCAGAACTAGAAACGCTTCATCTATTATGTGAACTTGAACGAACACAAATTTTACAATCACTTGCATTTGCAGTTTTAAAGATACCTTATGCAGGATATTTGTTGTCAGGGAATAGATTAAATTGTATCGACTACGAAGGAATTTTATTACGGTATTACACATGTACGAAAAAATTATCACCATTATATGTAATTGAAGACAAAAGATGTTACAAAAAAATCCCCGTATTGTACAATAATATAGTACATTCTGTTGACACACCTTCTAGAAGAACATATTTTTGGGATACAGTTGTCCCATGTGGATCTGAAAATAGCCACACTGTAGTTAAATCGCGATGAACATAAATATTATCTTCTCACACCATATCCTACATTTATGCCAAAATTTAAGAAATTTTCACCAGAAAGTATTAAAGCTAATGCTAGAAACCCAAATACAGATTTACAATCAATAGGTATATACTCTAGATCAGATATACAACATCACATCCGCACACAACTATTTCAAGAACTCTTTACAAAAATGGATACTACACAAAGACAATCCATTGATTAAAACGTAAAAAAACTTGCAGAAACCGCAGGATTTTCAGACATCTATACAAAAGACTACAGTGGATACTTTAAAGATATAAAAGAATACATTTATTTAAATGGTGCAAAAACCGTCCATAAGATATATCGCCCATCAATATCTTTAGTTTTGTAAAATTGAAAAGTGAACTACTCGCTTTTCTAGGATGACCATACTACACCTTAGAAAGATTGACTTTATTATTTGCAATGTTCAACTTTTTTGGTTCTCTTTTTTCACTATTGAAAGAAATCAATAATGCATGTGCAATACACACATGAGTAAACAAACAAGCAATTTAGCACGCTTATTTTTGCAGGGTTTTTCGGAATATTTTCAACCTCAATTAACAAAATCCTTTCAGACGCTCAAATAAATGATTATAACAAAAAAAATCAACCACACCTAATGCATATGACAATTAACTAGACAAAAAACTACAACACCTACTGCACCACGATTACAAACTTTACATAATAACCATCCATTTTCTTTAGTACCACGAAATTACAGGAATATTTTCTAACAGAGCACATCTCTACAAGTCATAATTATCCACAAAGTCCAGGTATAGCACAACAAACAATTGTAGAAGAAACGTATGAACAAATTATCGAACAGCCACATACCACTTACTTCCGTTCTCAGAACAACCATCTTTCTAGCCCACGATGAGCAGCCAGATTGGATCCCTCAACCGTTCCTTTTCATACCCATCCAACCTCCAATGTCACTCTCAGATCATACCACTTTTTGATTTCAATCCCTACCCTGAACCATTAAATGCTAACATTTCACCGAGCATGGATTCAGATGACACTTCCACAAACACAGTTTTTCACACAATCTGGCAATTTTACAATTCTGGTATTGAAACCCCAGATGAGTTCGCAGACTCCGAGCCTAGCCCATCTACGTTTTCCCAACCCCTTTTAAACCACTCCATACCCAAATTCCCGTTGAACCTTCCTCAGTCTCTTCTTCCTACACTGATGCAACCCCAATTTACTACCCAAAGACTAGCGACCCAACTGACCACTCTAGCCCCGTTTAAACAGAACTCGAAAACTAACTAGACAACTTCATAACCCTCCAACAACAGCTACCACACCCTAACACACTAACCATTCATCACTTCTCACAAATCATGACATCCTCAGAATCCTCCAACCGCGCAACCACTACTGGAGAAATCCGAGACCACCGAGTAATTTAACGAAAACTCCCCAATACCCCATTCCCTTCTAATTCTCGACCAGCTCAAACTTTTTCGAATCATCCATTTCAAACTAGCAGAAAAGAATTTCGCCAAGTGTGCTTACCATTCTTTCCACATTATACTTACTATCACTCAAATCCTAGCGACGATCAACCAAATTTTGTTAACGAAAATGCCAAATTTCCCACTCTTTCATGGAGCTCACATTATCCTTTCAGTAATCCATTATCACTTTTACAATAAATTAATCCAGACGACAATGATTTATGTCACACTAGACTATATCACCTAACCACAGTACTTCATGAAAAACAATTCACAGCCATCGGATTAAACCAAACACTAAATAGAATCACTGCACAAAAAGCTAACCGATTGTCCAGTAAGCATTATGATCACACCATTGCACGATCCAATAAAGATTCCTTTTTAGATGACAATACTAACGCTAACCCCCAACTAACTGAGAAATTTTTCATCAAATCACAATCTGTATTTACTATAAACTGCATGAATAAAAAATATCATCACGTTATATCCACAGCACTTCGCGATACAAAAACCTACGATTCCTATTTCAGTAAATTTAACCATTTTCCACTAGCCTTTAATTTCCTGACACCAAAAGAACGTGACTTACACTGCTCACATCAAATGATGCTACGCACAAAAAAAACTCAAACATACACTCACCATTACATAAAACTTCATACAACACCATTACATAACTAATACACCATCACGAAGCCCACAACATTGATTTCAGTTTTTTAACTCCAAATACACTTCACCATTCTTCCTAAACTTCACATATTGTATAAAAACACTAACATGCAAGGAATCATTAGAAACTCCGACCCTATCCGACAAATGTAAATATTCTGCCCACTAACCAGAACTTTTAACGTCGATGAATCCCGTCCACTAATTGTCTCTCACGAATATATACAACCCGTTGAAATCCCAATCCTAGAATACATTCACAACACTAAATACAACCATAAGCGTTAAAATCTAAATCCAAAACACACCGCATAAATTCTCACGAAGTAGTGAAGAGCACAAGATCATCAAAGCACTTGACCTGTTTTGGCCTCTAACAAAACTAATTATATCACCCGCTTGCTGGCTAAACTTCTAGCATTATCGAACGTCATTCACGATATTTTCCCAAAATGATTGTCTGCTGACTACTAAATAAGTATAATTATGTATCTTACACTAATAAATTGATCACACTAATCTCATCACACAATTATCTAAAACAAAGAAAAACAAATGAAAACATTGAAAACTCCTTTCTCGAAATTCTAGACTCGTGTTAACAAATCGCAGTATTATTGAAAAACAGTAAAATTTACCCCGCAAATAACAGTAAATTAATAATTAATCCTCAGTGCAACAAAATTTGTTTTACCAAGCAGTAAATTTAAAAATTAAATTCCCAAAAGCAATAAAAATTTAATATTTCATTGTAGTAAATTCATAAAAAAATGCAGATAAATCAAAAAAATACTAACCTTTTTAAAAGACGCTTCTTTTATAGATTTGAATCATTCACTCGCCGACAAAACTTTTTCCACAATCGTACAGCTCGCCCATGAAAAAATGTTTAAATAATCAATTACTGATAACAACTCTAACCAGTTTTCACACGTTTCAAACTTTCCTTTACTCCGGTTGGAATGAGTTATACAGTAAACTAAAATAACCAACGCAGCTTATCAACGTCACAAAACCTCAAGCTAATAGCATGACTAAGGAAGAATAACCCCGGTTTCCAAATCAGATTAAAACCAGATTGAAACTGGATGAATTATTCTTTTGAAGACCACTTTCATGTCATACCACAATTGAATAAAACACTAAAAAGTCGAAAGACAAAACCAAACCAAAAAATACGCTTTTTAAGAAAAGGACACATTTAAAACAAAAAGAGAAAAACGAGTAATAAAAACGAAACAAAGAAGTTGAACACAAAAATAAGACTCTGCACAAAGAGACCATAAAAAGTTAACCCACTTCTGGCCTAATCAACCAGAACAACACTGCTCGATGTTAATGCCCACACCATGCACTACGGCACTCCAATACTCTACTTTTGAAAAGAGTGGCTCCAGAGTGAGCAACTCTTTAAAATAACTGAACTAATATAAAAACGCTTTTGAGATAACCATTAATAACAAATCATAACTAAAACTAAATCAACAAAAAAAACTATTTATGTAAGTGATAAATGCAGTATGTATAGATTTCGTAAAGACCAAGAGACGAGCAGCGAAGGAGACGACGACCCAATCACATTCCAATTTCAGAATGGCAAATATATTCGACTTGCTGCCTAAAGTCACTACCCTCAAAGGGTTTAAAGTATGGACTCAACATTGCAGCAAAGGAGAACCATTGAACCAGGCCAATGGCCATCTCGATGTTGACTACACCTACAATTCCTTGTCACTTGGCTCTTCACACGGAAAAGTCAAACTTCACCCTGCACGTAGTCTCGCTCTAAACTTAACGAAATCCATACATCATTGCATCGATCAGAAGTCTTGACACAATCACCCAAGACTACCACGATCAACGAGACCCATCTAGAGATACGAACATAGCAACCTTCCTCCGTCAAATACAAACAGCCACACTTCTCCTTTCTCCAAGAAGTTAATGCTCGCAACTTCAAAAAGAAACTACATCACCCGTCCTTCACTGCATTAAACATTTAAAAACTAAAAACTCTCTAAGCCCCGGATGGTTGGAAACAGTTCTAAGCTAGAAATTTTAATTGGTTATAATTATGATTCACTATTTTTATAAAAAAATTCCTAACTATCCAATCACATCCCATAACTAACATATACACTTTTTTGTAAGCGCTGAAACTACTTGTAGTTTCAGCACCAGAGCAATTTGAATAAAACTTAGAATACAGTTGTTCTCCTTCTGGAAACTAACACGCATAAACCAGTATACACTAGATCTATTGAGACTAGGAGATATAAGAGTAAGATTAAGATTGGTAATAGACTAAGTAGTTGCACGAATCTATCCGGCCAAAAATAAGATAGCGTGACGAGCAGATGGTGTATAGAAATCCATATATTTTTTTTCAACTTCCGTCATTTTTTCGAGGTGTAAAAAGAGGGTCTGAGCAAAAGTGTGGAAGTTGGGCATGTCCAATAGTAACAGTATGGAATCCTTTGTATATTCGAAATGAGTTTTGTCGAAAAAATATCGGAAAATTAAAAGAAAATGTAATCAAAAAATCAAAAGATTAAACACAATTTTGATTTTTTTTTAAAAAAAAGTTCTGAAGAAAGCGCTAAAAATAAATTTAAAGAATTTAAAGAAAAAATTAAGTCAAGAAAAAACTAAATGTTCATGGTCTTACCTGATTGATTAGAATAAGTCTAATAAAAGCCTATTATAAGACATATGCGCTCGCTTTACGGGATCGAAGTTAGACTAAAACTCTAAGTTTTCAAACTGCTTTAAGGAACCAGTTTAAAACTAGTAGTTATAACCATTTATATTCATGATAAACTATCTCTGTAAAGTACTCAGACTCATCACTAACAAATCAATTATGACAAATAAGCTTCCTTCAACCTTTTTAGATAGATTTTTTGGCGAAATTTTTTGGTTAACATTCAAAAATTATTGTTGCTCTGAGCTTAAAATTGAAAGAAAATTTTTTTCACCTGTGATCCTTTTTCGTAAACTTATGGGGGTATGAAGGTTGCAATTTTGGCCAATTTAGGACAGTTAACGCGCGATATTTTTTGCGCTATTGACGCATAAGGGGAGGTTGAGTCCGTCTTGCAAATCGTTCCAAATTGGTTGCCGGATGTTTATTTGCCATAATTGATTTATTAGTAGGAGCCAAATCTATCACTTTGTACTTTTTATGGCGTGTGGAGGTATGATTTTCACAAAAAATTCTCAAATTATTTTTTTTGTTTTATTTTGTTACAATAATTGTTTTCATTTTTTCTACTGCTCTATAGACCTTAAAAGGCAGTCGGAACATTCAGGGCTTCGCCCTGATACGAGCAGTCTTTTTTGTTGAAATGAGATCTACTATTTCTTGAAGTTTGAACTTTTCCAGATTCCATGTTATTTGACATTGTGTTGCGCCGCATGCAGTTGATGTTGCCGGGTGCAGTGGCAAAGCACTATAGTTATAGGAAGAATTTTCAGCTCTTTCCTGTTTTGAGCGAAAAATTGCGCCGTTTGATTCTATTTCATATTTTGCTTGTAGTCAAACTTTCTCATGAAAATGGCTAGGATCTCCCAAAACAGTACGAATTTTGTAGCTCGACAAAATGATCTGCGACCAGCATTTAAAAAAAAAATGGACCAGCAAAATATCTTGCCTGATATGCTGCCAATGTGCACTAAGCAGACCCTGTTATTCCACAAAGAGGAGCCGCGGGCAACTTTCTGAATAAACAGGCCAAAAAACGACCTTTAGATGCATTGTTTGGAAGATTTGGACGTACTTCTTTTCGGAAATTATGTTTTTAGGTGCTTTTGCATAGAGGCTTGTCAAAAAATTATCAACTGATTTTGCATAAGTGGATGTCGCGAAATTGTACCATTGCTAAAATTTTCATACTTGATCTTCATTTTTTACATGAAAGAGATTATTAAAATTTCATTTTAACTTTCAGTTTTTAGTAGAGAAATACTGTAGCGCGAGTTATTTTTTTTCACTCAGCAAGCGTTATAGACTATTCCAACTATATCTAACACAGAGGTCAAATGCATCTAATGAAATCCAGCTAATTAAAACAGCAATAGATAAAGAGTGTGTTCTGTAGTTGAAGAGGAGCGACCAAAAGTTACTTACAGATTGGAAGCTGCCATCAAGATCAGCACTTCATGGATGGACAAAAACAACGGATATAAAATTTAACTCAAATAAATTCTTTGAAAATGACGCAAATCTGCACCAAAAAAATTTAGAGGAAAAACTAATTTGAAGCTTCATCAAAACGATTAAATCTAAAGCTGTCGACAATCCGTTATTTTATCTGTTTATAACTCAAGGAAACTGCAAAAAAGTTTTTTTGATTAACTTTTGTAGCTTTTGAGTCTGTTTCACAGAAGAAGCAACTAAGCTGTACACCTATGTGATTTGGCATCTGCACAATAACGTTTTCCAGTTTGAGATACCAGAGAAAAAATTGGCAATAAACTGCAAGGAAGTCAAAAACATTTTTCAAACACCTTAATTGAGAGAGTCTTTCACACAAAAACTCAATAATGTGTGCGTTTTAGAAGCCAAGAGAGCAGTAAAAAAACTGAGAGACTGGTAAATGCCCAGGTGTACAGCGGATATAACTTGAAGTCGGATCCAACTATGATAAAAAACCTTACCTAAAGGATTTAACTACTGATTGCAAGAACTTAGTAAAAAACGTGTTCTATTTTAGATCATACTATTCCAGATCAGTTCGTGACGACAACTGAAACAATGTGTTACTGAACATAGTTTTGCCAAGCACCAGTCAACATCAGCTAGGACAATGGACTTTGGCGTTAGCAATGACCTTTAGCGTGAAAAAGAGATCTATCTTAACATATAACGATAGCACCACCACATACCCCTTCGGGCAAATTGACTTTTAAACAGTTTTTATAAAAGTTTTTCAAATGAAGTTTTTCTTGATAGTCATTTTTTTGGTTCTAATATGTTCAAATTTCGACTTTTTTTTTCCTTTTTTTCACTTCGAACTTCAAGTTCCGTCGATTCAGCTGTGATCCGAGGGTTTCGCTACTATTTTGCCCTCTTCTCCTTTGTTTCATTGTGGAATCACCGTTTTTCCCCATTTCGCTTCGCTCACACTGCAAATCTTGACTCCAATTTCAATTAGTCGCCTTTCTCGCTTTAATGCTGACAATTTTGATAAAAACTTCTGGCATCGTTTTGCGTTGATGGTCCTGGCATATCCGCTGATTCGAATTGGGCCGCGAATCCCAAATCTCCTTCCGCAGTATCCGGAAGTGCGACCTCCCTGTTACTGGAATCGTGGGATACTTCCGTCTCTGTCTGAATATCTCGTCCGAATCCTTCTCCGAAGCTTGTTACGGTCTCCTCAGGATGATCCATTTTGCCTGTTCCTTTTTGGACTACCTTTTTCCTATTTTTGACGTCCCCTTAAGCTTTCCGTTTAGTTGGCGTTTGTGTATGACGTTGTAACTCGGTACTCACATTTTCTATAGCAACACGGTCTTTAACACAACACTTCTGTCTTCTGATCGACCTGGGGTCACCATTAATCGACACGAGTTTGATAGCGGCTAAATGCGCTTGAAACAGTGACAATTTTATCAATCGTTGTTTAGTTATCCGCAGTTGATTTATTAAGCGAAGCAGAAATTCCAGTAATTAGAATTGTCCTTTGATTTCTTCGTTTATACATCCTAATTTTCTCTGAGTGTACGAATTAACCATTCCACTGTTCTTGACGCACGTTGCTCACTCGCCAGCGATATCAGGAGTTCTGAATTATTATCCTCAGTCAATGTTTTCACCACCGTTGCTTTAAGGCATGTCGACTGAACAACTATTATCGCCCTAAGAACTCTATTTAATCTAATATAAAACTCAAGGAACCGAAGCACGTTTCCACCAACGTTTTTCCAACGTTTGCGATTGTGAAAAAATTAAAGGTGGCAAATTTAGAGTACCAATCAACCGCAAAAAGAAAATGTACTTCACATTTTTTTTCATTAACTATTGACCTCAATGAATTCATTTGAAGGTTTTCGTTCAGTTCTTTCAATTTTGTTAATGGTTCAGCGTTTTATTTATTTTAGATTTAGGTTCTTATCGATTTTAGTGCGCGGCTTGCACGTTGAGGACTTGAGGATGTTGTCCTTATTCTTTTCAACCAAACTTTCTCTGCGAGTTCTGTCATTCCTGTTTGGTCCGGGTGAGTTGAGTGGAAAAAAACCACATCCTACTGATTGCAGTTGAATCGGAATTGCAATTTCCTGATCAAACACGATTATTTCACGTTTCAAGCTCAAGTCGTTCAATAATGAAGATAGTACTGGCCTAGTTTGCGACATCTCTCCTCGTCTTTGTTGATGATGCAGTTCCGCAATTCTCGTTATTTCGCGTCTCGATTTGTCAGAGCAGCAACAATAGTCTCCAACGGGTCTGTCATCGTCTGCACTTCGTCCTCGTTGTTCTTCTCTTTGTTGACCATATGAATATTGATGTTTGACTACTCGCGCAAATTTTGAATAGTGAATTCTTTTCACTCAATTTATTATTCAAAGTTGTGCAGTTAGGGGTGTGACTCAAATCTTTGCTCGTTTTCAGACCAAACAAATGCCTGAACTTTCCCTCCGATCCTTTATCCAACGAATTGAAATTACGTAACAAATTAATAATTGATGTAATTTGTGCAACAATAAATTCCTAATCAAATTTTTCTGGCCGGAAAACGGGGAATGTAATCGAGCAAACCAATATTGTTTCCTGGAAACCGCTCTACTTTAAATGTAAATGGATCCGGACGATCTATTCATCTAAATAACCTACTTTGATCTGTTTTGATTGTACGGTTAGGTTCAAGAACAGTAAATCACTTTCTATGAACTGCAACCATAATGACCGTACAACTAGTAACGAAAATGCTCGATAGACCATACGACACCTAACAATTAAAACTCTTCAAAACTATATCTCATTTTCTCATTTCGGCCCAATTGAGGACGCGCGACACTCTTCCAACCTTCTGAAGCGTCACACTTTGAGCGCGTCACACTTTGAGTGCGCTTCCAATTTTTTGTTAAAATGAGTTTTATTCCGTTATCTTGAAAAATTTAAACTTGACCAACTGGAAATCTTTTCATGTATTTCATATTATCCTAGTTTTAACAAATCTCTGAATGACAAACACAGTGCCGCTAAACCTGGTTTAAATTTTGTCACATAATGTACCGGTCCAAGGAAAGATCTTTGTTTTTTTTTTGTGGTTGGCGACGGTATTTTTGCAGCGGTTTTTAATTCCAGCGGAAGGATTCGGTTTTTAGTTTCAGCTGTTTAAAACCCGGCATTGACACTTCAAAATTGAGCTATTCAAATGCTTTTGCAATTTCGCACTTTGGTAAATAAACAAAAATATTTTTTGTCAAGCAATCGTTTTAAACATTTTTCCACTTCACTAAAATGATCTTCATAACCATCAGTTGAGATTACAATAGTAACATCAAAGAAACAAAAAGGTTTAACCGTTAGAACGATAGGAGAACAAACTGTTGGTCTGCGCGTTTTTCACATTTGGTACGTGCCAATTTTTTTCTAGTCTTTTGGTCTCACCCATTACCTTGTTTTGAAAAAAATAATAAATTCTCCGTCCCTTTTGTTGCTTAGGTGTGAAACGTTTTTTAAGCGTCGAATTAAGGAAAAAATCTTTTCGCTATTTCGTTTCGTGTAAATAGCCTTGGAAGTTGTTTCGCAAATTGAATTTTAAGTACATTGTCATTTTTCCCGGAACTTCGGAAGTGTCAACAGAACTTCTCGTAGTACCCCGTCTGAATCTTACCAAAACGCTCGCTCCGAGTTTCCGTTGGCTATCGTTACCATATATCATGGCATCCGACTTCTAGAACTCCCACTAACCACGGCAAACTTAAACTCAATATGTCCTACTCATAGTCGTATCTTCTGCTTCCTGTCTATTGGAAAGAAAAACATTGAATGCCTCGACATTTTTGCATTTTGTATTGTAATCCTTTTTTGATTCCTTAACTGATTTTGAATACTCTGTCTTATCATCAATTGCATTCATATCATGTTTATCTGATGAATCCGAACCACCAAATTGTATTTTCTATTAGATTTGTTGACTTTACATCATATTTTTTTCACGCTGGTCACTATCTTGCTCTCTCCCATCAACATAATAACCCTTGTCACGGAATATAGGACTCGTTCCACCTCCACCTCTCGACAGTCTTCATACTCGTCTGCCTCTAGAATTAGCACTACACCAGCCGTTTTGGCCTCCACTCCTACACATCCTAACAAAATGGTTCTTCATGCCACCTTGTCTGCAATCTTGACCCATGGCAAGGCAAACCTGATGGCGCTGCGCTGATTAGGACTTTCCTCATAAGTTGCACGGCTTCCCTCGACAACTCCCACTATTCCTTTGCACGCAGTTTACATAACCGCTCAACAAATTCCCATATCAGCCCTTCTCTCAAATAGTCTTGGTGTTCTTCCGCATCTGTTTTAATCGTTTTGCATACTCTTTTTTGGAGTCATAGCTTCCTTCATGAGTTCGTCCTAAATTTGAGATATTGGCTACAATTATGTCGCTGACCATTATGTCTTCTCCTGCCACCAATTTACCTGGGGGTTTAACTACAGATTCTTTGATTTTAAAATGTTACATGAGCTTTCAACGTTAGTTCAGTCTTTCGAAGATACTGTTTCAGATTAGATCGTAACGACAACTAAAACAATGTGTTACTGAACATAGTTTAGGACTATGACCTTTAGCGTAAGCTTAAATACGAGATCAGTCTTAACTCATAACGATAGCAACACCACAAAGTCAATCAAACAAAACCTATAATTAGCGTGAAAAAAAAGGACATTAGAGCTGTAAATAACTATCAATGCACATAAAGTTCAAATGTCAACAGAGAAATTGCTCATAACTCTATCTCTTTTGGAGTTTGTTAGTTTTTTTAGTTCATTTTATAGAAAAACAATATCACTTTACAATTTCTTGAACTTCATCAAAATTCGTTCAACTGAAGTGCTTTTTAATGAAACCTGCTTCTTGTGATTAAATAGAAAAAAAATATTTTGTTTTCATTTAAAAAAACTAATTAAACAGTGTTTTCCGAAATTTTCCAGCTCCCTTTTTTATTTATGAACTGAAAAGAAAAAAATGAACAAAAAAACTGGTCTTGATCAAAATTCAAATTTTTGTGAAACTAAAAATTTGAAGATCCGTTTTTTCATTGGAAAGAGGACAATGTTTTTAAAAAATATATCATTTTGTTAGGTTTTTGCATATTTTCTGAAAATGTTTATTATTACCCAGAGGGATAAATTATACAGTTCATCTTAAGAAATTAATGTAATCCAGGATAGCTTCTAAAACAAATTAGAATTTCGTAAGACCTAAGATGAAAAAAAAATTATATATAAACATATGATGTTGAAAATGTCATCTTTTGATTTGTTGAAACTGGTAACAAAAGTCAATTTAGGCTTTGCTTTTGACTTGCTCTTGTTCATCCAAAAGTTTTGAGCTAATCCGTTACATTCGTTGCACAAATTTAGCAATAGAAGTTCTGACTTCTGAGTTCCTTAACTTTGCCCATTACTGTTTTTATCTATGATTTAAATTAGTTTTTTGTTTTAACCAATGTTTCGCTCATTAAGCTTTTTTGTATTCAAAAAAGCAACATTTTTTGATCAAATATGCAGAAAGAGTAATTTTGTTCAACAGAAGATCATATTTTCCGTTATGGCAAGAGTAATTTTGAAAACTCACCTTGTAGGAACCTCCAAATTAGCTCCTATTATTGCTATTAACATTGCTAGTGGCAGCACTGACTTCATCAGGAACCGTTTATGTTTTGTCGATAAAAAATTGATTTCTTTAAAAGGAAACTTAATAGAAGGCAAGGTGTACAGCTTTGTAAACAAGCAGGCGCATCTTTAAATTTGAGCGCATTCAAAAATCAAACATGATAACAATTTTCTTTTGTAAGTTAATCTGAATAATTGAACGATGGTTTCAATCGTGTTTCACCGCAATGAAAATTTTGTTTAGTGGACAGAAAACAAAAATTCGAGGTAGCCGATGAGATAGTGACATCACAGTCCGAAAATCTGTGGGTCAAGGCCCACCATAATCCGGGCTAGAGTTTGAGGGTGGGGCAAGATTTCACAGGCCAGCAAAAAACCAAAACAATAAATCAACGGAATGAGGGGTAAAAACAACTGGCTCCTATATCGACCCTCTCCCTCGAGAATAAATGATCTCGATGAGTAAAAACAATATTATGATAATTTAATTCAAAAGAAAAACACTTAGCGGGGACTAACAGAATCAAGAAGTGATATAGAATTGCACTAAAATCATGTTTGAGAGACGTTATTTGGAGCTTTCAGTTTGTGTTCTGGAGACAGTCTTTCATGGCCACTTTAAGCCTAGAGATGCTCTCTTCGATGTTCAGCTTCAAGTCAACGTCATCTTCACATATTACTTCCTGAAATGGAGGAAAAATGGGAAATGGCTTTCTCGAAGTTAGGTGAAGAATTATCATAAAAATTTGGCGATAAGGTACTATTTATGTGGGATAAACACATTAAGGCAAAAACAATATTTTAAATAAACTTGTAGAGCTATCTGATTGAAAAATTCGACCTGAAATCGAACACTCTCTCCCCTCCATTCGTTAACACATAAATTTCCATTCACTCGCTGCAAAATTTACTCATTACACATCTATGAAGCCGTATATATTGCTGCAATTTAAGGATTTGACAGCGCTTCAGCCTTGATGGTTTATGTCTTAGTGGTTGATGGACGTGATATGGAAATACTGTATGTAGGCCTAGAATAATTTTGATAGTGATGATAATTTATCACAAACGCAAGCAAACATTTAAAAAACACTGAATTTGTTGAAACAATCTCAACTTTCAAATTTCAAAGAAAAAAATAGATGCCCTATAAGCTCTATGAATTTCTAGAACAATTTATGATTGCCGCTTTTTTGATAAAATTAACCCAACTTGAGAAAACCAGATCAACAGATAAAGTTTTTTTTCCGCTGGGAAATCTTAATAACAAATTCCGCTTTCGAAACTAGAAATCGCTCACGAATTTTCGCGCCAATTGCAAGTTCGTATTTGGAGAGTGGATTTACGTCACTTTCAGCAGATGAATTTCAATTGAACTCAAAAAGTTCATATATAGCTCAGTGCATTCATAAATGCATCAATATGTATGAATGTACATCTGTAGCTATTACAGACTTATGCACATTTTAAGACTTTTTCCGCAAAAAGAAACAAAAAAAATCAGCAAGACCTATATGAGAGTTTTCGCTATTATTCTTAAAAATTATCGGAGATACATTTTTCCGGAGATAATTCTGCGATAAAACGAGTATTTCAGAAAAAGACTACCAGGTATATTTTAAACCGGGGATATATTCTGTCTGCAATATTAAATGTCGTTTGGAAACTTTTACTTGCGACGATATTTTATTTGAAGATTATGAACGCGCACCGTTTCAAATCGTTAAGTATGGGAGAAACCCTCATGCCAGAAGGTACGAATACCGATATTCGTGAGGCGACAACTGGTCGAAAGCGGCATTTCGCACTTTTCGAAAAAGTGACAACTCGCACCAACAATTAGAAGTATATAATTGGTATGTCGCAACCGGGCTGATGCGTTTTGTGTGATTGCAAGAACCGAGACACGAACTGTTTACAAAAACGCCTGGCGGTTATCGGCGCGAAGTGCCATCGCGCCCACCGCCAGGCCACTGGGAGAGAAGAATAGCCCCCATTATAACACTACAATCGAGATTTTCTGAAGTTATTATAACTATGATCGGAATGGTCTACTCACGAATGTTTTCAGGTCGATTGCAGCCATGTGTGATCCCAGCCTCACTCTGACCTGTTGGTGTTCTGGATGGGCGGACACACTCCCGTCCCCGTAGATGTCACACAGCAGCTGGAACATGCAGTCTCCCAACTCCGCTTCACCACTCACCTCCAACAGGGAGGACTTTCCAGCTAAATCAAAAGAACACAACTGTTAACCTTCAAAAAACGAGAAGAATTTATTGAAAAATTAACTCCTCTCCCTTACACAGCTTAAGATACTCAAATTTTGGAATTGTTTTCTGCAATCTAATTCTGCCTGACCGTTTTTCAAAAAAAGCCGCTGAAATGAGAAATTTTTTGGATAAAGGGATTGAGATAGTTTTTGTCTGATTCAAATTTTTCTAATGAGCGACAAAAACGCATTGCATAAACGCAGCCTGATACCATTTTGTAGTCAACTGAAGCAACTTCTAATTTTTGCACTACTAGCTTAATTACATAATCTTAGAGACTTCTTCAAAACAAGACTTCTTAACAATAAACCTCACCCCTCTTAGCCGATGGTTCGTCTTTCTCCTCCTCGCTCTTGAGGAGAGCTGCCACCACCGCATCCGCATACATGTCACTCACTGTACTTGCCTCCCACTACACACCCACAGAGAACACAAAAGAGATAAGATAAAGCATGAAGTTGAACTTCAGTATCAATTTAGCATCTAGTAGTATCTATACTACTAGAATCATCTGAAATCTCAGGCTACAGCTGAGTTCAAACAAAAAAAATTTTGCAATCAGAATGCAATTTGTGGTGATAATCATCAATTACTGTGTTGGCAACTTAAAAAACAGTTGCATATACATCTAAACATGGCCAATCGAAGATTGGAAAAGAGAATTGAACGCAAGTAAACATTAAAAAAACACTAAATCTCAACTTTCGAATTTCACAGAAAAAAAAAGATATCCCTACAGCTATTTGAATTTGTAGAATAATTTATGATGGACATTTTTTTGTTAAAATTAACCCAATTTGAGAAAACTGGATCAATAGGCAAAACTTTTATTTCGGTGGAAAATCTGATAATTAATTTCCATTTTCGAAATTAGAAGTCGAATGTTTTTCGTGACCTTTACACTTTTGCTGCTGGATAGTGGATTTTGCCTTTCTTTCAACAATGGAAGCGCACCGAACTTGAAAAGAAATCACAAGTCAAACCGCGAAAGATCAAAATTGAGCGTGAACAAATTTTACGACTTTTTCCTGAAACAAGACCCAAAAAAAATCAGCAAGACCTATATAAGAGTACTCACTACGTTCATTACTTTTAATAACATTTAACTATAGAACGATAGATAGTTCCAGATAGTTAACAAAGAGGCGAAGCTGCTCTTTGCAAACACTTGCGAGAACACGGTCAAAAAGCAGCTCTATCAAGTGAAAAAAAGAAAAAGTAGAAATGAGCCTCGAATTAGCAAAAACTCGGCTACGAGTAAGCTTCGAATCTGTGACCTACTGCAATCAATAGATTTTGAGTCATACGCACTATCCACTCAGCCATTTTTCGGTTCATTTGATGAATTAAAATGCAGCAACTGTGTTTGCTTATTACTATTCGAATGTCAAAGCACATGCTATCAAAAAGCTGTAAAAGTGCCCCAACATAATTGGGGTGCCGCACCATAAATATTGATATCTGGAGATCCATCCATTGATATCTGGAGATCCATCCATTGATATCTGGAGATCCATCCATGATACTTCCAAAGATCAAAAAGTAAGATACACTTCATTTATCTACCTCTAGAATGCATATTCCGTCCTCGAGGGTGACCGTGATGGAGTTGTTGTAGACTTTAAGGGAGAAGCGCACTCCCTGGTTGAGGATGACGTCATCCAGGCCACATAGCTGCTGCAACACCACCTGTACTGTGGCGAAGCTGCGAGTGAACGGAACTGACAGCTTCTGACTCAGTCGGCTGATAGTCAAATCTGTGTAGTCTGAGAAAAACAAAAATACAGACTATACTTGAAAACAGGTAAACAAAAAAGGCATTCATGACGACTTTACACGGAATATCAGAGCTTTTGATTTTAAGTTAAGATGATTTATCCACGAAAGAAAGTACCAACATAGGATCTGTCCAGTTCTTCACAGATAACCGCTGTTGTGCCCCTGGTTAAGAACTGCATGCAATTTGTGCGGTTATTTTACTGGGCTGGGTAATGTTGCATCACTTCCGACCTTTCGATTGAGAGGCAGAGAGACGTAACCACTTCATCAGCGCTCCTCAAAAACTGAATCAAATTTACGCCACCCATACAGAATCCGCAAATCATTTACTATTTATTTGAACTATATAAAAATGTACTCTGTTTTCTTTTCGGGAGGGAGTGTGTTACGTCTAGATATGTGAACTTTAATTCCAATATATAAATTCCGGTTTCAGATTAGTAAGACGATGAAATTATACAATTCAGGATAAACTTTAAGACTGCGATAAAAAGAAACTGTATACTAATAACTATAAAGCAAACATTTTTTCTTCAGAATTATTTGACAAATAAGATTTCAGCACAAAATCCGTAGCGTTTTAAAGAATACGTTCATTTGAAATAACTAGTCTCAAATTTTTCTACTCCAATTTTCTGCACTTACGATTTATGTCTTTTGGATTCAGAAGGTGGTAGTTGAAGTTCCTTTTAAGGAGCACCCCAGACACCTTCTGTCCCATCTGGGGTTTCTGAACTGCGAGACTTCCCATCACCTTTAAATATTCCATATGCTACTCCAATCCAAACAAAATCTAGTAACGTGTCAAAATTCAAATGCGTTATTTTTTTTAGTCAACCAGCCAGGAGGCGCTACCCGGAGATTAAATATTTAGGGTTGAATTGAAGCTTACTTAAACTCAGGCGCAAATTCGATTTGAATCCGCACTCATATGATTGCTGGGCACCATCACTACCGAATACCCGCCAGCTCCATTCATTCTTTTTTGGGAAATATCAAAAGGAAATATTCGAATCATTCATGCTCGTAGACATGCCTGCTGTTTAATCCCCTCAAACTGCATAGTTCAAACTGTTATGATAACTTCATTCAGTGACATTGTTGAGTTAATTGATGTTTTGATGGCTTCTAATGAATTGGCAAAAATTCAAAGGTTTTCTTCGTAGTTTTTATAGTTGATCATCAGCAATGACACGAGAAATCAAAAATCCAGACATATGAAGCTGAAATTCTGCAATCGGATTCTTTAACCGAAGAATTTTTAACCATACTATTCGTCGTAACCGAATAGGACTAAGTTCAATAAAATACATTTTTTGACGTGTCCATTTTCAGCTATCTCATCAATTGAGTTGATGGGTTGTCGGAGTTTACCTTGGCCATTTTCTCTCCGGGGTAGAATAGCTGGACCTTCTGGCTGTTCTTGGGCATGTACATCTTGGGCTGGTAGCTGGCACTGTTCTCGTACTGTCTACCCAGTGCATTGTGCAGTCGGCCCATCTCTGTTTCCTCACCGTGCACTAGTATCTAATTGAATTGAATTATATAGTGAGAAAAACTTTTTTTTTGATGCACAATGAACACGCAGGAGCCCTAAGGCGCATCAAGGTGAAACTATGAAAAACCAAAAAATCATCTATATATTCATCCACATTCCACGTACACAATGACGCTCGTAACTTGCTCAACTTACTCACTGCATTAACTCAACAATCCTGACATTTCACAGGAGTATTTACTGATCATCGTGTGCAACTGACACATTCATATTTTTTTGATTATCATGATTCAAATCATTACGCTTCTAATTAGAAAGCCAAAATAGGAAAAATTGTAGCCACGGGACTTAGAACTTCACAAGTCGTTTTTTTTCTAAGCTACCATCACGCTTAGCTATACAAAATGTTACCCTAACAAATTAAGATTCAAACCTATTTTCCAGAGTGGACAAAAACCTACGGATTGCTCTAGTAAAAACAACCCCATTTCTTGTGAAATACATAAAAATCCGTAGCAAAAACTGAAATTGGCGGACCAGATGCGGCGGCTGTAGTGCCCTGACGAACTCGGACACCTGTCTGTAGTCGACGTGGGCGGAGAAGGAGATGTAGTCCACACTGCATTTGAGAGGCAGCTTCATCCCACTCATCGAAGTCACCTCCTCGGGCTGGGCCAGGATGTCCTGCAGATACGCAACAATCGTCGCATCACTATCATGATCTTGATTCATTATTTAGATAATTAATACTTTCCATGTCGACTAACTTTTACATAGATTCAAAAGGACGACTGCGGTTCACAGAGTTGTATTCTGCAGACAAAAAAATTGTCTGTAGAAGTGAAGCTGTAGTATTCTGCATTACTCAGTTCGCGGTGGGACAATTTTTCGACAAAAACAGCGGTTTGTTATTGCGGAGGATTGGAGCATCTTTAAGGCGAAACAACCCAATTTTCATCCGAAGCGAATAAGAGTATATTGTTTCGAAACGCTCACCTAAGTGCTCAAACAAGCTAGCTTTAGGTAAATTCACATTTAAGTAGGGCGGACTTCCTTTTGTCCGTCGAAATTTCAGCTTAATTGACTTAAAATTAGATAGCCAAAAAATGTTCAGCTTCAAAAGTAAATACAGCTAGTTCTAAATCACCAAGTAACAACTCAAAATGACTAAATTATCATCGGTTACACATATGAAGTCATTAGCTGATGGCTGATGAAGTGATAACTAACCCTGGCCATGGTTCCCTCAACTGAGTATCCGGCAATGATGACTCCATTCTTGAAGTCAGTACACCAGCTCTCAAATAGCTCTCTAGACAGGCCAGACTGCATCATACCTGGACTGGCCATCACCACTGAGGGCCCAATGTCGTCAAAGTGGTCGATGCTCTGAATAAATCGGTTTGAAACATCGATAAGTTTTCCAAAACTGTGACATTAGACAGTGCATTTTGAGCAAAAGCTATGTTTCTACCTGGAAAAATTTCAGTGCCTCCTAGCATATCAAGTATACCGTTTAAAGAGTTCAGGAAAAGTAAGCGCATTAATAAACTGACACGTGCATGCATAAGCGCATGTATAAAATGATATATGCAGCTGAGAAACTCCACTTTTTTCTAACAACTGTATTTTAATTTGCCTTGTGAACACAATGACCTTGAGATTTGAGACGTGTCTGAATGCGAATGGGTTGCGGAGTGCCATCTGTTTGCGCATCTTCTCGTTCATGGCATTGGAGAAGGTGAGGTAGACTGGCATGCACCTCTTGGCCAGGGATGAGGCGTAGTAGATGGGCACATCCTGTAGCTCCGGCTGCTGCGACCAGTACTCATCTAGAACACAAAAAATTTTTTTAAAAACTTTTTTAAATAGTTCGAAACGAAACAAATCAAACAAGGAACACAGCATTTAGATCAATAGAGAAAAGGTACAGTAACCTAGCAATAGTAGTAAGCTCAGTGGAAACGACCCAATCGTACTTGCCAAAATTACCCACAGGTACCGTGTGGTCGTCTTGACCGCTGGACCATAAGTTTGATCTCAAGTCGCATTTTAACACAAACTTTGAGAGGAGCGCATCTTTTTTTTTGAAAAAAAAGTCATTCAAATGTTTCGATAGGCTCAAAGTTTGGAATTATTGACTATGAAGAAGGTTGACTGATGGTTTTCAAATATGTTCACTTGCCTTAAACAGAAATAGATGAAGAAATAATGAACTAGGTGACCTGGAGATATTCTACTAGAAGGGTTGAGTAACCTGCATGCCATTCCTGGTGTAGAGTTTGTAATGTACTTGATATATGAAAATGTATCTCAAATGCTTGTCTACAACGAAAGTTTAAATTCAATTCAACTGAGACTCAAAAAGTTTCTTGGTAGACTAACCGAGTATGAGCAGGAGTTCCTGTGCCCTGCCTAGAGCGAACACAGGAATGAGACATCTGCCTCCCCTTCTGATGATCTCGTGCACTTTGCCTGTGAATCTAGTCTCCCGCGTCATTCTGTTGTCGTGCAGATAAGTCCCATAGGTTGCTTCCTATACAGAAACGTTTTAGATAACAGACTGTATCGACTATGCAACCAACACTCGAAGATTAACATCGAAACTGAACGGTGGCTAAGTGCTTATGAATTCCTATCACAATCTAAACACTGATTGTTTCTGCATCACAGAAATTCATTCTTTTTTGGAGTGGACACTAAGGAACAAAAAAAAACAATTCAGCTGTCAAATCATAGAAATGTTTTAATTCAGATTCAAGCAAAAAAGGAGGGCACTTCAATTAAGTTTCACGTGAACTTCAGGCGGATTGAAAAGGTATCACAGGAGAAAAGAATGCAGCAAAACAACAGTTGTTTTTACAATTAGAGCATAGTTTTCCTATCCCTAATTTATTCCATTTTAAAAAACGAACGGGCATTATATGCAGTCCTATTCCTCCATAATCACTTACTGATATGAGGACGTGTGGTTTGACCTGGGGCACCTCTGCCTTCATCAGATGTCGGTCCTCCTCACAGCTGTAGTCTCCAGTGTACAGCACCTGTCAATCATCAATATTCACATCACAACTGATTCGGAAAGCTGTAACTATTCGACCACTTATTTAGCTATTTGAACACAAACTTCATCAAAAGCGGCGGCTTTATGGTCTAAAGGTGTTCCCTCAAGTTTAAAAATTAGGAGCAAGTTACTAGATAATAGCTAAAAGTAATCTGTACTTACCCTGACTCCGGCTATTTCAATCATAAACATACAGGCACCCAGCACATGGCCAGCATGGTAGCACCAGAACTTCACGCCACTAATCTCCTGAACCTGTCGAAAACAAAACCATAGATTTCCTAGCTTCCGCTGACCTTCGATTACCGTTCTTAATTTCGGGAGTCAATTCATTTCGAATGGTGTCTCTGTAAGAGTTCCGTACCTGATGGAAATTGATCGTTTCAATTTTCTCCATCGATGCATCCAAGTCTGTTTCTGAGAAAAGCATGTCATCTGATCCGATGTTACTGTTAAAAAAGGAAATGATAATTTGACATTACAAGATTACAGCTGTTGTAATTGAATGTCGAGTTTTAATTTTCAATCATCCAATTAGCGGAGCAGAGCCCGCAAGTCAGCTACATAGCTCCATAATTAATTTCATTTTTCAGCTCGGCTGTTTTCCTGTTTGTGTTCACTCCCCCTTGTGAAGAAACAAATTAAAATTTCAAAATATTTAATAGGGCAATTTGAATTTCGGAATTTAGTTTAATCTGTTTGCTTGTTCATGCCGACCTTCAAGAAAAAAACTGAACTGAAATGAATAGGAATTTTTAAATATTTTGAGAAAAAAATTTAATCAGAAAATTTGTAACTGCCTTCAAGTAACAAAATTATTATTGTCCAGGCCATTTAAATGACAAAGATTTGTATTCGGGTTTGTTTTAGTTTTTTCCGTTTTCCACGCAAAATCAAGTACCACAAATAATCATCGCAATGGTTCGAGTGACATCATATAGGTCCTTTCAGTGGTAATTCGAACGACATTATAACATTTTCAAAAAACTATCCCAGTGTCGAGAAAAATTGGTTTAAACTTTTGAGTTTTAGCAATTTAGACTAAAAAATTTTGATTTTACTAAAAAGGAAAATTAGTATTAAAAACTTCATTTAGCGCGTCACTTACAAAAAAATCAAATAATATTATAACTTTTAGTGCAAATTTTTTTTAGAGCATTGAAGAGCAACATAAATATATTTCTGATTGAAACATATTGGAGAAATGGCAAAAAAATGAAAGGTTGCTTTCGAAGCGGTACACGAAAAAGAAACCGGCATACATTTTGAACCACCGTTCGACACGAGAAGCGTTTCGGAAGTTGATTTAGAGACATTGAGAGTTTTTGATAGTTCTTTGTGGGCAGTACTCAGATATGATTTCAAAAAGCATGTCATATACCAGGAGCAACTCACAGTACCTTCCTTAGAGTGATCTGTTATTTCATTCTGATTTCTGATACAGACAAGGTAATTACGCAGAGGCGAAGCATCCTTTTGCGAACACTTGCGAGAATCCGACAAAACGCAGCTCTATAAATATGTAGCTCTTTTTATATAAAAAAAAGCAGCTCTTTTTCCTATATGAGCAATAAAAAAAGTAGAAATAAGCAGCGAATTAGCAAAAATTCGGCTACGTCTCGGACTCGATCTGTGATATACTACGACCTAGAGATAATGAGACTCACACACTAACCACTCGGCTCGGCCACGGACGCTTCATAATTCACAAACACAAAACAAAAATAAAGCAGAGAACAGATGCTATGAAACTTCCACTGCTACAGATCGTGAATATAGCAAAAAGGAACACCAAATAAGTGAACACTTTAATTTTAAAGTTGGGCTAGAAAAAAAGATGGTTCCTACTATTAAATTCAGGAGGTTTTCCAACTGAAGTTAAACCATTACAAAAAAAAACGTTTTATTTGGACAACTTCCAGTTACCTCCGACCAAGCAGCAAAACGAGTAATGACTGCTGCAGCAAACAACAAGATGGTATCTATCGCAACCAACGATCACTTTTAACAATTTTCTCGCCAGAAGAGTTAACCAGAGGAAATAAAATCATCAAAAAAAAACATTCGTATTTGAATAACTTCCAGCAACGGAATCAATCAAAAAACAATCAGGAAAAATCATAAAAATCTTTTCTAATTGTTACTTTTATTTTGTGTCAATTTTTGTGAGCGGTGAGATGAGAAAAATAAAAAAGGCGTATAAAATTAGCCAAAACTGACAAGTTATCTTCAAAAAACATGAAAAAACGTTCAAATAAAAACATTTTTACTTCAAATCTTCTTTCTTTAAGTTTAATTGACCAGTTTACATCCAATTTTATATAACGAACGCTACCCGATCGCGTTCTTCGCTTTTTGGAAATTTTTCAATGCTCCTCGCATCAAGACTGAAAGGGCTTTCATATGATATATCAATCAAACCATTCCAATTATTAATTGTACTGCCCGATTTTGCTTGGAAAACAAAAAAAGAAAAAACTAAAACACATCCGAATACAAAATTTGTCCCATTTTCAATGGTCGGAACAAAAGGCCAGCCTAAAAATCAACGAGTAATAGTTCATGCATAGAGACAGAAGTAAATTTAAGCCAGCAACTTTAGACCCATTTCCCTTGTATCAGTCTTAACCTAGCTATTGCTAAAAAAAGTTCACCGATATGCCAGCTAAACAACAACAACAACAAAAAACTTAAATTAAAATAGAAATACATCTATTTCGCTATCTATCAGTCGTTGAGTTGCCGAAGGAGACGGTCAGGGAACAAGTTCTTGTATTTTTCTTTCTGTGTTGTGCTACTGCATGGTAATCGGTTACGGAGTTTAACTGAGTAACAGGTACGCTGAGGTAAGATATCTTTCAAAAGATGGGATGGTGTAGAACCTATACGCTCATAAAAAATTTCGATCACAATCCGCAATTATCTTTTTGACCGGAGTGAAGGTCTGTATGATTTCCATTCGTGTCCCTCGGATTTCCATTCGTGTCGCTGAGGTAGACAAAATCAGGCGGCAAAACAACACAATTAAAGCAATTATCACCTTAGGTGAAGTATCAAAAACTCAGTGGAATACTTAATTAGATGAAGCTCATTGCAAATTCCGTGACTTACGAAACGCCTTCGCTAGAATCCATCAAAACCTAACTGCAATCAAAATTTTACAAAAACACAACAACAGTTCCAGCGTATAATTATTTAGCTTCAAACTTTTAGATCGTAAACAAGATGTTTCTATCAATAACAAACAGCCTAAAAAATTGAAGTCTCGAATTTTGAATCCAATTCTGTAAATTTTGTATAATAATGAAAAACCACAAATGAATGAAAGCACCCATGCCTATCTGTACGCAGATGACACAGCTAGATAAAAATTGAGACGATAAAAAACTTCATCAGAAATTACGACAAAAACTTATGGGAGAAGAGAAAATAAAGGTTGGACTTGAATTAAATGAAGGTTATTTCAGACGAAAGTATAAAATAGTCTCTTCAAGTAAATCAATTAAAAAAATTTAATACAGAAGTATAGCCACTGCGTACCACAGAAAGTTTCGACCATGCTCATTTTTGAATAAAACTTGAAAAAAGTACATAAAGAAGAAAATTAAAAAAACTCGTTTCAAACTTATCGGACCAATCTGGCTAGTGAAATAGTTAGAGTCTGGATGGGTAAATAAGCTATAAGAGACGGTTACAACAAAAACCACAAAACGAGGAATAACTAGATTAGAAATGCAGTCTGGAAATGCAGTTTGATCCAGAGTGGAAATTAGTCTGAAAAGTAGATAAATTCAGACCAGTTATTGAAACTTTTTGGAATCTAAATCACGGCAAAAAACCTTTAATATAAACCACACCTGACTACACGCGAGTTTCGCCTGAGGTAGACAAAATCAGGCGGCAAAACAACACACTGATCCATAGTACTTTCCCTTTAGTTCAATAAAAGATCAGAACAACGAAATTATTGAGTAAAAATTTGAATGTCATCTTTATTTAAGACACTAGAACTCAAAAACACTCGTGAAAGTGTTAATGAGAAGTTAAATAAGTTCTTGGAAGAATTATATAACAATTAGCCAAAATTCAAACTTGATCTCAATTTAAACAGAATTAAAAGAACCTCAAGTTTCAAACACAAAACTGAAATAAGTCTACCTGCTACACAGGGGCGGATCTAGGATTTTCTCGAGGGGGGGGCGGATTTTCAAAAAATTTTCCAAAATTTTGACGACCTTTTTTTTTTTTTAGGTCGACCAAATTGATTTTTCGAGCTCTCCCAAAGCACTGTTTTGGCCCTACTTTGGCTAAATTTTCTGCGCCGCAGGCAAATTTTTGAAAAAACAGTCAAAAAAGCCGTTTTTGGGCAATTTTTGAAAAATTTTGACAAAAAAATCGCGTTTTTTTTTGGCGCGCGCTCCCCCTCAAAATTAGTATATATTGGCGCCAAAGGCGCCTTTAGAAAAATTTTAGGGTCGGTCGGCCAAAAATGGATTTCTGAAAAAGTATCAAAGGGGGGACCCTTTGGGTCGGCAGGGGGTCGAATCTCTGAGGGGGGGGGGGGGGGCGTCCGCCCCCCCCCTAAATCCGCCCCTGCTGCTACATGAGAAATCTAAACTAAACAACGATAGCCCGTTAATATGCAAATAGCGCAGAATGTTCCGACCATAGTCTTTAGAAAACTACTGTTAAAAAAGTTTTTTCCAAATAAGCCAAAATTTAGTTTTTTCTGCTTGGTGTGATAGAAGGATCTGACATAAAAATATAATTTAGGCATATTAGACAGTCATAGTAATAGAGGCAAATTGAAAAAAAAATTGTAGAAAAATGACTCGAAAAACTAAAAAAAATATATATATATTTTTTGCTGAAAACTTTTGAAATTTTGAGTTCACAAAATGAAGCAAAAACTAGTTTTACTGGCTTAAAATCAAGTTTAAAGGTCTTAAATTGGGCATAAGTCAGCTGTTGTAAGCCTGCTCGTTTGTTTTATTCGCTCGAATAAAGACGAAAAATCAAAAATTTCAAACCGGATTTTCTCGACACTGGGAAATAATTTGGGAAATTTTTTTAAGTGATTCAAATCACAACTGAAAGGGCTTTAATATGATATACCAATCAACCCAGTGTGATGATTATTTGTGGCATCTCAATTTTGCGTGGAAAACAAAAAGAAAAACAACACGAAAAACACACCCGAATAAAAAGTTCCTCCTCAATTTCAATGGTCGTAAGAATAACCGCTTTCCAAATCATCATCCAGTGTTTAATCTTTTTTTTTGCGGTCAGAGACCACCGAAAAGAGACATTCATATTCTAAAGGCGATATCCCAGAAGGGTGCTTTATACATATTTGAAAGATTATTTATTTAAATCAGTTACAATGCTGGACCTATACTGGCAACAATTTATTAGTTTGATAATAAGTGGAAAACTGCTAATATTTCAAGCAGGGGCGGATCTAGGATTTTTTTGAAGGGGACGACCTTTTTTTGACGACCTTTTTTTTTTAGATCGACCAAATTGATTTTCCGAGCTCTTCTAAAGCACTAAAAGGTCCCTGTTTTTGCCAAATTTTCTGCGCCGCAGTAAAATTTTTGAAAAAACAGTTTTTTTTGGCGCGCGCTCCCCCTCAAAGTCGTATATATTGGCGCCAAAGGCGCCTTTAGAAAATTTTTAGGGTCGGTCGGCAAAAAATGGATTTCTTAAAAAGTACCAAAGGGGGGTCGAATCCCTGAGGGGGGGGGGCGTCCGCCCCCCCCCCCCCCCCTAAATCCGCCCCTGATTTCAAGGACCGTATCAATGGCGGAGAATTGAACTGACCTGACTTTGAGGTAATCCGACATGAGTAGCTTGTAGATGCTTTTGGTGGCATGAGTCATGAAACATCTTCCTTTGAAGGCAGTCTTTGTCAGGAAGTAGGGCAGTGCCCCACAATGGTCCAAATGGAAACTAAATCCAAAGCATACACTCTTTAAGAATTAGAATTAAATTTGTGCAATTCAAAACTTTTTAAAGAATTTTTTCTGCCATTTTTAACCATAACTTATTAAAAAGGTAAACAATTTGCCATCAAATCAATCATTAACGTTACTCACTGCGTGACCAGAAGGAAATCAATCTCAGAGGGTTCCACGTGTTCGATGTACGGAAGTGACTCGAACCCATGATGACCTGGGTGAATGCCACAGTCAAGCTACAAACAAATTCGGAGCTGCCATGATACAAAAGTAATGCTTACACCAATTATCCAACCAGCTTGCAAACAGTTGCAATATAAATTGCGCAGCCAAACCCACACAAAAATTTGGTTTCTATTTAAGATCCATTTTAAGCTCATTCAATCCTATAACTTTTCTTTAGACTTCATTTGGCATTAATTTTGAGGAGAGCGTGAGCCACAAAATCTAACGGCCTTTTCAGCACTTAAAAAAGCCAGCTTGGAGTTTTGGGGGGCCGGGAAATCAATCAATTTGGTTGCACTGAAACACATAGGTGACGCAGTTGTCGATATTTTTGAGGAAAATCCATTTTTTGCTATTCACAAACTTCCTAAAACCCGCCTACAAACAACTTACCGCAAGATCTCATTCAATTTTATCACAAATTAAAAGCTCATCATACTTAAAAAACTCACCATAATTTTCTTAGTCTTGTACTCCAGCATAATGCATGATCTCCCCACTTCCTGGCCGGCTCCCCTGAAACAAGAGGAAACATGATGGAAAATAATATAAAAGACTCTCCTCTCCGCTAACCAATCTTCATGTCATACTTTGAGGTCGAAATAAGACCAAATTAATTCAAAACAAAAGAGGATATCGAGGAAAATCTCGACTGAAATCACATCTACCTCCGATGAATTTTAATTTATAAGTATATTAAATTTCCATCTCCAGAAGAAGAGAGTCAAAATAGATCAAAACTTAATGGAGAAGCCAGGGGCGGATTTGGGTAAGGGTCAGAGAGACAAAAACCAGATCCCTTCAAGGATTCGACCTTTTCATTGCCCACAACTCTTTACCTTATTTGGTACTACTTTACTAATTCATTTTTGATCGATCAACCTTAAAATTAAATTTCCCTAAAACAAAAGAGACCAGCACGCGCTATTTCTCGGCTCCCTTTTCCAAAAAATGCAATTTGAGATTTTCGAAAAGTTACCTGCAGTTCAGCAAGCTTCAAGCTAAAACAACTAGTAAGTGTTGCAGAGGAGCTATAAATATCATTTTGGCCAATTGAAATCGGGCAATTTTATCATTAAATTTATCTTGAAAATCCACTTCTAGTTAAAAATCTCAATCCAATCTTGTGATATTTTAAAATCTAAAAGAACACAAGCACAACAAAAATGAGCATAAGTTCACTTAATTTGTAAATAAAAGTTTCACTACATTCAGTCTAGTGGCCTTGCCAAGAGAGTTAACCTACAGTGGAGTTATTGACAGGTAGTCCGAGGGATCTCTTTCCGACCCATCAGAGCCTGTCACTGTCACGCCCACCCCTGCCCCTCCTCCTCCCCCTAGGCCATCAGCAGAGGAAACTTGTCCTGAACTGGGAATAGAGGACATATCAAGTCTCACAAAAACAAATCTGAAAAGACAAAAACTCTTTAACTGTCATTGGAGGAGATTTTTAAGGTCATTCGTCGCTCAAATCTTAGCCATTTATAGCATTCAAAGCTAAGTAGCAAAAAAACACTTTGGGTTTCTATTACTTAGGAGAAAAGAGCACATTGCGTTCTTTAAAAAGAAGGCAAGATAGTGTTCGACCATCACGCCGTTGTCACATTTAAATAATTACACACCAATTTCCCAAGGAAATTTGCCCATTAATTTAAAAAAAAAAAATACGCGCCACAAAAATTGATTCTACGGACACTTTTCGACCAACACAGAACAATTTTTGGGGTTTTGAATTTAACCTCAGACAGAAATTTAGACAAAGCACAAAAATGCAAATTTGATTGCCACTACTTTCACCCGCCTAACCTCGATTAACACTACTCAATTTACATATTTCCTTCCCATTTATCTCTATCGCATGGGACAATGATAGTATCACGTGGACTTAAGCACCAATAAATGTTAAACCACCGCATTCAAAGTTAATGTACTGATTAAAAAGACAGGAAACATCCTTATGATTAGCTGCAGTAAAAAAACTGACCCAGCTACAGAAACTGAAATTAAAACATCGACTTATTCCCCTATTTCTAGTCTAATTGGCACAAAAACGAAGTCGAGAAGAAGATTTTGTTTTCCTATGACGTGTAGGGCCCCATTAATCTCATTGTGAATTTTATTTTTGAAGACACAGTGCCATTGCTTTAAATACCTTCAATTCTCATCATATTTTTTAATCACTAGTTCACAACAAACTTTACAGCGCTATTCAGAAATTATTTTTTACGATTTGGACGCAACTTATTTGGAGCTGCCGAAAAAAACATTTATCAGCAATTATTTCTAAACTATCAAGAGGCTGCCACGATATGACTCTCGAATCTTATCGAAAGACAGACATCATTAATTTGATTATTTAGCTTTACGAATATAGCTTGACTATTACGTCAATCCCACTCCTTTTTTTGTCGTTATTGACCCAACAACAAACAATCAGGAGAACAAGCTTACGGCTAAATTTATATTTATCATATTTGAAGAAAATTTATCAGGCTTGAAACGCTTTTTAAAGTACATAAATGCATTAAAACATTGCCAAAATCCTCCTTTGTCACAGTAGATTAAAGGGACATTAGAAACAACCGTACCAACGTTTGGAGCTAGCAAACCATAAGACTCAACAATAAAAACCTTATCAGATAAAAAAAAATCACAACAAAACAGCCTCAGTTGATGCTATAATTTATGACATTTCTGAATTGCTCATTCGAATTGGTTAATATTAGCAGCGGAAAATGGAGATAATAATTCCGAAATTGCTTTCCTTTTCACAAATCTATAAACGTGAAGTGAATTTAAGTACGAGCAAGACTACGCGCGCGCGTGTGTGTGTGGGGGGGGGGGGGCATACCTCGATCCACCGTAGCTTCTGTCCGACAAATATTTTATTTTCAAAATAAGATCTATGGTCAAATTTAAGTAGAAGATCTATCCGGACTGAAACCGAAATTTAACGGCGCTACCAGCAATCGAACTAGAAATTTCGCCAGCAGTTCTGGAAATGCAAGTTTTGAGAGGAACGAATAAAACTGATTTAGTTTGTCAGATCGTTGGTTCGCCAAGACCTTTATTTTATTAGAGCAATTCCTTCTGAGAACCAAAAAATGTTCGAACGCAGCATTTAACCATAAGTTATATAAATTTCTCTCCCACCAATTGTCGGAACAAAAAAAAACTGTCGCTCAATTGAAAGAATGGGAAAAAACTTATTTTTTCAAAATGTTCTTGATTTTTTGGCATTTCTGTTTATCATGTTTTCCAAAACTAAATTTTTTTCCAGTGTTATTTAGTTCGTCGAATGGCTTGAGACCACCAAAGTTGAATGCCTTGAGACTAACAACAAAAAGCAAGACAAGTAATTGACCATCAAACAATTTTCAGACATGATCGTAAGTATAATTATACAAAAAATTATGATGATAGATCAGTTAAATTCACTTCACATCCACATTATCATAGATGCCTATGTCTTTCTATCTTTATTTTACAACCTTTGTCCAGTTACTAGCTACAGGCCAGGGTACTCCGAAGAGCTTCCCAAATTCCACAAGGAAAAGGACAACGACAGGTTCGTAATGATCAGTTAATTTTGTTTCAACTTAAACACAAATTTATATAAGTTTTCGGCATAAACTTGTTTTCAAGATAGTCATGAGGCAAAAAAGATAAAACAAATTGAGATATAACAAATAAGGTACTACAAATTTTGATCAGTATGAGACGAGTCATATATCAAATTAAAATTCTTTAAATCATGATTCGATCAACCTTACAAAAAGTTATACTGGTAATTTTTTTCCTATTCGATAGGTTCAGTAATTCATTTTTTGAAGACAAGAGCAAGCGCTTATGATTGATTTTCCAAAGATCTAAGCTTTACTAGTTCCTCTCATCACACGAACGCTCAAAAAACGGCACACATCTGTGAAAAATGTGCCATTTACAATGGTTTTATATTACCATTATTGCTCCTGTAACGAACTTCCAACAAGTATCCAATAGCCAAAACGCTTTCTTAAACCGTCAAGTTTCTTCCATTTCGTTCAGCAAAGATTCGGCACTGCTTCAAAATGAAGTGAAAATGACAGAAATGCTATAAAAACATTTAAAAAAAAAATTATTCAAACTATCATATAAAAATTGTTCTATAGTTAATTCCGAACTGTTGAGACCATCGGTGATCCTGAGTGCCTTAATTGGTCAAAAAACAGTGCTTTCTAGGTTGTATTACATCCAGGAGCGGATCTAGGGTTTTCTAGAGGGGGCGGATTTTTTGATTTTCTTAAGAAAAACTTTAGGGTCAGTCAGCCAAAAATGGATATCTCAAAATAGGACAAAGAGGGACCCTTTGGGTCGGCAGCCCCCCCCCCCTAAATCTGTTGGTGATTACATCTTCACTTCAACAATTTTTACATCCTTCACTCAGATAGATTCCCTGACCGAAAAGGATTTTGCTAAAAATTTGGCTTTAACTATAAATTTAATTTCTAATACAATAAAAACAAACTATTTTTCCGAATTCATTTATACTGATTATCAAAGAAACGGGCTACATCATTTAAGTTTGATATTTGGCATATATTGAAGAGCTACTTCCTAAGCTGTTCAAACTTCCACGTTTTATCCGGAGAAATAGTTAAAACACAGTTGTGATATTGAGTAAGAGAGGGAGAGTGAGCAATAGTCACAAAACACTCAATCTCACTCTGGCAAGACAATATTTTGTAGATCCTCGCTTGCTCATCGTTGCTCACAGCACTAGTTGACTCGTCCATGAAGAGAATATTAGGTCGGCTTAGCATCACCCGGCCAAATGAAAGTCTCTGCGCTTCGCCCTGGGAAAACACACTGGACCAGTCCCAGTCATGATCTTCCGTTATAGACCCGCATCTCTCAATAATATACTCTAAGTTCAGAGTTTTCAATACTTCTACTACTCTGTCGATAGTTGAGTCGTTAATCTCAACTATTTTCGGGTAGAACAGCTGTCGAATTAGAGAACCTTGGCAAAAATATGGCGTTTGAGGCAAGAACATTTTAGTTTTGTTCAATTGAAATGATACATTGCCACTTTGAACCTCCCACATTGAGTTAAGAATACGAAAAAGCGAGGATTTTCCGACCCCGTTAGGTCCTGAAATGAGCAACTTGTCGCCAGATGAAAGATTGAAATCTAGAAATTTAATCAGTACGTCATCATCTGTAGATTCAGCGTTTTCGACCATCGATGAAAACTTTTCTCCCCCTGGCAAACCAAAAGAGACACTTTCCACTTTCAAAAGATATTCACCATGTCCGGAGTTATCAGATTTTGAATTATCATCATGTAAACCACTATCACTTGAACTACATTGAAGAGCTTCTAATGTCTGAGAACCTTGATCTGAATTTTGCGATTCACGTTTCATTCTATTTTCGGCAATCATTTCAACACTGCCTTGCATAATTTGCAGGGTTTCTAACAACTCTCCGACCCTGTGAGTGACTCCCGCTAGCTCTGACACTTTGTTCGACAGGTCAATCAGTTGGCTGAAACAGTATATGAGATAGAGAGACTGAAACGCGTAGGCAGACACCAACTCTGACCTTTCGCCTGGCGATTTATGGTCAAACTGACCTCCGAAAATTGGAATGGCAATAACTAGATAGCTTTGAATAGCACCCATGTAGTCGTAAAACGAAGTGAAAGTCTTCACCACAAACTGTGAGAAAAAGAGTCTCGTTTGAACTGAGATTAATTTATCCAGCCGCTCATCGGCATTTATAGATTCGTACTTTTCCCCTCTGTAAAACGCTATGCTTTGACAACTTGATCGCACACGCATATGAAGAAACCGGAAATTCCCTTCCGCTAGCTCTTGCGCGACGGTTCGAGTCACGACGGGACCCATAAGGAATTTGTTCACGACAGTTCCGACGCAAAACACGCCAAAAATCACCAAGGGTCCGAAAACTCCAGTTGTCAAATAGCATTTACAGGCATAGTAAGCTATAGTGAATGGGGACAGAAGTAGAAGTGGAAACATATTTGCAAAGGTCAACAACATCTTATCCAGATCTGCTGCGAGTCTTTGGTCCACGTTGTCAATGAACTTTTCCGAGCTCAGGGTCGAATTGATATGGAAATAATTAAACCCCGAGAAGTATAATTTATGCAAATGTTTGCACATATTTTGTCTCCAGTGAACGTAAAGCATCGAAGAAGCATACTGAACTACGGCGTTGACCACTGATATCGCACTCATTAGAGCCAAGGCCTGACATAAAACCTGCTTGAATGCTGGAAAATCCTGATCCACAAGAGTTTTTGTGAACTTCGAAGCCAGTAAACCGACATAGTAGACTAAAATCTGCTGTAAAATAGAAATGAGAAGAATAAACGAGGAAAGAATAAACGACAAGTATCCATTTGAAAGTCTCAGAATTTCGAAGAATCTCGCAAAGAAGAGAAGGTTGATTTTATAGTGAGATTTTTTCGGTGCTGGTGGCTTAGGCATAATACTAGCTTCAAAGGAGCAGCAAAAGCATCAAATCACAACTTCAGTTCAATCATTCAACTGAAATCAAAGCCCGAGCAAGTTAAACTAGTGGCAAAGAAATATGCGTTTCAATGAAGCAAATAATGAGTTTAATGTCAAGGTTCAAAGGAATTTTACAAGGCTCAGGGTAGAAACATTTCGTAGCAAATAGAGATTGAGATGAAGAGATTTCCAAGCAACTTATGTTATATATAATAGACTCAGGGTAAAATTCACATGAAAATATTAACTGCAACAGTTTGAACTTCACTGAACTGAAGCATGGGTTTGTTGCAATGATATCATGCCTTATTATGTTTCTCATGGACGAACGCCAGCTTTGTTTTCATTAGAGCTAATCAAGTTCTAACTATCACATCCAGGATGTACAATTTTTTCACTTACCCCGTATTTAGTGCACGTGAAGGATGAAGGGCAGTGCTACTACGTAAAGTATTCCTATAATTCAAATTTACTAAAAGCGAATAACTCGCTTTTAACGAAAAAAATCGATTATCAGGTCCAATGCTTAAAATTTATTACTTGGTCTCAGGCTCTCAAGCTCTCAGACAAGAAGCAATTCAATTTGGTGCACTTCTGGCACGGAAGCAACAAAATGAAAAACAATCAGAAAAGTTCCCTACTGCTGTTAAAATCAGGAAATGGTTATCTTAATGTCTTGTTTGCATATGGATCTACGAATAATTTATGAATAATGAAAAACTTGAATTCTTAAGTCATAAAAAGCGAGCAACCAATCCTAACTATCGAGCAGCATTGGAACACGAGCGCTAACCTCCTGCCACGAGCTCAAGCACATCGCGATCCCTTACTATTTATGATGTTTACTTTGCGCCTGCTACTCGGCACTAAATTTTCAATTCTGCTTAAAAAAGCGGAAGTCGAAGTCCGATTAGTAAAATAGAGTTGTAAAAATTAACATAAAGTTGCAACTATTATCTTAAATTATTGAAACTACTCCAAGTCACTTAATCTATCTAAGGAGAACGCTGAGCATTTTAACGAATACTTCGCAAACATTGGCGCCAGGCTTTCACAAAGCAAAATAACTTGCACGGATAATAATGTTATCCGTCAGCAGCAATCGTTGTTTTTGAAAAAAAAAATTGATTTAATTGAAGTAATAAGTCATCGGAAATCTAAAAAATAAAGATAGTACAGATTGCTATGATATCAACAACGTTCTCGTCAAGCATTTAAAAACTATATTAGCAGGCCCTTTGACTGAAATTTTAAATGACTGCCTAACTTCAGAAATCTACCCAAAATTTTTAAAAATTGCAAAAATTGTACCAATTTTCAGGGAAGGAAATATCGATGACCCCTCAGACTATAGACCAATTTCGCTTCTTCCAGTTCTGGAAAAATCTTTTAAGCGTCTAATTTTCAGACGAGCACAATCATATGTAGACAAGTTTAATATCATCCGAAACTCTCAGTTTGGCTTCAGATCAAAAAGGAGCACTGTCGACGCCATCCTTACATTGTTGGAACAAGTTTCAACATCGCTATCGAACAAAAAACTAACTTCAGAATACTTTTTTAGACCTAACAAAGGCTTTTGACATTGTTGATCACTGTAATCTGTTAATAAAATAGGAACATATGGGATTTAGAGTGCCTGTCTTAAAACTCTTGGAATCTTACCTTGGCAATGGCTATCAGCACATCAACACAAACTCTTTTAAGACCTATCCTTGGCCACCTTTATTCATACTTTACACAACAGCTCTTCAAATAGCCACAAAAAAAACGGGGGTACTTTTGTATGCTGATGAAACAATAGACTATATTGCTCTCGCACATCAATCGACTTTGCTTGAAGTAAATGATTGGTTAGAAAAGAACAAATTAACACTAAATATCAAAAGAACCAAGACCATGAGCCACTGTCGGACCAAAAAAACTGAAAAAAGACCTGTCAAGTAACTTTTAAATGAAACCCAAATAGAAGATGTAGAATGTTTTAAATATCTTGGAATTCACCTTGACTGTACATTGAAATTTTATCAGCAGATAAGGTAAAAATAAAGTTTTGCAATTCCGTGGAGTGTTTTTTCAATTGAGAAAGTTTCTAACTGGACGGCAATTAATATTTGCGTATAAAGGTTATGTGCACCCAATTATCAATATGGAGTTTTAGTTTATGCGAATACCGACAAAACCAAACTGTTAGAACTGGAAATGAAAATCAGAAGGCTAATCAGAATAATTTTTTTATACACAGGATGAATTCAATTCCTGAAATAAAGCATGAAAATAAAATATATACCGTAAGAGAATTTTTAACGTACGAACTTCTCTGAAATTAACCGGGAAAACTATTCGAAAAGAGTGCCAAGTTGATCCCTTGAGATATTCTATTACTGAACAAGAGTTAAACGCGATATTTTCAAAGAGAAACAAATCAAAAGTTAGCTATAAATAGACTGAACAGAGGATCGATTACACCTAAAACTAGAGAAATGTTAATTTTGTAGTATTTTTTCCCGCCTGGGTCAATTTCTTGAATGGGGCTTCTCGGTTTCAATTGAATAGTTGTCATCATAAATTTTTGGATAATTACATTCTAGGAAACACGGTTTTCGGTTTTATTGGGCATGCTTTGAGACATTTTAATGCTCAATTTGTAGAAATTGTTTCTGTTGGTTTCAAGGTTTTAGGTAGAAAGGACTACCCGAGAAAACAAAAAAAATAATTTTTTATAAAAAGAATGGTTTAAAGGTGCGAATAAAGAGGTTTTACGTTTAATAAATGTTTACGGGTTGCATTGGATCGAAGAAGTTAACTAATTTTTTTGTTCTCCGCTTAATGAGACACCTGAAAACGGGCCGTGCTGGCTTAATGTTGTTCTCCCAAATAATTATAATTTGTATTTATAAATTTCTATAAAAAACTCTGTAACTAGATATCGTTCGGAAACAATTTATTATTATTATCTCGGTATTAGAGATTTAAAAAAATTAATCAAAAAAATGAGAAACGGCAGATGGCAAAATGAAAAAATTATTTTGTATCACTTAACTCAATTTTTGCGGTTTAATTAGAGTTGTGAAAATCAAAACACACGTCAAAACTCAGATACTGTGTCTTCGATTGCAAAGATACATTGTCAAGGAAAAATTAAGCCCCAATTGATTTCAGCGGGCACTGTGCTATCATTATGTCGGGCAAAAATTTGAAAACTTAGTTCCAAAGTTATCGAAATAATTTTCATTTTCGTCGAGGTGGATCCAATAACACATTACCTCCATTAGAAAATAGCACTTAATTCTTTACTCGCGTCAAAACTTGGTGACCGGTATATCACCGTTATCAGGCCAAATCACAAGAAGGGAAATTAGATACGATGAAAGCTAAGCATTGAGCAGAAAGCATTCAAGAAAAGAATACTTCCAAGAGCATAATACGTCAAAAAGCTGAACGAATCAACTGATGGAAGTTATAAGAAGCACCTTAATTTAATCCCTCAATTGAGTGTTTGCCGTGAATGGTAGTTTGAACGAGGTAAAACATTTCATGTCGAGTCTCGTACCCCTTAAGGTATGAACATTTGATTGATCCGACATGAACGTAAATGCAAGTCATGGGTGATACTTTGTTCTATCTGACTGGTGTCTCCTATTTTTAAAAGCCCTTAACGCAACAATTGTCAGGGAAATCGATGAACTTTTTTAGTTGCAATTGAAGATAAGTAATTTGAAACACAGAGGTGAAGCAGAGCTTCACAGCATTTGCGATACAACACAATATAACATAACACGCTTGCGAAGAGAAAATGAGACGGAAGTATAAACAAAAAACTAGATCTACAAACACTTCAAACGTTTGAATCGACTGATGTTCAAGTTCATGAGAAAAAAGTCGCAAAACAAATCATGAGCCTTATATAAGCGTTAAGCATTCCTTACCGAGCGGCCTCTTAGACGACAATACTAGGATACAAAACCATTCAGCCAAAAAAAGAAAAAGCTAACACTAACTTGTCGTAAAAAAATTAGAGATTTCAGGTTTCAAAATCCAAGTTTTTACACCCTACACTCCTGAAAACATACAAGAACACAACAACAATTTTTACCCATAGAATATAAAATAAGGTGACTAAGCTGATGTAAAATAAGCCAAAACAAAACGATTAAAAAGGAAAACTGAAAAAAAATAGAACGGAATGTATTTGAAAATAGTTCATAATATAACAAGTTACAGAACGATTTTCAATTACACTACAAATTGTTTAAATCAGAAGAAAAGTTTATACGTTCGAAAAAAGCCGAGAAAAATATGCAGACAAACGGTAATCCGACTATTCAAAACTTCAAGAAAAAATCTGATTAAACTGTATCGAAAAAAAAACAAGATCCTCAAGTCCCACGCTTACAAAATCCAGGGCTTTTGGGTTACCACTAGGCAAAATGGAAATATGCATCAAGGTGTTGAGGTTCCATAATAAAGCAAGTTTAATTTGTTAGAGAGGTGCAAAAGTTATACACGGAAGTAACCAAGTGAAATAAGGAAACACAATTTCATTTGCTCTTTGATTATTTTTTGGAAACGGTATCCGTGTAAGATAACATAAGATTCCATGAAGAAAAACACTAGGATCCATTTTTTCCAACGTTCAATGCTCGGAAAAACAAAAAACAAATCGACATAGAAGAGGTCAGTGCCAGTCAGTGATGTCTCAATTTTAATAAACCTATAAATAGCGTAAGATGAAATAAAACATTTGACGTAATTCGCATTCCAAGTATATTTCTCCAGTTTAGACCCCGAAATCAAATTTAATACCAATTGACTTACAGATAAAAAGCTTTAAAGGCCTTTGTCAAAAATATCACTTAGTTGTTGGGACAACGGAATCGAAACTACTGATCTTCCTTTAATGCGCCTTGGCAATGAGATTTGAATATTATAAAAATAATATAAATTTATTTTTCTATTATCTTTTTCCATTTATTTTTATTTCACACTACATGCTAAAAAATTGCGAATTATTGTGAACAATTATATTTGTGTGCTTCGTCCTAATTTTTGGGCTTCGTCCTAATTTTTGTCGGTTGAATTTCGTTTTATCGCAGTTTTTATTAATGAACCTTAACAAATTGGATGCTCATTCCCACTTGGCCTGGAGTTAACACAATTGCCTTTGCATCCTAAGGTTTGGGGTTCGAGCCCCAGTCGGACCTCTCTTTTTCAATATAAATGATTTTTTGAGTTTTCTCATTTGAGCAATTTTTACGTTTATTGAGTCCTCTTATTTCGTCATTTTACCAACTCAAACTTTGAATACCCGTTTCTTTGTTTTTTATTTTTTTTCTATAAAGATTTAAGCTTACGTTTTGTCAGCTGAAGTCAACTTTTATGAAAAACAAAAAGAACTACTGATTCAAAAGTAATTTCGGATGCTAACGTATAAACTATAAAGTATGAGTTTCGAGTTTTAAAAGAAGTTTTAAGACATGAGAATGATTATTTTGCCATCGAATATTATGTAAACCTTATTTTGAAATTGATGCAATGGGCGATATCTATAAAAACATCGGTATTCAACCAACGGTAAGTGTAAGCACAAGCTGATTGTACAGAAAAATCGCATTAAAGTACCGACAACATTAAGATGAAAAAACTAAGAATTATCATTTTGTTCAATTTTGGGCAGTGTTTTGAGCGTGATGTGATAAGAACAAAACAAAATCTTATATCATTAATTAATAAGTAATACCCGACTACATTTTTACCTCTTAATCGATTTCTAACCAATTTTTCTTGGCATAGAGAAAATTTTCAATTTTTTGAAAATTCACTCGATTTTAGAATTAGAGTGCTTTACAATAATACATCACTCGAAACAATTGGATAATTATTTGTTTCACCTAATTTTGCATTGAAAAAAATTTAAAAAAGCTTAAAACACACCCGAAAACAGTTCCTCCCCACTTTCATTTGTCAAACAAAAAGTTAACAATAGAAAAATTGCTCAGAGGCTCATTATGCAGCCGAATAAAAACTAATATATATTTTCAAGCATTTTCTCTGTAATCGTCAAAGAAACATCTACCTAATTTTGTCAAAACGACATTTTAATGAAACCACGAAATTGGAAGAATTTTGTACTTAGATATCTCTAATTAAAAAAAACTTTGAAACTTTTATTTCACGCGAAACTAATTTGCTGATTCAACCAACTGTCAGAAACAGACTAGAAGTCCCGAAGTCTTTGATTTAAAGCAGGGAAAAGTATGAATTCAGCTGCATAAAACAGCGCTTCCACAGCAGTTTAAGTTTAAAATACAGAAATAATAAAAATATTAATACCACAGATGCGAAGCTGAGCTTCGCAACGCTTGCGATTCCAAAATGAATGACTATGATTGAAATCAAATGCCAAAAAAAAACTTCAAAAAAATCGAATTTTGTCAAAAAAAATTGCAAAAGCCCAAAATATCTAGAACAAAATTACCTGCATAATTATAAACTTTACAAAGAACTTTCGAATGCAAGAATGAAGTGGAACTTTCAATTAACTCCTTTCTGCGGAAACTAAGTCAGAAAAAATAAGCAGACCCAAAAATCTAGAATAGCCGAATATTTTCAATTGGCAAAGAAACAAGTCCCAACTGGAAACGAACTCTTGGGCTAAGCCGGCAAAATTTGGGCCGAAATCAATTAAGCCTACTATAAAAAATTAACATCGGAAATTTTTTTTTACCAGTACATCCAGTAACACATCAACTCTAGGCACATTAACTATAGACATTAACTCTAACGTGCAACGAGCTAAAAAGGAGATATCGATATATATTTAAACACATGTATCTATATATATACCTATACATATTTATGATTTTTTGTTTAACTTTTCGTTTTTTAGTCTTCTCACTGTAGTTGGTAACAGCTACTTTTAATGGTATCAGAATCGTTCAATTGTTTTGCTCGCGCCACGCACAGAAAATATAAATGTTCAATTTTTACATAACCTGCAATTCGCTTTTTATTTTGCCTTTTATCAAGGGTTTACAAACCAAATAATGATGATAATTTCTTTTACAGTGTACCATAAAAACAAAAATATCCCATCGTTTCAAAACTGAAAAAAAACAGCAACCATTTCGCAATTTCCAGAATTTTCAAGAATTTGTACTTCATTTGAAACTTTAGTTAATATCCTCTGCGAAAGATACTTAAGAGTAAAATTGATGATGCATTGAGCAAAATTAGGACACGTTTATTAAGAAATTTATCTTCCTCTAGAAACATCTATAAATTGAAATGCACTTCCGAAAATAAAAATCACTTTCTCTTTGGACTTTTGTAGAACGGCTAAGGAACTTTTTTTCAGACCAATTAAGGCGATCGAAATAGTTTTTTTATGTCAAATGTGTATACTTCAATGAAGATATCAACACACTTCGTTCAAAAGAAAAAGGATATTTTGCCGGCAATTATTTATATAACTTTCTGCGGGTTTGAAAATTACAAATTGGCTATACAATGGATTAACATATGCGCACATTAAGGATTTACATATGATGCTGAAAACGTAAGAGCTATTTTTGTATGGCGAATTATCCTGAAAAAATGAGCATATTCCAAATTTTTTTGAAAAACAAAATAAGCGGACGAGTTTAGCAAGTAAAATTTTTCTTCATAAATAGCTTTTACCAACATATGGTAAAAGACAGTCTGAACATTCAGTGCTACGCCCTGATATACAAGCAGTCTTATTTATCCCCTCCTCGTAAATTTTGCAGAGACTAAATTTACCCTCTAATTATTAACATAATTTGATGCGAGCTTCTAAAGAAAAAAGTCAGATCATTAATACTGCGATTGAGCCATTTGAAAGATTTTCTCAAAAAAACTGTCAGGCAATTTTTGCACAGTATATGAATGGAAATAAATTCTCTTTGTGCATTACTTCTTAGCAACAAAAAAACTTGAAACATTACATTCAACAGATTACATTACATTTAACGTTTCGGCTGAGTTTGAGTCAGATTTCACCCCTTGCGTGGGCATTAATTTGGCAACAGAGCACGCATTGATTACGCAGAGGCAAGTTCAGCTTTGCACCACTTATACATGAAAGATCGCATGAAAACCTAGCTTTTATCTTCATAAGTTTGTCTCAATGTGTCACGAAAAAAGTTCATTTTGAGGACAACTTTTCAAGAAATACTATCATTAACAAAATACCACCAACGTTACTTAATTCTTAAAACTTGGGCAGACGCACGTTGAGCCGAAAAATTGTTGAGCTTGGAAGCATCCTAAGAATCCAAGCTTTTAAGCCCAACTCACTTCGAAACAGCCACGGAACAGTAATTTTTTGTACTTGACGCAAACTTTGAATCGACGGGGTATATAAGATGCAAAAATGCTCAAAAAACGTTTGTTAGTCAGCGAAAATCTGTTGATTCTGTTAGAAAATAGCACTGACGTTTCAAAAACTAACCGGAACTATTTAGATATTTATGAAGCTATGAAAAACTAAAACATGACCAATCGAAGATTAGATAAGAGAGATGAACGCAAGTAAACATAAAAAAACACTAAAAAATCTCATCTTTCGAATTTCAAAGAAAAAAATAGATGCCCCTACAGCTCTTTGAATTTCTAGAACGATTTGTGATTGGCGCTTTTTTGATAACATTAACCCAATTTGAGAAAACTGGATCAATAGGTAAAGTTTTTTTTCCGCTGGAAATCTAAAAATTAAATTCCATTTTCGAAACTAGAATTCTTTCACGAATTTTTGCGCCATTTTCACGTTCGTATTTGGAGCATACTAGTTACGTCACTTTTAGCAGATGATCTTCAATTGAACTCAAAAAGTGCATTTATACTTAAGTGTATGAATGCACATCTGTAGTTAATAGACTGTTAAGACTTTTCCTGAAAAAAAAAACAACAAAAAATAATCAGCAAAACCAATATCAGAGTCGTAACTAAGTTCAGTACTCTTAAAAAAATAAAAACCAACAAGGATTATCCAAAATTTGAAAAAACTCATCAAGTTTGCATTCAATATTTTGAAAACTACTTCTTCAAAATAATCCATTCAATCAGAAAATCGATAGAGGTTGCAACGATTCTCTCGAAATTACACGAACAAAGAAGTGCAGCACACATTTTGGAATTATTGTGTATCCATAATTTTTCGACACAACAAGTACATGATTAAAATAGCAAGAGACTCAAGAACTATCAAAGAGGAATTGGAACTTTGTTGCCGTTAAAGAATGAACTAAAACATTTTTTATAGAGTTCCACAAGTGGGGTTAAATTGAACAATCGCAAGTTTAAACTTGGATCCTAAGTCTTATTGATCTCATAACCATTATCGGAACCTTGTAGAAAACAAAATATTAGAAAAATAAGCCGACAGAATTAAAGCCGACAGCGAATCAGCTGAAAATCAATTGAAAAAATATATATACGTACTGCCCAAGTAGTATACACGGCAGTCATATATGTACCGAATGCAAGGTGGTATATCCAATTCGGAAACTAAAACGAGCTTAATCGACAACCATAAAGCCGAAAAAACATCAGCAAAAAAGTATTGAAACTAAAAAAGTTTAAAGTAAACAAATGTGAAAACATTAAGTCCCCCTTCCCCTCAGAACACAAACGCACACAATTTTTTTCGGTTATCAAACGATGAAAAAGAAGAGGACACTATGTCGATATAAATTACGCCGAAACCGATTTAACCAAAAAAAAATCAAAAAAATTTTAAAAAACGAAATTTCAACAGATCGTGTTGGTAAAATTACAAACAATGTGTAAATCGAATTTCGCTACGCACTAAAAGCAACTACAATGAAAATATTTTACAGCGAAATTAAACGGTTCTCATATAACGCAATTGAGTCGGCAAAACATAGGCAGACAAATATTAGGCGGACAGTTTAATTTGAAACAGAAAATTTCCCGTTTAAAAACATAAGTCCAGGTCAGATTCGAACCCAAGACCTTTGCGGTTCCAGGCCCATTCGATACCTCCAGGCTAAAAGTGCAGCAGATACTAAGAAATTAGAATTCATTATGAATTAAGATACCATCAGGCGTCCAGATGAGTCCTGTATACAAAGTTATTTATGGGAAAAAGGTCTGATACCCGATTGCAATACCCTTGCTAATCGCAAGGGTATTTATGAAGTAGTAATATGATATGAGTAGCTTTTAAATGCAAAATACCACAATCCCATAAATTCTTAACACCATATCAGATGGGAACTAAGCCATACAACGTATCAAAAACCATAAACAAAAGAACCGCAATTCAGAAAACTATACGGAATAGTAACAAAAAACACTATCATAAATTCACACACGCGGAGCAGAGATTCGCATTAATGAACCAACAGCAACATACCGTTGCGTTTAAAATGATGGCAATAAAAATTGGCCCAAGCTGCCGTTCTCAAATACAAACAAAAACAACAAAAAGTACTAAAAACGTCATCAGGTAAACACAAGAAAATACAAAACTATTCCCTGAAAAAAAATCAAATCCAAAATTTTATTTAAAAAAACTTCAAGGCGACAAGATTCAAACTCCGACATTCCGCTCAACAGTCACTCGCCTTATCCACTTAGCTACGACATCTTTTATTGTACATCATGTATGTAGAGCCAAAACCGGCAGGTCTAATGTGCCTTTTCCCTCCCCCTTCTACTGCGAAATATACAAGTAAAAAATTTGTTCATATTGCCACAGGGGTGGATCTAGGATTTTCTCAAGGGAGGGGGAAGGAGAGTTACAAAAAAACGAAAATTTTGTCAACCTTTTTTGACGTAATGATTTTTTTTGACGTGGTGAGCTAAATTGATTTTCCGAGCTCTCTCAAATCACTGAAAAGATCCTCTGAGCTCTGTCAAATCACTGAAAAGACCCTCCGAGCTCTCCCAAATTGCAATAAAAAACTTTTTCTGAGGCCGACCAAATTGATTTTGGCGATCAAAAATAGTATATATTTGCGCGAAAGGCGCCTTAAAAAAATTCAGGGTCAGCCAGCCAAAAATGGAGGTCTTGAAATAGTGCTAAAGGGTAGTCAGGGGGTCGAATCCCTGAGGGTGGGTGAGCGTCTAAACCCCCCCCCCCCCCCCCTTAAATCCGCTACTGCATTGTCCGATAGTTCTGAATATTAACGTACGAACAAATTAAGCCATGACAAACATATTTAGTCAAAAACGAACCTCATAAAACCACTCATTAAACCATTAAATTTCTGTTCGTGTGAGGGTGGGGCAGGAAAAAGAGCCGTAAAATGGTGCGCTAATAAAACATTACCAGTGCCAGAAAAAGCTTTGACAAAAGATGTTTTTTTTTCAAAGCTTCTATATCTTTTGATTTTAAAAACTGGTTAAAAGATATAATTTTTGCAGCACAGAACATTGAATTAAAAACCATTCTTTTTTCCAGGCAGTCTATAGCTAAAGTACAGTTTTTTCACATTTCTTTTTCTCAAAAAACAAAGCTAAAAAATATCGAATCAAATATTTAATTAGTATCACAAGCAAAGACAAAATCTGTTATTTCATTCACAAGAAAATCAAACACTCAAAATATGCCAAAGAAAAACTACAAAAATACATTGATTGGGTAGAAATGACCAACCACAATAAACCGCAGATTTGAAATTTTTCAAAGTATTCACTCAATTTCTACAAACAATAACAACTATTTCTGAAAAACAAGATCATGAGTTTCTACCAGTACATGATTAAGTATTATCTTCAAAAGAAGCCAATACGTTGGTTCGATTCTCATTAGTATCCAACTTTAAACTCTTTTCGTTTGCCAAGTCTAGAAGCGCTACAAGCGTGATCGGAATTGAAAGATCACCAACAGCTCGCTCGGGCAGCCTTCTTTTTGCTTTCGCGAATAGCTCAGTTAGTTCAACTGTACTTTCCTTATCTGTATTTTCAGTTTCCTTGGCTTTATTTATCAGGGTCGCCAACATACACTGTTTGACTTTTCGCACATCAACAGTTTTTGCTCGTTTCGAGTAGTTCAACTTGAACTGTTGAGTGTACACTGGTTGGTCAACAAGAGCATTATCATTAATTTCGTTTTCGTTATTAGCAAAATCATCAACGTCAAAATCATCGCCATTGGCATTAAAGAACTGAGGTTCATCGTCATCCATGTCTTGCTTATCATTGCCATCATCTTGGTAATCGTCATCTCTGAATACTGGTGCTACATTACTCTTATCCAGTTCATTTTGATAATTATATCCCTCCTCAATTTCAATATGAACATCTTTTGGGACTCTTTTATCCGACTTATGGAACTTCGCAAAGTCTAGTTCCAGCTCAAAGTACGAGGTCCACTTTTGACGCGGGTACTCCTCGCGACTCAACTCTGCGCATGTTTTCTTGTTTTTGTCCAGGTTTCTGTCTGACAAAGTAGTCGCAGCCTGCCTTTTCTCGTTAGCCAGTGACACAGTTTCCAACTTGTATTCCACTGTTATGCTATCCGGTGATGTTTTGGTTTTTTTCTTGACAGCTTTACTGCCCCTACGCTGCGCAGCTTTTGCTCTGGTTCCGAAAAACGCATTAAGTACTGGCTCACTGAAGTTGGTAAATTCTCCCGGCTGAATGAATTTCAGTAGGTTCTCAAGTGATGGTTCGATCACTGTCAGTTGACTTTGACCCATTAAATCAAACTCACCACTACTTGACTCACTTCCATGCGGCACAGCTCCAAAAGTCTCCTCGAGGCGAGAAACAGATCCAATGTTCTCATCTTGATCAAAATGAATAGAGTAGTCATCATTGTCCGGAACTGGTGGTGCGTCCGGGTCGAAAGCGAAGTTGTCTTGAACATCAGTCAAAAACTTGTCCAATCTCGAATCATTAATTCCTTCATCATTAGTTCTGTTGAGCAGTGATTCATTGAATATCCTGTAAATTTCATCTATAGGTGGACACAAAACCTTTCGTTTCAAATCTTCTAACGTAGGTAAATTTAATGCATCTTTTGAGATCAGTGGGAAGGTACTCGCGTCAGGGTATTCCGTTTTAAAAATTCTCATTTTTTCTTTCCCATCAGTCACTATTCGTTCTTTTCGATCGTCACCTTCTTCGATAGGTAAATTCAGACTCACGAAATCGTTATTAGTCGTGTCAATCAATGATCCCGCTTTGAGCCGAATTGCATCATGGTCAACGTTATACACCACGTGTTTAAAAATCTTGCTGGTGTCTTGAACGATACACTTGAAGTTTTTCTTTTTCTTCTTCAATCGGATCGGCACTTCAGATTCCATATCCGCTTCTCCATCGTCCGCATTTTCCTTGTCTTCTTTCTTGCCCCCTCCCAGGATATTTGCTACTCTGTATGCATCAGTGTGTAGACCATCAACACGGTACGAATAAATTTTTGCACCAACGTCAATCGTACATCCTGCAGTTTGAAAAAACTGGTCTTTATTGATGGTTTTCAGTACTTCTCCCATCATGTCAATTAGATGCAAAGAAAACGCATTTTTCGAGTTCAACTTTCCGGAATTAGCAGCTTGGATGCAACTCTGATAATGACTCACAACTTGAGCTGTGTCCATGTTTGGTCTCGACACAACTTCAAGTTGCTCTTTATTTGGCACATGAGAGCTAGACAGAACATCGTCTGCTCTCACAGATCTTCTGGCTTGGTTCTGGTGGGTATCACCGTCCGTCAATTCGTCCGTATTTGCCTTGGAGGCGGGCGAGAGACATCCTTCTTCAATCACCGATGAGTTGAAAGTAGCATTAAGGAGTGATTGACGAAGCAGACTCTTTCGTCGCCGCTTTTCATTGTTTTTCGGTGTTTCGCTGCTTGTAGCACTCGATGTATCTGATTCGGTCATGCTTAAGTAGTTATTATCTGAAAACAAAACTTGTTTTTATTCCACAAGAAAGTCAGTTAACTTCACTAAGTCCAAAATTTTCTATCTAACACACAGGCGAGGTAAAACTTCGCAAACATCTGTGAACAGCTTAAGAATCAAACCTTATAGATAATTGATACAGAGGCGAAGCTGCTCTTCGCAAACAAGCGAAAAAATTAGGCCGTCAATTAAAGGATCCCCAACCCGCACTCGCTATTTGAAGTACAAGTGATAAGTTTAACTATACGAGAAAACTTATCACTTGTACTTTAAATAGCGTGTGGACTTCAAGTTCCTTTAGTTCACGGCCTCATAAAAAGACCAAAAACCTTCTTATCTCAATACAATAGTGAAGGAGTTCTCAGCCGGATTACTCGCCGCCTAAGCAAAGTGTGAATAGAAAGCTGGTAAATAGCTCAAATAACTTGCCTTATTGATTCGAAATCCCAATTAGTTCGATGGTCAAAAAACAGACATCAAAAAACCGCGTCCGGTTGAGATTCAAACCCCAGACTCTAAACTACAAATGCACGCCTTAAGCTAACTCATTAAAAACGACATATGCAAAACTTCATATGTTTGTCTCGATTGATATTCAATTTGCGGATCACATATCCAGAAAGACAACCGACAGCAATAAAAAAGCAATCGGAAAAATTTAACCGAGAGGCAACAACTAAGCCGACAATACTTTGATCCGAACAAACATTTTCATGACAAACCTAATGAACTAATTTGGCAAGCCCCTTCAAACGATGAATTATAAGATAACAAAACCAAAAAACATATCCCGACACCATTTGAAAGAAACAAACCTTTCATACGAAAAAGGAAATCAGAAAATTGCAAGCATACAGAAGGATAGCCGGTTGCTGTGGAGCTAGCACAGAAAGTTCCTACTACAAAATGTGTCGTTTTGGTTCTTGGCGCGATCAGAGGATCTGAACCTGAACGAAAGCCTAGAACTTCGATAGTAATAGTAAATAAGGTACATTTGATTCCAAATTTCCTCTTAAAAAAATCGAAATAAAAAATTTCAGAATTCCATATTGGAACTTTTTGGAAAATTAATCTAGATTAAGAAAACTGGATCAAAAGATACATTTTATATTCCGCTGGAAATCTAAAAATTAAAATCCACGTACCAAATAAAATTCAATCACGTCTTTGCGCCATTTTCACATTTGTAATTTGAGATCGCAATTGGCCAATTTTCAGCAAAAGACTTAAACTGAACTCGAAAAAAGCATATCTACCTGAGCGCAGTCCTAAGTTTTGTAATTACTGGAGCGAATTCAACTCCCGTATCCTAAAATTAAGTTCGAAATAGGATTTACTTTCTGGATGTTTAACTTAAACGGTCCTATTGAAAAACTGATATAGCTGACACAGATGTATCAGATCTGACATTAATATCTATAATTATGATTACCAGCAAATGAAAAGACAAATCAACATTCGAAAAAAATCACAAAAATCGTTTTTTTTGTCAAAAAAAGTTTCGTCTAAGAGTTATTGAAACAAAATTGATTGCACCGTTGAAATCTTTGCAAAAGCTTTCCTGAAAGGAAACCTAAAAGAAACCGAACCTTTCTGCGGGACGCAAAACCCAAATTAGCAGACACCAAAGTCTAGTATATTCGAAAATTTTCAGTTTCGACAAAAAACAGGTAACGACTGAAATCGAACTTCTGGGATTTGTCGTCACAAGTATGAGTGTTACCGCTGCACCAAACGCACAGAACAGTCCATGAATTTATAGAGAAAACAACTTCCAAAATCTTTTTATGAACAGCATGAAAAAACAACAAAAAAAATTGGGAAAACTTGGAACATAATTACTAGCCCAAAACCGGTATACACTGATTAGGTTTTTTAAAATTCTAATGAAAAATGGCAATTTTAGGCAAATTTGATGCTGCGATAACTAAGCCGACGGAAAAAAGCAGACAAACAGAAGTCCGATTAATTCCGCCAAAAAAAACAGGTCCTGGCCAGATTCGAACCATTGACCTTTGTTTTATATGTTACCTCTTCGCAATATGCGCAAACTAACTTCTGACTTTTTATTTAACATGAACCAAAGGTAAAATGATTCATGTGATTCTGTTAAACTAGTTGTTAACCCGAAAATTAATCAAGATGTGAACAATAAAATTTGAGCAAACACCGAGAATTAAATTCCTGTTTTTTTTGTTTCAGTGTGACTCTTTTCATTGTCTGTGTGATCTCATTTCTACTTCTCGCCATAGCTGGTCTGATAATCAAATTCTGCTGGCAACAACGACAGGCTAAAAAACGCTCCATGTACTTCCGGGATTGTCAATCAGAATACAGCGGCCTAGTAAATAACGATTACTGACTCAAACATGAGCATGCATGCAAAACCAATGAAAAAACTAATTCGCGGTAAAAGTATGGTATTTGGGTCCCTGAAAAAAGCAAGAACAAAAGTATTTCTGTTTTGATAAATGCCGAAAAACGCAATTACACAAATTTGAAAGCAATTTTTCAATAACTTTGAAGCCTGATTTATTTTCTTCAGGGATCCTTTCACAATTTAGGGCCTAAGCAACCATACTTGTATCAAACTCGCGAATAATGAGCTCTCGAAATCTGCTTTGTTCGGCGCTTTCTGAAAATACAAAAAGCAAATTGTTGGAGCTGTTTATATTTGGTAGGATGGGGGTGGGGGTTTATTGGGAAAGAACACCATGCTCTGGATCAACCTTTTGTTCTATTAATTCATTAGTTTGCAGTAGCTTGAATAGTACTTAAGACGCACGTAATGCATGGTTACATCAGAACAAATTTTGAAAAACAATGTGCATAGATAGTAATCAATTTTCTGTAGCAACAATGACCAAACAGTTGAAGTATATTCAAACAAGTCTCAAATAAACTATTTTCAAAATTTTTGTGCTAAGCTATACTGCATGAATGATTTCAAATGCAGATATCTTGAACTTAGTAAGAAACAGCATAGTACATCACATTTTGGACTGCCATTGACACGCAAACGACAGCTCCCAACATGAACCCGAAAGCCCTTTCAATTCCTCTTTCATTTAAATACGCTATAGAGTGGATAAACCTCCCCAAAGCAAACGCTCTGAAATGCCACAGAGCAACTACTGGGTCTGGCCGGGAGGCACAGTAGAAAATTCCCAATCCTAGAAAAGGGAGCAAGTTCTCGACATCATTTCTATGAGCTCTTTGCACTCTTTCTACGTCTTTGTTTTCGCTTGTAGCAGGCGCCACTCCTTGTCTTTGAGCATCTTCTGGATTGACAAAAGATTGAGTAGCTCGCTTAGTTTTTCCTGTCCACAGGGCCAGGCCCATCATTTTCACAAGTGAGATAGAACCATAAAAAGCAAAACCTTTGAACACAGCGTCGTCGTAGGGGAGCATTTTTGATGTCTGGAAAATAAGATATATGATTAGTGATTGCCTTAATTTTGTTATCATAGCTCCATTTTCGAGTATTGAGAAAATCCATTTCGTGTGTACATTTAAGGCTAATTTTAGTGATACGAAAAAAAAACAGTGCGTTAAAGTTACACACAGAAGCGAAGCTGTGCTTCGCACCACTTGCGATAGAAAACCGGGCTCTTTTCCAGTCCCCCCTTTTCAAAATACCGAGTTTTATGTATGTTTTACGTGTTATTACGGCTAAATGCGTGATGTTACGCTGTAAAGTATGAAGAGCAAATTTGTTCAGTTGTCGATTTGTTCACCACGCCAAATTTCATTGCAATATGATAACTTTAAATAAGCTTTTTAAAATTGAATTTGAAAGGGGGGACCGCTAAACCAGAGAAATAAAAAAAATTCGAAAATGTCGAAAAAAACTAGATCTACCAAAATGAAACGGGACAAAAACATGCCAGGGCAATGGAATGTGAAATTCGAATCGAAACAAATTTACCGAGCGGTAACAAAAACGATAATACCTTAGCAGGAACCCTTCAAGCTGAAAAAAAACCAACAAGACTTAAAAAAGGTCCCCCTCCACTGAAAACAACCAATGGCACATACAAAAACTTTTCGCTCATCGAAAAACACAGTATGAGTCCATTAAGCCAATATAATTTAGGCCTGAAACTTATCAGGGTCAAATTATTTCTTTTACTTCACATTTACTTTACTACTGCAACAATGTTAATATTGTGTTTGGTAACTAATCTAAACAGGTAAGCGTGCTTATCGAGTCTCTGGCTCTGAGCCCCTCCCTATAAGTACTGAAGTTGTTTTTAGATTTACTCTTTACATAGGTGCGCTTATTGAGTCTCTGGCTCTGAGCCCCTCAAAGATAGATAGATAGATAGATACTTAAATTAGTTATAGAATGACATCTATAAATCGTAATAAGACATAAAAAATTAAACTAAATGTCATGAAGTCTGCGCAGCAGGCGATACGGAAATATTTTCATTTGCCTCTCCATCTTACAGCGAGCAATAGGTGGATTACGACAGCGCAGGTTGTTTGCTGAGTAGGTAGAACGTTTCGGAACTAAATCAATGTAACATTCGTCTACTGCAGTCACACATGAGGCTTAAGAAAAATAGGCCCTATAACCACTGGCTCAAGGGTCAGGGACACTATCTCTTGTGTTTTTCTACCTCAAGAACGGTCGGAGCCAGTTCGGTTCGCTTGTGACATGAGACTACGACCCGTTACAGCTTAAAGGCTACTACTAAAATATCCCCCCACTCTAGAATTAGAAACGTCCCCATACTTAGGTCTCTAGATACCCAAAATACATGAACGCCGTTAAAAACCGGGTTGGAACAATCCGTTAAGTTACTTTTTATTAGACAGTGGAACTTTGATCCATTTCAGATGGATCAACCTAAAACTCGCCTTACCTCAACATAACAATTATAAAACACACTCTAGGAATTTAAATTTGTACTCACATAGTAGCACGCTCAAGAAGTGGGAAATAATCCAGTCGTTAACTAACTCAAGAATTAAATAACGTAACTAAATGAGTCTAATGTTTTATAGTTTTAACAATGAGAACGAGTTTATACTCTAGACAATAGTTTTCTTGTGAACCATTAGGACACTCAAGCTGTCCACCTTTCCACCGAAGGTTCACTCTAGTCCAGTTCCGAATAATACTCCAGTCGTTTGTGCCATTCCGCCGGATGACACAGTATAACCTTCCCGCGACGGAAAGAAAAGTGACTAAAGGCCTTACGAACAGAAAAGTGTTGCGACGGAGGGTCAGAATGTTCTGGAATTTTTATTTTTAAAATTTCGATTTGAAGGAGAACATTTCTGAGAAATAGAAAAAAGACGGCCATTTTGAATAAAATAGAGAAAAAGGAGAACGACGCCATATTTTGTGACGAACGGTTGTATCCGAGACGAGAAAATTACGGAGCCTCTTATCGTGGCAATAACACACGATAAGGACCTTAGTGACGGATATTTGTGGAGACGGAGGCTTCAGTGGGGGGAAGAGAAATACCACGGAACCCTCCCGGGACACGAAATATAGGAGATAAGAGTGTTGTCTCAAGAAAATCACGGGAGCGGAGGCTTGGTCCCCCAGAGACTGTTATATGTGAAGGGACTGTGTAAACTAGCCATAACAGTTGCTGTAATGTCCTAGATCTGAATTAAACACCGTTATTATTTAATATTTCAGAGCATGAGTAGATAGAGAAAGGAAAGGGTCAATCCATCTCCAATGGATTTAATATAAAACTGTCACACAAAAACATATAAAAATAGGTTGTTCGAGCCGTGTTTTTAATGACAATCACGTAGTCTGAGGATCCGAGACTCAGCTATGTGGTTGTGTTCGCATGCAAACGAAAGCTGATCAAAAGTCGTTTGACTGATGGCCTAAAAATAGTAACTTTTTACTTTGCCCTAGACAGACCAGAAAATCAACTGGCAAGGTCGAGACGGTGAAAAACGAGTGGAATTAAGGTAACTGACGCCTGCCAGTCGTCAATAGGTACTTTTTCTACGCTCCGTCGCTGTGTGATATTTGGGCGAATGTTACATAGACGTTTTTATGGCGCTCCTGGGTGGGCCTGTTAAAGGCATGAAACCATCATGATCAGCAAGCGTTTCAGCGACGTACCCTCCGCTCCGGGCGTATGCCCGAGTTAGAGGCCTTAATGACCGTTTTCGTACTAGGGGGAAGGTGCGTACCCCTCCGTCTAGTACGATTTAGCTTTTTAACTTAGTTAACACCGAAAATTCCGGGGGTCGGAGGGTTAGGTGGGAAATCTAGAGCCCGCTTGTCCTGAGGTCCCAGGACCAAAAACAATTAAAGAGAAAGCGTAAAACCAAACAAAAAATAGTGTATAACCGAGAAAAAGCCAAAAATAATTATTTAAAAACAAAAAAAAAGTACAAAAAACAGTAAAAAATCCAAAAAAGACCAAAAACAGTAAAAAAAAAGTAAAAAAACATAAAGTGACAGTTTATATGTTATTTCCGGACGAGATGTGATCTGACCTTCCTATTTGTTGTTGTTTCAGATTGATTTATATCGTTTCTGATAGAGAGATTGTGTGTTTTGGTGAAGGGTTGGGTACCCTCCCTCGAGTGTAATTTGAGTGTTTAAGCACGTTAATGGTGATTTTGCCGGTGACCGGAGGGTAGAGTGGCAGGCTGATCAACGTGTTCCACACTCAACAGGGACATCAAGGACAACATCCGCAACGACTGTTGGGTATCGTTGAAGCAATTTTAGTATCGTTCGGGTACTATTTCCTTAAAACTTAAGTGGTGGGGGGCACGATTGGCGCGGTCCGATTGTACCCTCCATCGATTACAAATTTCCGAGGTAAGGGTCTTAATTCGAATATTTTGGTGCAAAGGAGGGTATAGTACTATTTATTAACGACTATTTATAGATTATTGTCCTTACTATATATTACTTATCTCCTATTTAGACCCAAGAAACACCCATTTTTTGTCGAAAATTACCAATTTTCGACCAAACTGTAGACCCCCAAATTTTCGGATATCCGAGCTTTTCCGATAGGCAAAAAGCTTTTATATAGAGAGTAGCCACGTAGTTCGATCCCCTTTATTAAAGAAACCGCGTGAGCAAAGATTCAGTAGAAGTTAGGAAAACGAGAATTTTTCGACCAAAATTTTGATAATTTTCTGTATTTTGTCAATCTGTTTTGGGGATCGATTTTTTGAGTTTTTAGAGTTAGAGCAATAAAATTTTTTGCGTTAGGAGCGTGCTAGCATAACGTGCTCGGTTACTAGAGAAATTTTTGGGTAACCCTCCGAGTAGCTCCGTGGATAGAGCTAACGACTTAAGGTTTGGAAAAGGAAGGAATCGGAGGGTCCAAATTTGATAGTTTTTGGCCAAATTTTTGTTTCTAAACCAATTTTGGTCCGGTTTTTTGCATTATTCCAGTGCCGTACAGGGCTACTACGCTCATTTCAAGTATTTTTAGGCACTTTCGACCGGAATTGCGAAAAAAGTCTTTCAGATCCTACACAGGTGGTGAAAAAGGCCATTTTGACGAACGCGTTTTTGGCGATTTCTCAAAGACTAGTTATCCGATCGGGATAATTTTGGTACCATAAGTCGACGTTTTTGACCACTTTTCCGAATCGCAACCGTTTTTGGGTTGATTATTTCGGAATTTTTTAGAATTTGTTGGTTCGGAGGGTCCAAGTAACGGGCAACCCTCCGAGCGGCAGAAAATTTTATCAAAACATCTTTTTATTCAACTGGGAAGGTTGACCGTGTCAGCCAACCTAGTCTTAAGTCAGGTAGACCGCTTTCAGAGGCTTTACTGCGGTGATTTAACCCTTTTTCTTGATTTTAGGGGGAACCCTCCGAAGTGACCCTCCGGAGTCAGCTAAACCCTTTAGCAACCCTCCTTAGTGGAAAATTTCCACGAGATCACCCTAAGAAGTTGAAACAGCTCCCCCTAGAACCCTTAGCTTATTTTGACGCTTTTTGAAGCTAGTAGGAGAACCTTCCAAGTGAGATCAGAAAATTTGAAAATTTTGGAGGTACCCTCCGAAGTGACCCTCCGGAGCGTATTAAGCATCTTATTGACCCTCCTTAGTAAATTTAAGGGGACCCTCCGAAGTAACTTGGGTGATTAAGATACCCTCCTAAGTAACTTGAGTGATTGAGGTACCCTCCGAGGTAACCCTCCGGAGTGTCTTAAACCTTCTAGCGACCCTCCTTGTAAGAGACTTGAGTAAACCTTCTGTGGCAATTTGGGAAACGGAAAATATCCATTTAATTAGGATCATATTAGGATATTAGGCGTGCTTATCAGGGTCATAAGAACCCATTCTGACCCGGAAATTCGTGATCAACTTTGGATTCTATATTGGGTGTATTAGAAGTACCCGAACAAGATTTTTTTTGATTGTGATTTTGGTTGAGTGGTTGCCTTGAGCTACTTAATAGGGAAGTTCGGGCAATCCGGGAACAAATAAAGGAAGACCTCGGTGGGTGTATTAAGCAAATACACACCCACTTGAGAAGAAGAATTGTTCCCTACTCTCGTGCACTTGGAGCAGTCCGAGTGTGGGAGAGCTTTTTCATAGATTTGACGAATTTTCGACCAAGAGGTTGCCTTGAGCTACTTAGTAGGACAGCTCGGGCAATCGCAGGACACCTAAAAGAAGACCTCGGTGGGTGTATTAGGCAAATACACACCCACTTGAGAAGACTGTGTCCTGGGCTTCGTTCTTTCGGATCGTTCCGATTGGGGGAAGTCTTTTTCTTTAAGACTAAGTTTTATTTATCTATTTCTGAATCATCACTGCTTTTTATCGAAGATTGTTTAATTTTAACAAAGCAGTGACTTGATAAATTGTGTGGCGATAAATTGATACTGACAAAAGGTCGCTGTCACCTGTAGGATATTCTTATCTGATTATCGATTGTGTTTTGTGTGTCGATTATATCTTGTGGAAACTTAGTGATACTGTTATACTATACAACCGGGTTGAGTTAGCATTATATCAATACTGGGTAGACCCTGTGTGTAACTTTAGCTGAGTCACTAATTTAGTCGTGAGAGATCTAAGAGACATTTTGATACTGACGGAATCGAGTAGGCAGCGTTAAGTGATTTAACTAGATCTTGTTTGTGGTACGTTTGCATTGCCATCAAATTACGAATACTTTCATTTTGTACAAAACTATGCAGCGCAGGGACTCGTTAGGATCGACTACTAAAATTCCCAGGCTAAGCAAGGGAAGCACGCGGAAATTTAGAACTAGGCGTAGCCAAACCTCGTTTAGCAGCGCTTCCGACGCGTTTGCTGAAGACGAATCGACTAAAGGTCAACCTGATCTTTCAGTGATCGAAATGAGACTAAGGAGCGAGAAAAACCTTGATGGCAATCAAGGGCGGAGCGCCGAGGCCGAGCCTGCGAGCGAAACGCCGGTGGATCCCTTTGACGAAGGGGAGCGAACGCTCATTCGACCCGACTTTGAGCCAGACGAGGTCCTCGAACGAGAGGGAGTCGAGAGGACAGAGGAGACCTCGGAGCGTTCCGAGGTCGAGCCGCGAGAAGAAGTCTTGTTCAAGGGAATGTCCAAATCGGAGACCAAGAGTCACAGGTGGAGGGGAGAATACTCACATTCGGCTAGTACCCACTCATCTCTGGCCAAGCAGAGCAACAACGCGATGATGTCGAGTATAAGCCCGAGTGAAGAACAACCGGGTTCGAAAGCCAAGAAGAGTTGGAGGTCTCTGTACGACGAGCGCATGGCGTCACTACCAACTGTTGATTTGACTTCCAGTTATGACTACCCGGAGACATCCCATCCGGGTGTAGACTTCACACCGTGCCCAAGGAACAGGAAGAGCAGCAAGGCGTCATCAGTCTCGCCGAACAGGCCCATGTCAGATGGGATAACGATGGGAGCGTCATCAACTTTTGACAGACTACTGACGTCAATGCACAAGCAAAAGGACGGGGCGTCATCGAGTACTAGGCTACCGCCGCAGCTAACCCCGTCACTGGGGGCAGCTGGTGACATAAGTGATATGTTCGCTGGTGTGATGAATGGCCTGGATGAATTGAGACGGGACATGACTAAGAAGATAGATCAAGTTGACGAGAGAGCTCACCATGGCAGAGAGAGCTTGAAAGATGAGCTGACGCACGTGAAGTCGCAGGCGAGGTTTGATCAGGCTCAGTTGATTCGCAACACTGATCAATGCCTAGCCGAGAGCCTGGCACAGGCAAAGAAAGAGTCAGAGGAAAGGGAGGCTAGGATGACAAGAGAGATCGAGCGATTGTTGAATGATCATGATAATACCTACGCCCAAACGATGACTGGCCTGGAAAGGAGGTTGGACGCCAAATCTGACTTGATGATGCGGAAGCTTGACGCGATCCTGAATGGGAATAGTTGGCAGGAGCATTCCAACTCAAGGGAGCGCTCACGCCATGCGAATGTTGGAGATGGTACGGGCAACAGTGCCAGAGCCCAGCAAGGCTCGAGAACGAACTACGAACATAGAAACAAGGAGCGGCCAAGGGCAGCCCCGCAGAGGCCTGGCTGGACAAATCCAGTCCCACCGGAGGCAGATGCCACCCCGGAGACAAGATTGCCAACCGTGCCACAAGTCAGTTCAGTACCAGATCTGACTACAGTCTCACAAGACACAACGATGTATGCCTCGATGTTTGAGCCTCTGAACAGATCTCTTGAAACATTCATCACCAAGCTCTCGAAGTCAACCGAGAGAGGAGAGAGGTCAAGAAGAACACTGAAAAAGCCAAAGTCATATAAAGACGAGTCGGACGGCTGCATTGATACTTGGATAGAGGTGATGAAGTTACACTTTGAGGAAGAGAATCTCTCCAAGAAACAAGAGTGCAGCGCGCTGACGAGCAACTTGGAGGGTACTGCACTAAATTGTGTAATGGCGAAAAGAGCCAATGAGAGAGACAGCGCTCGCAAGATATTCGACATCCTGCTGAATCGTTTCGGCTCGGGAGTACAAGGGCACCAGGCCATGGTGAAGTTCGAGAAGAGACGTCAGAGAGATGAAGAATCAATAGATAAATTCTTGGATGACCTTGAACTGCTCAGGAGGAGAAGTAACCCGGATGAGAGAATATCCGAACGAAACTTGGCGATCGCTTCGAAGTTCATGGATGGTGTAAGGAGTGAGGAGTTGAAGACGATGTTGGCCACTCACTTCACCCTGTCGCTTGACCAGGTACCCACGCCCGACGACTTGCGTATGAAGTCACGCGAGTATTTACTGATAAAACCGAGGGCGCAAAACCGTTACAGCAATTATGGCAACTATAGCGGGACAAACACTGGTGCGAATTCCAGTTGGTACAAACCTCGCGATGACATGGACAAGAGGAGGTCGTGTGCGAATTGTGGTTCGATGGACCATCACGTTTCTGCGTGTTCTGCATACAAACAGAACATGAAGGCCATAGGCTACTTTCTCGAGGACGCTGACGCGACCGACGAGGATCATGAAGAGTACGTGAGAGGGCTCATCATGAAATATGGTCCGAGGTGTTTCTTCTGTAATTTGGAGGGACACTTCAAGTCGGATTGTACTCAATTTTGGGACGCAGTAGCGGACGCGAAACATCCCCGCCACGAAGAGGCGCTTTCGGGTGTCAAGGCCAGTCGAGCACGTCTGATGAACGAGGCTGAATCTCGGAGAAAGGAAACGACACCGAGCACCTTTGCGACCAAAAAGGTTAAGACATGGCCTGACGAGGTGGTAGCCTCGAACCTCGAAGCAGAGTCGTCTAGTCCACTCAAGGTGGATTACGGCCTGGCGGCAAGGACAGCGCTGCAGAATGTCAAACAGGACCTTGCCACGAAAGAAGTGGAGCAATGGGTAAGGTCGGAGCTGGAGAGCACAGATCTTCGGGAAAGTCTTAATGTCCTGAGTAAGACGACAAGAGCAGAAGATGAAAAAGAGCCCAAGAAACAGGGACTAAAACTGAACGTTATATCTGGCAAGACTTTCGGCATGACGAAGGCAGGGACCAAAATAATGTCTATCATCTCAGTCGCAGGGCACCAGGTGGTCAAGAACCTGAGCGAGCCATCCGAGATTACACTGGTCCACCTGGACATCTATGCCGACTACCTGAAGGAGAAGGATCCCAAACTGGACTCCAGGGCAGTGCGAGCGCTGCTCACAACGGGAGGTCCGAGGCTGATGAAAGTGGACGGACATTATATCGATGTCCATAGCCCTTACCCGATTCTGATGAACGTGGATGGCATCAATATCTACACGAAAGCTCACATAACTGATGCGAACGATCAGGTTGGCCGGATATACATTGGTCAAGAGGAGCTGAAGGTCAGACGAATCGGACACAACGCGATGCTCGAGCAAGATGCTGTGCATATTGGTTGCGAGGCAGATCTGGCCGCACACGTTCTGGACGTGCAAGGCAGACAACTTTCAGTAAAGGGACTGCTGGACACGGGAGCAGTAGTCAGTGTCATGCCAGTCAAAACTTGGACCGACATGGGTTTTGAGAGGTCGGATCTCATACCGACAAACATCAGGTTGGCAGCTGCCAATCAGGGAGCGATCTATGTCACCGGGCGAACCCCGATCATCTCACTGCAGCTCGGAGGGAGACATCTTTGGATGAGCTTCCTAGTAGTAGAGAATTTGGACGAATCCGACCAGTTCATCCTAGGAAGGGATTTCGTTCGCAACTTTGACGTCACGATAGATCTCAATGACGGATTGATTAGGATCAAGGATCCTGAAAGAAAGTATGAGAAAAGACCCCTTAATAAGATCTTAATTAATCAGGCCAAGGTGCCGATTTTTCTGGATCGAAAAGTTAGATTAAAACCGAACCAAGCCGTAATAGCAACGTTTAGGATGAGGAACTTGAATGAACTCAGCAATGACAGACAGGTGTGTCTGGTACCAAATCCAAACAGTAAAAGCTCGGCTATTTTAGGAAGAAGCTTCTCGCTCACTCAGAGCGGACTGTGTGTGAGTGTGTTATTGAACACAGAGGCAACAACAGTGACAATACAGAGGGGAAAGAAACTTGGCTACGCTTTGCCTCTGAACACAGACTTTCTGAGTGTGGAGAACTTGAAGAAGTTTGATGTAACTAAGTGTCCATTACATGCGAACCAAGAATGTATAATGAAAAGAGTAATTGAATTGAAATCTTCTAGGAAATTGTTTTCAATTAAGTCGGAAACAGATGATGGGCTGTCTAGTTGTTCCAACTTTCCTGAGAGACCGACGGAAGCAGAGTTAGCAGCGAATAGGCCTGTCCTACCTGAGATAGAGCATCTGAAGGGTAAAATATCCGACAAGGAACTAGATTCGCTCAGGGCGGTGCTAAATCGGAACGCAGACGTTTTTTCGAAACATAAGGCCGACATAGGTTGTTGCAATTTTGTAGAGCACGAGATTGAGATAGAAGAGGGCTCGGTACCTCATAGGGAAGGGGCGAGAAGAATGACCCCAAACAAGTCAGAAGCGTGTAGGAAGGAAATCGAGATGTTAATGGAGTACGACATGATCGAGCCGTCGAAGTCCCCATGGGCTTGTGGCGTGGTCATGGCAAAAAAGAAAGGGGGACAACTCAGATTTTGTTGCGATTTCCGTTATCTGAACGCAGTGACTATAAAGGACGCATACCCGATTCCCCGCATCGATGAGAGCCTATCCAAGCTGGGAGACGCCAAGTTCTTCACGACGTTGGATTTGGGCTCAGCATTCTGGCAAGTGCCGCTCAGAAAGCAAGATCGAGAGAAAACAGGTTTCGCTTGTGAGCTGGGACTGTTCCAGTGGAAGAGGATGCCATTCGGATTGTGCAACGCGACAGCCACATTCCAGCGACTGATGGCTCAGGCACTCACTAGCGTTACTAAGAAGTATGGGAATCTCATCATGTGTTATGTCGATGATGTAGTGATCGCGACACCAACCTTGGAAGACCACATCGAGAGGTTGGAAGAGGTGTTTTCTTGCATGAAGCAAGCGGGTCTGAAATGCAAACCCTCTAAGTGCGAAATCCTCAAGGATTCCATAAAGTATCTGGGCCGCCTGGTTGACAAACATGGAGTGAGACCAGATCCCGAAGCGGTTGAAGCGGTGCTGACCTGGAAGGCACCTAAAACAGATACACAATTGATGAGTTTTCTGGGATTCGCCAATTATTATCGCGAGTTCATCAAGGGGTATGCTGACAAAATATACCCCATGCAGAAGTTGATGAGAAACAAGGGCAAAAAGTTCACGTGGACTGATGAGGCACAAGTCTCATTTGAAAACATCAAACGCGAACTTTGCGAGGCACCGGTCCTCGGCATGCCAACGGAGAAGGGGATGTTCGTGCTGGACACGGATGCATCAGTGGTTGCGATATCAGGCATACTTCACCAAGAGCAGGAGTGGAACGGGAGAACGGTTCTTCGTCCGATAGCTTATGGAAGTAAAGTCCTGAGTGACACTGAGATGAAGTACGGCGCGCCAAAAGCGGAGATGTTTGCTGTGATCACGTTCGTGGAAAAATACAGGGCCTACTTGGGGAGTGCTCCCTTCAAGTTGCGTGTGGACAATCGTGCCCTTGCCTGGCTGAAAACCTATTCGATGGACCAGAGCTACATTGGTCGTTGGATCGTGCGCTTGGATGGATACCACATGATCATAGAGCACCGTACCCGTGACAAGCACCAGAACGCAGATAGCCTCAGCAAAAAGACAGAATTTTATGAGCGCCTCGAAGAGAAGCAAGCTAACCAATCAGAGATCAAAGACGGGTTTTCCTTTCTGGACAAAGAAACCTATGATGAGCTGCCACTCACTAGGTGGTTAGACAAATCAGGACATCCTATACCTGGACACCCTGACCTTCCAGTGGAGACGGCTGCGGAGATAAAGCTTTTAGCCAGAGGCGAACCCGTTCCGTTGGATCTGCTAGTCCGATCCAACTTGGTACAGCAAGAACTGACCAGGCTGGGTATAAACAGCATCGCTTTATTGAATAAGACGGTGAACGTGGCGCCGGACGTCATGGGAAAACTCCGTGACTTGTTGGATAGGGAAGTGGATAGGCATGATCGTGAATGGATGGAGACCATGCAGAGGTTGACTGTCACCGAGAGAACAGAGAAGAGGCCAGTGTCCATTCGCAGCCGAGGCGTTGAACGGGATTGCAGGTCGATCGTCAACCAGCTGGTGACCGCGATGCCGAAAGAGGTCTTGTTGAGAACCTCGTTCACTGAATATAGAACATTGAGTCAGAACCAAGCTACTGAGGAAGTCAGGATCAGGTCGAAATCTAGCTTCACGAGGAGAGTGCACTTCACGGATGCAAAAGAGGAATACGAGCCAAGCCCAGATTGTTCGTCTCTGGACGAGACAATGTCCGGGGAGTCTGACACCTTCGAGCCAGTCAAGGACGACTTGTCTGAGGAGTCAAACGCCTTTGAGCCCGTGCAGGACAACTTGTCCGGGGAGAGGTTGACTAGACTACCTAGGGGCAGAATTTTGTCCGGGGAGTCGGGTTCAAGGCGACCGATGGACAGAGTTTTGTCCGGGGAGTCGAGAAACATCTCAAACAACTTGGAATATGATGTTGGAGAATCGGTCGACTCAAGTGTTGATTCGGGACCTCAGTCCGGGGACAACACGTCTGAAACAACTTCCAATTCCGACATGTCAGAGATTGCGATCCACTTCTTATTGGTAGACTGGAAGCAGCGTGGGCTGGACCGAGAAATACATCAGGATCCAGACAGGGACAGATACACCTCAGATGAAGAGGGCACTGTGGTAGACAATGCCGCAGACGAGCTCGAACTGATAGCAGTTTCAAAACGCCCAACCAGATTGCTGCCACATGGTACGGTCGTCCGTACCAATCTGGAACCATCTGTGCAAGAAGCGACGCCTTTGAAAAAGATATGGTGTGTCAAGTTGATGGACGATGCTCATGCTCCGGAGATAATGAGTGGGCAAATGAACGTGGTGAAGACGTATTTGAAAGCCAGGTACAGGCTGTCAGATCTCCTGAGGGCTCAACGAAATGATAGAATGACGAGCAGTCTGAAAAGATGGATCGAGAATGGAGCACCTGACAAGGGAGACTTGGAAGAAGACAGCTACAAAATCCTGAAGCAGTTTTACCTGAAGAGGAAAGACTTGTTGTACCTGAATAAGGACGGAATCGTGGCCTGTAAGCGCAAGGAAGAGGACAAGCTCCTTTATAAATACAATTCAATCGTGTTACCTCAGTTGTACCAGACCGAATTACTCTTTCGCTCACATGATCAGATGGGACATCAAGGTGTGGACAAAGTGTATAACAGGATACAAAAACGATTCGAATGGCCGGGATTAAAGAAGGCTTGTGAGAAATGGATAGCCGCATGCCTGTCTTGTCAACAGGCAAAGGATCCCAGAAAACTGAGGTTCCCCCTACAGTCAATAGAATCGTCAGGTTTCAACGAAGTGGTGCAAATTGATCACCAGAAAATCTGCATGACAGCAACGGGCTATAATCAGGTGCTGGTAATGATCGACCATTTTACGAAATATGCGGAGGCGGCACCCTGCATGACAGCATCGGCAGAAGAAACGTGCGATCATTTGATAAACGTGTGGATAGCAAGGCATGGCTGCCCCATCACGTTCCAATCTGACAATGGCAAAGCATTCGTAGGTGATCTCACGAAAGAGTTAATGAAAAGGTCGCAGGTAGCGCAGGCCCACTCGACCACTTATCACCCGCAAACGAATGGCCTAGTCGAGAGGCAGAATCGCACACTGGTATCCATGTTGAGAGTCTACTGCTCACGCTACATGGATGACTGGGACAAGCACTTACCGCAAGTGATGGGTGCTTACAACAGCACGGAGCATTCCACCACGGGAATAAGTCCGCATATGATGCTCACGGGTCATGAAAAAGCACTCCCGTTAACGTTCTTCTACCCTGAATATGAAGGGAAGAGGACAGCACCGCAAACGTACGTGCGGGACGTTATTAGAAGACAACAGGACCTCAATGACTTATGCAGGAGGAATACGCAACAGGCGCAAATTAGACAAAAAAGGAGGTTTGATAAAAGAACAGCCGATGCAAAAGCCTACTCAGTTGGCGATTACGTCTGGGTGTTCCAGGAAGTGGTTCCACCAAAAGGAACCAAGAAACTATTAAAGAAATGGCGTGGTCCATTTCAGATAACAGAGGTGCATCAAGGAGGTCGTTTTTATCGGCTGAGCACCGGAAGAGCGGCTCATTACGAGAATATCAAACCACACAACGCCTCGTCCGAGGATTGGTGCATCCCAGCGGACATGCAAGAGGGAGACTATTTAATAGTGGATCCTGCTTGTGAAGTGAATGAAAGGGGTACTCGCGACAAGAACGACGGGAATGAGATGGTGGACAATTGTGATCTACCACTGGATCTCGAGTTGACTGAGCGAGTAGAGGTGGACGATGAAACTCTACCATATGCCGAAGAAGACTGGGATTGCCCAGAACAAACCGAAATTGACAAAGGAATACAGCCTGACTTTCCGCTCACTATGGAGACACGCCAAAGTAAGAGGGGAAAAAACCAGAAGAAATACAATCCGTATGGCGAGGACTTCGTTGTAGACCGGATAGTAGTGAGTGATGTCATAGACTCGCTGGTGGGGCTGGACGAAGTAGCAATCCTAAAAGAAATCGACCTTGTGAACGATATGGATCAAGATTGGATCGACGATCGATCAGAACCGGAAGTGGAGTTCGAACCAGAAGCGGAACAGACTCATGAGCAAGAACTAACAAACTTGCGCGTGCTCGAATGGCTCCACGATCTGCCGACAGATCCAAAAGAGACGATCCTGACGATTCAGGACGTCGACAGAGATGGCGTCAGATACATCAGTCATGACAATACCGAGTCCAACTGGGTCGCCCCAGATGGTCCTCTACGTGTTCCACAATCCAACCTCGGTCTCCTAGACTTTGGGCGATCGACGGGGACGTCGATGGATATTTTTGTCCGGGGAGTGGGGGTAGGACTCACCCACACCGAAAATCTCATGATAAAAAAATTAAAATCGGCAAGGGAAACCGGAGAACTAGAGACAGAGGGCGAGAATGCTAAGGAACCACCTTTTGGACGAGTCTTTGAATCGTATTTTGATCTCCCGAACCATTATTCGAACAATATCGTGATAACGGACAGCGATTTCATACTCACGGAACGCACATGCGCCATAGCGATAACTGCGGACGTAAGCTTCAAAACAGCACTAGCGGCCGACTTTAAAAGGGAGTACAAGAATATCGAGTTTTTGTGGAAACAGAGGCCGGGTGTAGGAGGAGTGATAGCGTTGCCCCCTGTTGCATCACAGATACCAGGGAAATATTTGTGTTTTTTGGTTACGAAAGCTACTGATAGGCAACACGTGAATCCGGAGAGCTTGGTGTTGGCCTTGACTCGACTTAGGGATTTCCTGGTTGAGAGAGGTGTGACCTCTCTCTCGTTGCCAGTGTACGATCCTAATAGGGGAAAGCTACATCCGAGAGAGTTGTACGCTCTTGTGCATGTGATATTTTCAGAGACTGACATAGAGGTTTACTTACATAAAAAATACTATCTGAGCATATGCTAAGAATTGCGCTCGGCGATAAGTGGTTTTTATTAAGTTGCTCGATAAGAATTAGAGTCAAGTTTTAGATTAGGTTAGGTCTTAGGTACAGTATTAGGGATTAGGTTTTTATGTGATGTTTATGTTATGTTATTGTGATGTTATGTTTTATGTTAGTGTCATAAAAGACCTGGGGCACCCCAGGTCATCAAGGTGACAGCGTACATTCATGCTACTCTGACAAAAGTAAAGGTGGACGATCCACCTTGGTGCTAAAATTTTAAATCAGAATTGAAAAAGAGAATTTCAATGGAGAGTTTTAGAGAATTGATTGATGTTGCATCTTAAAATGATGGTTCTAAGTCGCGACCTGTCTTTTAGATCTTGATTGATCGGAAATTGTTTACTGACACTGAATCAGAAGAGATTACACGAAGAATCAACACGAAAAGAAATGGGAGATACTAACGAACTCATGGAATTCCTCTCAGCGAGTCTAGGAGCGACTCTAGACGAGATCTATCAGCGGCTGATCGATTGTGACTTCACACGAGAAGACCCGGGGTTGGCGATGTTTGTGGTCGCACTCCTCAATGCACTGGGAAGAGAGGGTCGAGGGAATCGCCCTACGGAAGTAGTGTTGATGTTGGCCTTCGGTGAGTCCGGGAACGCCGAGAGAGGCCGAAACCGATTGATGAGATGGAGGCGCGGAGAAATGTCTGGCCACGACCTGGCTCGTGAGCCAGGACTAGGTGAGCAAAGGGACCACCGGCTAGGTGAGATGCCCTTGCCCGTCCAACCTGCGCAGCCACTCATTGGAGCGAAGAGACATTAGCACATTACCAGAAGAAGAATGGGAAAGATATCAAATGGAGTTGGAAGGCAAGACAGGAGCAATCTGGAGCCGAGTAAACTTCATGGAGAAATCTTGGGACGTGATAAGGCGATATGGGACGCAGTCCATAATGAAGGTGGGATTGAACCAACCCATCATGCGTGAGGTCCTGGAGAAAATAGTGAGCTCCATGGAGTCGGATGTGCTGACCGAGTCAGTAACAGAAGACAGTGCCGATGATCAGCATGTTGCAAAGAAATTACCTGTCAGACGAGCCAGGAAAGGGCTGAAGCGACTAAAAGGGAAGACAGGAAGTCGAGCCATGAACCCGAAAGTGGTGAAGTCAAGAGCCAACGCAGTGGTGACCTCTTTAGCGAGCGCAGGTCGCTCAGGCGAGAGCGGGCAGGGAGATACTACAACGCTGACAGGGGGAGAAAAAGAGAATCTGATACCCCCTATGCTCTTGGCAGGTCTGACCGTGACCGCCACAAGGTCGAAGAAGACGGCGCGAACCCTGGCAGACACCAAGTTAGAAATGGAAGTAATCAGTCAATGTGGATCTGGAGGACTTGAAGATTACAGGCCCTCGCGAATCAACATGGCCAAGTTGAAACTGGAAGGACAACTCGACGTGGTCGAGTACAGTCGAATAACTGTGCCGGAATCGGTCCACATGGGAGATCCGGCAGGGGGTTATGTGGAAATGTTGAAAGCGAGGAACTCCGCGAGAGGGCACCTGATGGCTTGGAACGAGAAGCGAGCCATGCAAGAATACTTGAAGGGGCTTACGGAGAACTCCAACTTCAATCGAAAAGAATATGGGACAGTAATGTCATCAGAAGCGAACGAAATTGGATTAGAAAAGTTGCTAGAGATTTCTTGGAGGGCGGCCCTCCAGAAATACTTTGATGAGACGATGAATGCACCTGCGACTGTAGCAGCATACCTGGCTCATCCTTGCGTGAGAACTGATCTGCAAGTACGACTGGCTTGGTGCTTGATGGGCATCAAAAGGGCGGAGTATGAAGCCAGCAACGACTCGAAATCACGAGAACAGGAGCTAGAATTGATGGAAGCTTTACGAACATTGATCTCAAAAGACGATTCAGCGATAGCATGGGCTAAACGGAAGGATGCCCTTTGCTTTGTCAGGTTTGTGGTGGATCGCATCCCCACTCCTGTGTTGGGAGAATGTATAAAGATCATTCGGGAAAAGGGAGTTGATTGCGAAAGGAACTTCCTTAGGGCACTCCTAGAGCTATATCAGGACATGCCATTGACCGTGCCAAACAAGGAGTCGAATGATATGGAAAGCTATCGCAAGTTGGAAGAAGTGAGAAGATACTCCAACAAAGAATTGAAAGTGAGTCGAGACTTGATTGAAGCGGTCAGAGGACAAAAAGAGTTTGCAACCCTAGGGAGACTGAAGTCGTTCCAATACGTGTCTGGCATACCAGGGATGGCGTATAATCCCTTCGTGAACGAAGAAGCCAGGGAAGCATACTTCGACTACGAGCAAGTCACAGTGCTCAACTTCTGGGTTGAACGAATTAAGGAGATCGGAATGCTGATGGTGGAACAACCCAAGCTGGGAATTATTTTGGAGGAACGAGTAGTCGAACCCTCGATTCCCGAGCTAAAAGGGCAAGTGAGTTTTGATTGTGGTTCTTGGGACGGTCCCTTGAAAACCAGTCTAGTGGTGATGTGGGAACTCATGAAGCCTTCCTGGTGTCCCCATCCTAACGCAGGCTTAATCTGGGACATGACCGCGGATGTCATATTGGAAAGGGATGATGATGCGAGTTTACATGATCTGGCCATGATACATCACCTGCTAAGCATGAGATTGATGAAGAAGAAGAGCAACCCGTCCACGGAGCTGTCCGAGGAAGGTACGTCGAGTGATTGGTTGGAGCAAGGCACATGCTTGGCTCAACACAGTGGGATGGAAGGACATGTTTGTAACATGGGACACTGCCTGATTACGCTGAGCGAGCAGCATCGACAACTGGCACGATTGTACGGAAGATTGAGCATGTCAGATAAGAGTGCCATGGAATTGGTCGCAGACTGCCATGGGGTGACGGACGTAAACCTGATCACAGCCTTGGGATTTTGTAGCATGACGAGTTCGATAGAATCGCTCGAGCGCTTGGAGCGTGCCCATGAGCTAGTGGCGTCCCTCAGCGTGGAGATATTCCCTGGAGCATTACAGACAGAGCAAAAGATTGGAGGCTGGCGAGAAGCCCTAGAGAATGAAATGAATCTGAGGGATAGTGAAGCCTATCACAGACCTACTGGTTCAAAATATATGGTGGGTTCAAGCTCCGCGCCATACTGCAATAGCAAGTATCCTACGCACATGGTGGTGATGGATGCGAGGACGCAACAGGTGTTGGTTGACCAGCTTTTCTCTGTGCCAAAATGCGTGAGGTTGGCCAGAATGTCAGAGAGGTCATATGACTTGTTGGCAAAGATCTTTCGGGCAGTCCCGAAGAGATCCGAAGGCGAGTTGCAAGACGTTGTGGGTGAAGAGTTCATGATACTGAACGAAGGCAACGTGAGTGAGTTCCAGAAGCAGAAAGCGAGTGGAGCGTTACCCACTGAATTCCCCACCATAGAAGAGAAAGACGATCTACATAGAATCCTGATGGAAGTGGAACCGTTGCTGGGAGCCTCAGGGTATCGAACCCGAAGGAACATAGTGAGAACCCACGGGGAGTATCCTTGCCACTGCTTAGCGCAGACGTTGTGGTACCCCAAACGTGGGAACCTGATCCTAATTTGGGACGTGGAGGAGTTGTACTCCACGGGGTTGCCCGATCAGAATCAACCAGTGTCAATCGTGGTGGTTAGCGCCATGCTAGCAGTGAGATGGTTGGAGGCTTATGCGGACACAAATGAGCAGGAGATGGCCGTGCCGACTCCTGAACAGCTGAGCAACGTGAAAATGAGTAGTGAATTGGATCTTTTCAGAACCACTTGCAAGGTTCTGAGAATACCTAAAGCCATTGAAAGAATATGGTCAAGGCAAAGATTGATGCCTTGGTTCCGTGCAGTGATGACATCTTGGATGTATGAACGCGCGAAGCGTCACATGTCAAGGAACACGGAAGCCTATCAATCTTTCCAGCTAGACATAGGACCAGGAGCCTATAAGAGAGCTTTCCTGACGCATAGAAACGCGGTCACCACTGCGGTGAAGCGAGTAGCTGGAGCGCCTTGTGTTACTGAAGATGAAAAGAAAGAGGTCTTAAGAGCTGACCTAGAACGAAACGTGAGCCTGTGTCTTCACAACAGCTTTTGCAGGAACCGGGAGCAGAAGGTGAATGTGGACTTACTACCTTGTTGCAAACCGAGGCTGTTGGAGCAGGAGGGTTGGGGCACGGCCCGCAACTCTCTGGACATGTTAGAGAAAGTTCTGGAAGACAGTGACGCTGAACATCAGGATGGAGAAATGATGGAATGAAGATGACGGAGGAAGAGAAGAGAAGGAGAAAAAACTTGATTGTCTTTGTGTGTAAAAACTTGAACAAATCAACCAAGTTTTGATTATTGAACTTGTGAAACTTTTTGTTTTGATTTAGTTTGGTCAGACCAAACTTTGAAAATTGTTGCAATTGTTAAAATTGTTGAAATTGTTGATTTTAGTTACTACTATCTATGTATGTATATAAGGAGCATAGGTGAGTATATTTACCTATTTATTCCCGACTGAAGTTTTTAACCTGTGTAAGACACAAATTCACTGTGTGGCGACATGGTAAGTTTGAGTAAACTCGCTCGAGAAGGGTGGGTAACTCAATAACTTTCCTAGCCACAGAGTTTCTTAGTTTTAATATTGAAAGGACCGCATAAATGACTAATTATACTTGGTGAGTGAAGTTAAGTTAATTTTAACGGGTGCGTGGCCGTGCCACGTCCCACTTTTTAATCAGAAGCGAAAAGAAGTTTTATGGCGAGATGACGTAAGTAGTCAGAAAGGAAATTTTATCTAGGACACTCCTCATGGTGCAACTTTTGTGAAAATGTTGAAAGGCAGTGAGATGTAGTACGATGCCATTTGTGAACACGTAGTGAGTTGAGGTGGAGTAGATAAATTTCATTTTCTTATGCGATTTGTAAGATTGGTTACAGAAAACTGGATACCTACTTGACGATAACCCGGTGTTGTGCGATCAATAGGGACATTGATGGAGACTTGTCCGGGGAGTATGTGCCATTCCGCCGGATGACACAGTATAACCTTCCCGCGACGGAAAGAAAAGTGACTAAAGGCCTTACGAACAGAAAAGTGTTGCGACGGAGGGTCAGAATGTTCTGGAATTTTTATTTTTAAAATTTCGATTTGAAGGAGAACATTTCTGAGAAATAGAAAAAAGACGGCCATTTTGAATAAAATAGAGAAAAAGGAGAACGACGCCATATTTTGTGACGAACGGTTGTATCCGAGACGAGAAAATTACGGAGCCTCTTATCGTGGCAATAACACACGATAAGGACCTTAGTGACGGATATTTGTGGAGACGGAGGCTTCAGTGGGGGGAAGAGAAATACCACGGAACCCTCCCGGGACACGAAATATAGGAGATAAGAGTGTTGTCTCAAGAAAATCACGGGAGCGGAGGCTTGGTCCCCCAGAGACTGTTATATGTGAAGGGACTGTGTAAACTAGCCATAACAGTTGCTGTAATGTCCTAGATCTGAATTAAACACCGTTATTATTTAATATTTCAGAGCATGAGTAGATAGAGAAAGGAAAGGGTCAATCCATCTCCAATGGATTTAATATAAAACTGTCACACAAAAACATATAAAAATAGGTTGTTCGAGCCGTGTTTTTAATGACAATCACGTAGTCTGAGGATCCGAGACTCAGCTATGTGGTTGTGTTCGCATGCAAACGAAAGCTGATCAAAAGTCGTTTGACTGATGGCCTAAAAATAGTAACTTTTTACTTTGCCCTAGACAGACCAGAAAATCAACTGGCAAGGTCGAGACGGTGAAAAACGAGTGGAATTAAGGTAACTGACGCCTGCCAGTCGTCAATAGGTACTTTTTCTACGCTCCGTCGCTGTGTGATATTTGGGCGAATGTTACAGTTATAATCCAATTCGAGGGAATGCTCTCGTCTCTGTCACAGATGGGACAGCTCTACTCTCGATTATTATAGTGATGGAAATTGCGAATAGCAATTTCCTACTGCTTTTTCTTGCGACTTTCCCGCGTTTTTCACTCAATTGTTCTGAAATTGTTCTGATCTCTTTTTCTGATTTTCAGTTCTCGCGAGAAAATCGTGCATGACAGGTTCCATTCGAAATTTAGAAAAATTAAATTTCACTCCAAAATCAAGTGTTTTTTGCTTCTCTCAAGGTCAAACTTCCAAATATGACCAACTGGCACACAAACAACAGATGATCAGAACCTGTTTGGAGGATTGCATCGTAGAGTTTTTGGTCAGCTCTTCTAATAGTTGCAGATATTGGTTCATAAGTATCAGTAACGCCGAGCCTTATTGCACGTCTTTGAAACAAATTTATCTGCTCTAGATCTTTAACATTTGAACCACCCCAAACATTAATGCCATAGTACAGCTTTGGGAGAATAAAAACACGATACAAAATAGCAAGTTCGTCCTTCGAATAACCGATTTTACCAAGGCGCCAGATTGAAAAAAGTATAGAATTCGATTGTTTAACAGCTTTGTCAATATGCTTAGAAAAACCAAATTTGGAGTCAATCGTAAACCCCAGCACTTTGAGGTCATCAACAACCTCAATGCCCTCAACCATATGTATGGCATTACTGCCACTATGGTTGAAAATGATACGCTTTTCCTTGGAAGATTTTTGAACATTGAGAAACAAGTTTCTTGCGTCAAATTGGTGACAGAGCGAACTATGTAACATTCGCCCGGAAGATACATATCGACGGAAAATAAAACTAAGTCCTAAGACGACTGGCTAAGTCTAAGCAGAGCTTTATATACTTTTCACCGTTTCTACCAAGCCAGTACTTTTCGGTGGTCTTTTCTAACATCGGGTCGACAAAAACGTTACTGCTTTCGGCTTCGGTCAAAACACTCAAATTAACTTAATTAAATGCAGAAATAGTGAGCTCATGGCTGGGTCTCAGTATCCCCAGACCACGAGGTCAATCCTAAAAACAGGGCTACTACTATTTATTATATTACTATTGTTTTTGTTCCGTAGATAAAAATCATCATCTCCATCGAAGATGGATCAAACCCTTCCCCCAACTCCTAGCTTCTCATCCTTATCAAAATGAATCTAGTTGTTAATTAAATTCAATTCAAGACATGACAGGAAGCTAAAAGTTTATGTAAAAGGATAAAAGTTTCAGTCCCGAAACCCTTCCGGATTCTTGAATCCACTGAATCAAGCACGTTAAACTTGACTTCTTCGTAATCCGGAAGGCTGTCTTCCACCCTTCACCGTTGTTCGCAACGGCCTTGCAACTATTGTAGCGACACAATAGTTGCAACTCGGAATGTTCTCTTCGACGGATTTGTTGTCGTTTATTAACCACAATTTCCGTTCTTCTCGCAATCGCTACTAATGCTGTTCTTTTTCTTTTTAGCTTTTCTGCCAAAATGGCCGTTTCTGACGTTTCTCAGAAATGTTACGTCATCACTTCGAAAATTTAAAATTTTAAAATACGGGAATATCCTGACCTTCACCGTTCTGCTAATCATCCGAATAACGTCGTTAATCCTTCAAAATCATTAACTCGGAAGGTTCACTGCTAAAAGTTCGAAATCTGCAGAGATTGCATTTTGTCCATTCTGGTCGAATGTCACATACTCCCCGGACAGTCCGGTCAATGTCCTCATTGAATCACGCAATGTTCGTAAAATAGATACAGTGTCATCGAACAGAGTTTACAAAATGCACAAAATTACTTTTATCCACGTCACATCGAATCACTGCAGAATTTAATTGGCATCATACCACATCACTATAACCTTCAAACTCTTTCATTAATCTGCACATCGAGGATATGATCCAAGATAAAACATATTTTCTGACTTCCAATGTCAATGTCCCGATTAAAACTTTTTCTCTTAGATTTAAAAGGTGTTGGTTTGCAGGACAGTCCTGCCAACCAACAAGCTAAAATTATCCTACTATACTTTTTCCCTTCGGAAATCTTGCTTTTTATTGTCCTGAACATTAAAACTAAGAAACTCTGTGGTTAGAAAGAACAATGAAACAACCTCCCTCTTCGAGAGATTACCCAAGCCTTCCATGTCACCACAAAGTGATCAGTTCTCCTATCTGATTAAAAACAGTCCTGTAGGCTGGAATATTTAAATACACTCCTTTACTTAAGCCTTTCTAAACAAATAGTAAGTGAGTGTCTCTAAAGCCACTCAACTAAAATCAAAATGCAAATTTATAAATGCAACAATTTCAAAACTCAACTAAACGTTTCAGTTTTCAATTACAACTTGGTTGCTTGGTTTCTCACTTGAGTTTTTTCACACACATAAAACAATTCTGAGTTTTAACTTTTCCTTCATCACTCCTTTGTTTTCTTCTTTTTTCGTCGTTTAGTAGTTCTAAAACTTCTAAATTCTTCTAATTTCATCTCTCTTTTTGCATCTCGTTTTTCGGCCATTCGTCGATGTTCCATTTGTTCCTCCTGTGATACTGACTCTGCACTCTCAGTTTCCGTATCTTGCAACACGTCGTTAGCTATCCTGACGCTGCTGGAAGCCGTCCTCCGACACTTCTGCTCTTCTACCCTCTGTTTGCAACAAGGTAGGGGATCCACGTTAGATTCTCTGTTCCTGCAGAAGCTGTTGTGGAGACACAACGTCACGTTTCTCTCCAAATCTTCCATTAACATCTCTGCCTTCTCCTTTCCACTACGTTCACTCGTCCTGGAAATTCTTTTCACAGCGGTAGTCACTGCATTCCGATGAGTCACGAGAGCTCGCTTGAAAGCTCCTGCTCCAATGTCCAGCTGATATTCACTGTACACTCTGCCGTGCTTCGACATATGCTTTTTCGCATATTCGTACAACCATGCAGTCATGTTAGCTCTGAACCATGGTATCAATCGTTTTCTTGCCCATATCTTCTTCACTTCCATCGGAATGTTTAGAATTTTGCACATTGTCTCAAAAAGATCTAAATCTTTAAGACAATCTAATTTCCGCAACTGTTCTCTCTTCGGTGCCTCCTGTCTATTATTTTCTCTCACATGAACCTCCAGCCATCCTATCGCCATCATAACTCCCACTATCACTATTGTTATGGGCTGTGATGAATCTGGTACACCCATGGAGAGCAGCTCTCCAGAGTCCCAGATCAACATCAGATTGCTACGCTTGGGATACCACCAGGTCTGCAGCAAGCAGTGGCAAGGAAACTCGTCATGTGTCAAAATGATGCTCCTCCAATTACGTTTTCCCGAAGCTTCCAGTAATGGTTCCACTTCCTTCAACACTCGGTGGACTTCATCATTCTCATCTACGGCATTGTAATCTGTGACAGTTGATCCTCTCTGTTTCTGTCTCTCAAAGTCACTGAAGTTCCCGCTCACATATCCCATGAACTTCTTTCCTAGTATTGACTCCAATTCTTACTTGGTTCTCTCTGGAACTGCTGAGAACATCTTACATAGCAACTCATAAGACTTCTCGGACATTCTCGCCAGTCTCACACACTTCGGCACTGAGAAGGCTTGATCCACGATCGTTCTCGTACTCTTTACGTCCACAGCCACGAAATGTACAGGGTATCTGCTCTTGCCAATGTTGAACCCACCAAATATCGTGCTCCTGATGGTCTACAATGAGTCTCACTGTGCCTGATGTTGATTTCCGTCTCGATTGCTTCCCTCCATTTTCCTATGTATTTCTGCTCAGTCTGCATAACTCCTGGGAATTCTTCTACACTGATGGCTGTGACCATCTCATGTTTCTGTTCCAGATTCAATAGTGAGTCTAAAGAACCAAACATGCTGTAGAATCCTAGTGCAGTTACTAGATTCACCTCGGTTCCTCCATGGCAATCTGCTATCAGTTCCGTTTCTGTTCTTGCTTTCATCACTACGTTTCCAAACAATACCGTCAATTGCTTGTGTTGTTTCTCCAGGGTCTTCACACAGTCCAGACTTCCACAAACGTGACCCTCCAGTCCACAGACTTCCGCCAGACAGCTACCAGGTTTGACCCAGTCTTCTGGTCCCCAGCCAGGCAACTCCACTTTATCTTCTCCGTTGCTCCTAGAGGCCGTTATCATCACATTATATATGATGTTGAGGTCACGCAGGTTACAGTCTGCATTCAGTTCCCTCTGCACGTCTTGTGTCGCTCGCAACATCGAGTCAGCGTTGGGACTAGGGCACCATGATGGCCTCATCAATTCCCACACTGCCATCAATCTCGTTCTCAGTAATTCATCTGAGAATCCCAACCCAAACTCCACTCTTTTGTCAGATTTTGGTACTGAAGGTGCAGTCACCTCTTCTTCCAAGACCAGTCCCAATTTGGCCTGTGGATTGTTAACGCTTTTAATCGTTACAATTCTGGACGTCCAGAATCTTAGCAACACCGCCTGCTCCTAATCGAAGAAGCAATCGCGTATGTCTTCACTCAGGAAAGGGTTGTACGCTATCCCTATGATCCCGGATACGTAGCTATACGATTTCTTCTTGATCGGTCCACAGTATTCACTGGATTTCGGCAATGCCCCCATAGATTCTTTCGCGAGTCTCAGCTCCTTGTTTGAGAATCTCCTGATTTCGTCTATCTTTCTCATGGGTTCTAATTCCTCGGGTTCTTTCATGTTCACCCTCATCGGCTTACTTTGCTGCATATCCAGCAGTGCTAGCAAGAATAAGGCTTTCGCTCGCTCATCGCTTTCCCTCAACATCTTAACATAAGTGTTCAATGCAGGTACTGAAATCTGCTCTATCAGGAATCGAATGAAACAGAGAGCATCTCTCCGCTTCGCACACGCTACTGCTGCTCCTTCTTGGACTATCAGATCCCTCAGGTTCGTCATAAGGAAAACCTTCTCCTCTTTTGACCTCTTCCTCTCTTCTGAATCATATTCATCGCGAGTCAGTCCCATCATGCACCAGGCGAACCTGAGTTGTAACTCTGTTCTTACGTAAGGTACTGCCACGAGAGCATGTATTTTTGGCGTAGTCCTCATTTCTTCTTCGAAATACCTTAATACCACTGCTTTCCATGGAAGGCTCACCAACTGATCCATCGTTTCTGCCTGTATGTCAGACGACGCTGACGCTAAAGTCCCGTACGCCTTCTGCTTGAGGGTGGTGCCTTGCAACATCGTTTCCAGATAACCCTCCATGGCTTTTCCATCTTCCAGGGCCATCACATACCCTCTAGCCGAGTTTCGGTATTCTAACATCTCCATGTATCCACCGGTGGGTTCATCTATCGACACAGTCTCCGACACTGTTAGTCGGTTATATTCCACTGGTATTAGTTGTCCTGCGATACTTCCCTTTCCGTGATTCATGGGAGATGGCTTAAAGTCTTTCATTGTGCTCTCTCCACATTGGCTGAGTATTTCCATTTCTAAGGTTGCTCCAGTCAGAGTGTTGCTCCAGTCAGAGTGTTCCATTTCTAAGGTTGCTCTCTCCACATTGGCTGAGTATTTCCATTTCTAAGGTTGCTCCAGTCAGACCTTTTGGATTTATAACCTGTTGGTTTATCCCCGTCATGAGAATGGGTGGCACCATCGCTATATCAGTTAACATTTTATCTGTGCCAGGCGGCTGATAATCACCTTGCCCCAAATCCATGACCTCCTCGACTCGTTTCCTTTTCGCTGAATTAACAGCTTTCATCGATATCTCTGAATCCACCTTCGTCTTTCCAACTCTCCTCGGCATCACTCTGCTGCCTAACGTCATTTTCATCGCATTGATTTTATCAATCACCAATTTTGATCGCATCGTCCCTCTCCTGGTTCTTGACAGATACACCACCTCTCCCTTATCATCCTGCGGTGTCATCTTGATGGGAGAATTAGCTTCACTTTCATCAGTGGCCGAGTCAATCATTAACTCACTCAGTCTCCCTTCACAATCATCAAGCTTGTCAAGGACTTCTCTCATCAAGGGTTGGTTGAGACCCGTTTTCAGAATGGACTGGGTCCCATAGCTCTGAACCACGGTCCAGATTTCTTCCATAAACGCCACTCTGTCCAATTTGCATCCCGTCCTACTCTCGTGGTCTCGGTGATGTACTTCCCATTCTTCTTCGGGCAGCGTTCCCAAGAAAGGTACTCTGGCTGAGGCCTCTATTCTTCTTCTTCTAGGTGATTCCATAAGGATTCTTTGTTCGTTATTTCTTGAATTGCCAGGAGAGCTGCTCTCCGGCAAATTCCGTTTCATTTCCATAAAGGCTGACGGAGGCTCCAGTGTCGAGATGCCTTCATCCGCTGGCTCAGTCGTTTCCAACGTATCTGCATTGTTCTCAAGATCACTGAAGATATTGAAATCCAGGCTGGATGTTCCTCCTGTCGATGCCCTGTCGTCTTCCCCACCAGCTTGATCTTGTTGCATGGGTTCTTCGGCTTGACGGCTTCCTCCCTGTCCGTCATCTCCTTCTGATTTATCCTTGTTCGAGCTCGAGGGTCCTTGTTCATCATTGCCGGCTTCTCCCGGGAATCTCGGTATGAGCAATGTACCGGCCGATCTATCTCCCTCTTCTCCATGGACCACTCTAATTTCCTCGCAGCCGAAGGGTGCTAGGAAGGTTCTCGTCTGCAGTATTCCTCCCACTTTCATCTCCTGTTTTACACTAGTCAGAATTAATGAGGCTTCAGTCAGTTCGGTCCTGCCTCTCATCCTCATCGGAGCTAAGCCTAATCCCTTCCATTCCTCATCAAATCTTCCAGGCTTGGGAGTCGCGGCGTTGCTTATTCGCCTTCTCGTTGCTTGATCCGTATATGCAAATCGTGTGTATTGTAACACGGCGGCATTTCTCCCTACAAAGTATGGATCCATCGTTCCCACGAAATTCCCTATTCTCCTTTCATTGGTTTCGAATGCTCTCAATCTAGGAGTTTGTACCACGGAGACTGCTCCGAGCAACATCCTTCTTATCAGAGGGAATTCAGGGATTGCCTCCGGCAGCTTCTTGTAATCACCCCAGTCCTTCGTTTCTTCTCTCACTTTATGATATGCTGCAGTGAGACGAGGCACTCTGGTTATTTCACCATTTGTTTTATCATAGGGTCTCAGATTCCAAAGCTTCGGAAATACTTCGATGTGTCCTCTTTCTACTTCTCCCATGCGATCACGGAAGTGATCGTCAAAATTGATGACTGCCATCTCTGGCTCTGATATTTTCGTAAACAACAGATCTTCACTCATGAGCTCCCGCAATATGTGCTGCTCACACCAGTTCAGTGTACTACCGTCCACTGCCGATATGAGGTTCAGGTGCAGCACCGACCTCCTATATGCTTCCACTTTAACGTCAGGGAACGCAAACGTGACTGCTGGTCCATAGATCACTGTCACGAACTCCGTGACTCCTCTGATCAGCGCCAAGGGATCGGTTCTCATAGCCAAGCTCAGATCGGTTAACATGTGCATGCCTCCAACATGTCGTCTAACATCTTCCTCTCTTTCAATCGTCTCGTCTTCTCCCGTTCCAAAGCGATTTTGTTGTAAGAGATACTGGATAAGAGTGTGTCTCAGGTCTCTTATCTTGCTCCACGAGTCCGTGGATTTCTTCATATCCAAATTCCTCACTCTCTCTCTCATCTGCTCTGGACAACGTGCCAGTTTCATCAGTCCTCCCAAGTTTCCGTGGGTAATTGCAATCAATGTCAGAAGTCCGTCTAGCCGCAGGTTCTGGATTCCATCGGTGAGCAGTATCGCCGGTCTTTTCACGAAACTCTCTGCTCCAAATGTCACGAACAAGGCTATTAGTTCCACTACCGATACTTCCACTACTGCTTGGAGGAATTCTTTTATCAAGTATGCGAGACTTTCGGGTAAACTTTTGCCAAGAAGGGCGCGGTCCATCCGGCTCCCAACCCTTCCAACATGCTGTCTGTCCGTTCAAAGCCCTCCTGGCCCTTCACTTCCTGGGTCCAGAAGGTTTCCAGAGTAATTTGACACATTCTGTTCACAAATTCAGCGGTCTTTTCTCCAGAATTTTCCGCCAGGTTCACCTCCTTCAACAAGTAGGCATGTATCTTTGTGATCATCACGGGGCCTTGCTCAAAAACATCTGCACCCAATGCCGCTACTCTAGGATTCAGGTGTAGCCACTGGTTGGCTTCCGGCTTGGTTCTCAAAACCATCGCCTCCAAATGAGCTCTCGTCTCTAGTGAATTTTTCCTTCTTGTGTTTTCACCTGCCACTTCCATTGCTCGGAACCATAAGTCGTTGGACATCGCCGCGATCACTCGATGGTCGTCGTCTATTCCCGGTTTCAGTTTGAGCTGTCGACTGAAGTTGGACAGTTCTAACCCCAGCACTTCGTCCAACACTAACATGTGTAGCGCATGGTCCCTGAATCCTCTCATCGCGTTTGAGATATCTGACCACACTGCAGGTAGTTCAACCTTGAGTGGCCTCAGGTTCTCCATTTCTATCATGCGATTCGGGGCTGATATGATCACATCATATTTTCCTTCCGAAAGTAAGGCCACAATCGCATACACAAATTTCAGTCCATCCGGGAGATGTGCATATCCCGGAGACAACGCGAATACTACTCTCAGTGTCACTTTGGTGAATGACCCCTCCTTCGTCGCATGCACCACTTCACCCATCGACTCAAGGATATCTTTTATCGCGGGCCATACAGCGTTCTCTGCCGTTGTAGGATCTCTGAGTCTGCTCAGAAAACCTCTACTGTGTAGATGGTCATTGATGCCAGCGAACACGATCGTAATTGGGTTCATATCCGTCTGCCTTTGTACCCCTATAGCCAGAGATATCGATTGCAGTAGGTCCAGGTCGACCGCTGCCAACATTATGACGTCCAGCCAAAACAGAGACTTGGAGGTGTGCACGAACTCTGAATTCGCTACTACCATTATCTTGGCCTTCCTCATTTCTGCTTTGTCATAGGCGGCGAAGATGGTCTCATCTTTCTTTATCGCTTTCAATCCGCCATATCTTTGGGCATCACCATCTTGATTCACTAGTTTTGGGTATATTTTCTCCTTCACATGACCAGGGGGTGTCGTCAGCTGCCTGAATATCTTCACGTGTTGTCCAATCAGCGCTCTCGTCGTCAGGAATCTTCCTGGTCTCTCTTCACGATTCCCCTCATCATGATTCAACCTCACATCTTGCAATGGTCTCGCGTTCACTGGTCCCATTGTGTTGTTAGAGGCCAGTCCCTCTAGGTCAGCAAATCTCAAGGCCGTCGTGGAGCTGAAATTTATGCTAGCGGCTATCAACCAGTCTACGCCAGTTATCGAGTACAATCTGCTGACGGATAGCGTCGCTCCATTCAGCATCCTCCTTGCATCTTCGATGAAGCTTACCCTCTGGAGATCCAGCTTCATTAGCTCGTCTTTGTATACATGTTAGGGAGACGGTATGGGTCTTGACCACATCAACGAGCCTCTGCCCGGACGTCTCCTCTCGACTGGTACTTGTCGTCTCCGATCTAGTGTCCGATCTAGTGTCCGATCTAGACGTGCCGGCTGTCTCTTCGATTGGGTTGACAGGTCCTATCCTTCTCCTAGGATGGATGGTCCTCCTCATCGGTGCTTCTCCCAATCAATCCTGTACGTCTGTCCTTTGACCTGGTTCGCTGGAGCTTTGTTGCCTGTAGTTCGTGACGGCCGGGACCGTACCCAAGCGTGTTTCCAGGCTAGGAGGCACGAAGGTGGTAATCACCGCGTCACTCGCTGTTCCTTCTTCCTTCAGCACTCCTGTGTCAAAGAGTTCCGCTTCTAGTTCGTCCAACCGCTCTTGCAAGACTCGATTCAACCAAGCTTGTCCTTCGATACTGTCGAAGTGGATGCCGTCCGTGGTCAGTCTGGCCTGATCCATAGCTCTCAACTCATGTTCGATGTCCATGAGGATCATTCTTCCGGCGTTCCGACTTGCGAGGTTCCTCAAGATGTTTTTCCACCTGACGACTCCCTCGTTGTGCCTTCTTCCTGCTGCTGTCAGGCTTCTCGTGTTCATTGGCACAGTGCAAACGGTCAGTACCGCGCAATTGAATTTCTGCCAGAGGGTAGTAAACAAACACACCATCATTGACTCCCATAGTGCTTCCTGCTCATCTGAACCTCGGGAGATGTCATTCGTCCCAACCAAGATCATCACATTGGGGATCCTCCCTGGATTCATCAGTTCCACCATTCGATATAACTGGGCTATCGTCGCGCCTCCAAAGGCCATCACCGTGGTGACCCACGAGGTCCTCAAATTCGACAGCACTCTGACCAAGCTGTCTCCCAGTATCAGATGAGATGTCCCGAGTGGTGGTTGCTGCAGGTTTACTGCCGGGCTCCAAGTCGCTCGATTGAAGCAGGCCCTCGGATCTGTCTCCGGAACTCCCGTGAAATTATATATTTCAATTGATTATTCTTTTGCACGTCTATTATGCGAGACACTTTCTTCGCTGGCATCTTCCGTGTTCATCTCTCTGGGGCCCTCGAGCTCCCCATGAGTGGTGTCACGTCACTTATCCCCTGTCTGATCACGGTCTGGGAGAGTCGTACTCTGCCCGTGTCGTCGATCGTTCCATAGGGTGCGGTCACCCCGGAACCTGGCGCATTCTTGTTAGCGACCAGTCGTCCAGCTGTCTCTATCAGCTTCCTCACTGTCTGTTCCACGACGGGGTCACCCAAGGTGTCACTAGGATCCGGGATTGTTACTCGATTTGTCTCTGCTGGGAGCTGTGTCTCCGTTGTTTGACTCATTTCTCGAGGCGTCAAGAGCTCCATCGGGGACTGCCCACGAGGAACATTCCTTGCAGGTATCACTTTCTCCACGGCCGTTGTCAACGCCATCTGTTCCGATTGCTCTTTGTAGTCCTGCCTCAAGCGCTCAATCTCTTGACCCTGCTTTTTGTTGCAGTCTTCAAACAACTTTCTCCACATGTCTCGATCTTCCTCCATCTGGAGCATACTTTTGGTCATCTCCTCCAGCTCCTTCTTCGTACTTTTCAGTTCATCGTTCATCTCATCCAGATCTTGCATGGTTTGGTTCGTCTGAACCTTCTGTCCTACTTTCGACCTTTTTGGTGGCACAGCTGCTCTCAGTGGTGAACCAAACGAGGTCGCCTCGCTGTTCATCTCCCGATGCATTCTCGTCAGCCCAGGTTTGGGCTTGGAGGGCATAGGCATCTCACCTGGTTGGTAGGTCCTAGGACTTCCCAGTCCAGGCTCATTCGCCAAGTCACTCCCTGAGAGAGCCCCGTTTCTCCACCTCATCACTCTCATGTTCGGGCGGTCTAGTACTCCCCTTTCTCCATATGCTGCCATCAACAGGACTTCCGTGAGGTGGTCCAAACGGTTGTCGTGCCCCAAGATGTTGATCAGGGCGGTCAGCAACATGACTACCTCTGGTTCCTCCAGAGCGAAGTCTCGATCGATCAGCCGACGATAGATCGCATCTATCATCGATCCTACATATGCCTCTGCCAGGTCCATCAATTCATCTAAGTTGAAATTGTCCATACTGTTCTTAAGATTTGATTTGATTCGATTCGCTTACAAGGTTTTGACTCAAGTGAGTAATTAAATAATCAATCAGGTCACAAAAAGAAGTCACAAATATCACACTTGTCAGTTTCACCCTAACATATATCGTTAAAATTTGCTTAAAAACAGTTCAGATAAAAAGATATTTATCCTAAAATTTATTAAAATCAATCGGTCTCTAAAATTTTGGAATTCGACCTAAGATTGGACAGTCCAAACTTTGGATCTATTCCTAAGATCGTCATTCAGTTGTTCATGGTCACTAACCCCTACTTACCCATGATTTTAATAACCTAACACATAACATAACATAACATAACACATATTACATACAACTTAGTCTTTGGCCTAATACCCTCTCGCACGTCACTCAGCCTATACTTAAGTAATATTTCTTATGTAGGTATACTTGTATATTCGTATCAGAGAATATCACGTGCACATGCGCGTACAATTCCCGAGGATGCAGTCTTCCTCTGTTTGGATCATACACTGGAAGCGAGAGCTCCTTGACGTCCATTTCCACGAGGAAGTCCCTCAGCCTCGTCAAGGACAAGACTAGGTTCTCTGGGTCCACGTGCTACTTCTCCGTCGCCCTCGTTACCAAGAAGCATAAGTATTTTCCCGGTATCTGCGACGCCGCCGGAGGTAAGGCCGCTACGCCCCCTATCCCTGGTCTTTGCTTCCAAAGGAATTCCTGTTTTTGTATTCTCTCTTAAAGTCTGCCGCTAACGCTGTCCTAAAACTCATGTCTGCTGTGATTGCTATCGCACATGTTCTGTTTGTGAGTATGAAATCACTGTCTGTTAGTATTATGTTACTTGAATATTCATTTGGTAAGTTAAAATATGACTCAACACCCTGCCTATGTCAGGTTTCTTAGGTTCTTCGCCTGTTTCTGCTTCTAAGTCTCCTGTTTCTCTTGCTATCCTTAATTTTTTTATTGTCAAGTTTTCAGTGTGGGTAAGTCCTACCCCCACTCCCCGGACAAAAATATCCATCGACGTCCCCGTCGATCGCATACCGGGTATGAAGTCGAGATTAGAAGCTGGAATGAGTATTCGTCCTTCCTTGGCAGCCCAGGAAGGATCATCTCGTTCGGTCTTGATGTATTTCATGCTTTCACAATCTACGTCTTGAATTGTGACGCTGGTCTCCTCAGGATCCGAGGTCGTTTCATTCAGCCATTCTAAGACACGCAGGTTCGTCCAGTCTTGTTCACATGACTGCTGTTGCTCGTCGTCGAATTCTACCTCGGGTTTTGACCAGTCGTCAACTCACTCATCGTCGTGATCATCGACTATGTCAATGTCTTGTGACACAGTTATTTCCTCTAGACCCACTACTTCCTCCACTATCTTCTTCAGATCTATCCTATCCACTACAAAGTCGTCACCGTAAGGATTGTATTTCTCTCTTGATCTCGTCCCGTCCTTCTGACGAGTCTGTATTGTGAACGGAAGATCCGGTGCCAAGTTCTCGGGAACTTCTGTCTGTTCGGGATCCTGCCATTCTTCCTCTGCGTAGGGTAAGGTTTCATCGTCCACTTCGATCGCCTCGTTTAGATCCAGGTCCAGCGGTGTATCCGTACCTTCCTCTACGACTTCGTTTCCATCGTTCTTCCCCCTGGTGCCCTTTTCATTGACCTCACAAGCAGGATTCATCATTAGATAATCCCCTTCTTCCATGTCTGCAGGTATACACCAGTCTTCTTTCGATGGATTGTGTGGCTTGATGTTCTCGTAGTGGGCGGCTCGGCCAGTACTCAGTCTATAAAAGCGTCCCTCCTGGTGCACCTCTGTAATCATGAAGGGTCCCCTCCATTTTTTTAGGAGCTTTTTCGTCCCTTTCGGTGGTATAACGTTCTGAAATACCCATACCTAGTCTCCCACCGAGTAAGCCTTTGCACCAGCTGCTTTCTTGTCGAATCTTTTCCTCTGCCTTGCCTGTGCTTGCTGAGTATTTTGTCTACACAAATCATTCAACTCCTGTTGGCTGGCGTCTGATCACATCCCTCACGTTGACCTGTGGGGACGTTTTCTTTCCCTCATACTCTGGGTAGAAGAAGGTTAAGGGTAAAGACTTTTCGTGTCCAGTTAGCATCATGTGTGGACTGACTCCGGTGGTGGAGTGTTGCGTGCTGTTATATGCTCCCATCACCTGTGGAAGGTATCTGTCCCAATCGGTCATGTACCTGGAACAATATACTCTCAGCATCGACACTAACGTCCTATTCTGTCTTTCCACTAAGCCATTCGTCTGAGGGTGGTATGTCGTGGAGTGAGCCTGAGCGACCTGTGAGCGTCTCATAAGCTCTTTCGTAAGCTCTCCTACGAAAGCTGTTCCATTATCCGATTGAAACGTCATCGGACAACCATGTCTTGCTATCCACGTATTGATCAGGTGGTCGCATGTCTCTTCCGCCGAGGGAGTTATGCAGGGCACGGCCTCTGCATACTTCGTAAAATGATCTATCATGACCAGCACCTGATTATAACCATTGTCTGTCATGCATATCTTTTGGTGATCTATCTGCACCACCTCGTTGAATTCAGACGACTCGATCGACTGTAAAGGAAATCGCAACTTCCTTGGATCCTTGACCTGTTGGCATGACAGACATGCTGTTACCCACTTCTCGCATGCTTTTTTCATCCCAGGCCACTCAAAGCGCTTCAGGATCCTCTGATATACTTTGTCGATCCCCTGATGGCCCATCTGATCATGTGACCTGAATAATAGCTCTGTCTGATAGAGTTGCGGTAACACTATCGCATTATACTTGTATAGGACTCTGTCTTTCTCCCTTCTTTTGCAAGCCACAATCCCGTTTTTGTTCAAATATAACCTCCATTCCTTCTGCATGAAGTATTGTCTCAGGATGCAATAACTATCTTCCTCGAGGTCCCCTTTATCCGCAGAACCATTTTCGATCCACCTTTTCAGGTTGCTTGTCATGCGATCATTTCTCTGCGCCCTCAGAAGGTCCGAGAGTCTGTATCTCGCCTTTAAGTACGTCTTCATGACCCTCATCTGACTATTCAGCTCGTTGGGCTGGTGTGTGTCCTCTTCAATCTTAACGCACCAAATCTTCGCCAACGGCTGTGTTTCTTTTTTAAACGGCTGAAGATCAGTCCTGACTACCTCTTTTTGCGGCAACAGGCTTATCGAACGTTTCGATACCGCTATTGTCTCCAAGTCATCCGCTGCGTTGTCAAAGACTCTTTCGCCTGGTATAAGGTAGCGATCGCTGTCAGGATCCTGGTACACCTCTCTGTCCAGATCCCTTGCCCGAGTTTCCACTAGTAGTGTGTGTATCGCTAGTTCTGACAGTTCTGATCCCGAGCTCGAGTTCCTGTCTGAATAGGTGTCCATTCCTGAGTTGCGGGAATTATCATCCATCGAAGAGGTTGTGCTGGAGACTGCACGCTCCTCCAGATCATGTCTGTGCCTTCTTCGCATCCATCTGATCTCCCCGGACAAAACCTTGTTCTCTAGGTCCTGTTTCTCATCAGGAATTTTCTCGTCTATCTCAGACTCCCCGGACAATTTTTCTTGTCCTGGGTGTTGATCTTGTGATCGCTGGTTCTTCTCATCTTTCGTCTCCCCGGACAAAAAGTCTTGCATCATTTTTTGTTCTACCTTTTCATCTTCCTTATCCTGGTCCACAAAGGTGACGGTTTTCTTTCGCTTGCTGCCCCCCTGTTCTTTCTGTCCGTAAGAAGTACTGGTCAAAATCTCGTGGGGTATTGAGGATACTGGTTGCTGAACTATTGTCCTACAATCCTCTCATTCTCTTCGTGCTGTCGTCTGGACGGCATGATCTTCACCTTCTCACTGACTGTTAGCGATGCCACTGCTGCTGTCCACTCGGGGTCATCTCTGGTCACTTCTCTTTCTAACAATCCACCCAGCATCCGCATCACTTGAGGTGTGACTTGCACCGTTCTATCCAATAATGAGAGCCTGTTTATGTTCATGCGAGAGAGTTCTTGCTGGACCAGATTCGAGCGCAGCAACAGATCCAAGGGGACCGGGTCCTCTTTGGATAGGATCTTTATCTCGGCTGCTTTCTCTACAGGTAACTCAGGATGCCCTGGAATTGGATGTCCAGATTTATCCAACCATCTCGTTAAGGGAAGTGCTTCATAAGTTTCTTTGTCCAGAAACGAGAATCCCTCCTTTATTTCCGCCTGATTGGCCTGCTTCTGCTCCAATCTTTCATAGAACTCAGTTTTCTTGCTGAGGTTGTCAGCATTCTGGTGTTTATCACGCATCCTATGTTCGATTATCATATGGTAGCCATCCAATCTTACTATCCATTTACCAATATAACTCTGATCCATCGAGTAGGTCTTCAACCAGGATAACGCTCTGTTGTCCACGCGTAACTTGAAGGGAGCGCTCCCCAAGTATGCACGGTACTTTTCCACGAAGGTGACTACTGCAAACATTTTTGCTTTTGGTGCGCCATATTTCATCTCTGTGTCACTCAAGACCTTGCTGCCGTATGCAATGGGACGGAGAACTGTTCTTCCGTTCCATTCTTGCTCTTGGTGCAATATTCCTGGGATGGCCACTACCGATGCGTCTGTGTCAAGAACATACATGCCCTTTTCTGTAGGCATGCCTAGCACTGGCGCTTCGCACAGTTCCCGCTTTATTTTCTCGAAAGCAACCTGTGCCTCATCGTTCCATTCGAACTTTTTCCCCTTGTTGCGCATCAGCTTCTGCATCGGGTACACCTTGTCCGCATATCCTTTTATGAATTCCCGGTAGTAATTCGCAAACCCTAGGAAGCTCAGGAGCTGTGTGTCCGTTCTGGGAGCTTTCCATGTCAACACTGCTTCCACTGCTTCCGGGTCCGGCCTCACACCATTTTTATCCACCATTCTTCCCAGGTACTTTAATGAATCCCTAAGGATTTCACATTTCGATGGTTTGCGCTTCAATCCTGCTCTTTTGATGCATCCAAAGACCTCATCGAGCCTATCAATATGGTCTTCCAGGGTCGGTGTCGCTATGACTACGTCATCCACGTAACACATCACGAGATTCCCGTACTTCTTGGTCACTCTCGTCAAAGCCTGAGCCATCAGTCTTTGAAAAGTGGCCGTTGCATTGCACAAGCCGAAGGGCATCCTCTTCTACTGGTACAATCCCAATTCGCACGCGAATCCGGTTTTCTCTCTGTCCTTCTTCCGCAGAGGGACCTGCCAGAAGGCAGAACCTAAGTCCAATGTGGTGAAGAACTTGGCATCACCAAGCTTAGATAGGCTCTCGTCTATTCGCGGTATCGGGTACGCATCTTTTATCGTTACCGCGTTCAAGTAGCGAAAGTCGCAACAAAATCTAAACTGCCCCCTTTCTTTTTCGCCATTACTACCCCGCAAGCCCATGGCGATTTCGAGGGTTCTATCATGTCGTATTCTAGCAACATTTCTATTTCCGCTCGGCACGCTTCCGATTTGTGTGGCGTCATTCGCCTTGCGCCTTCCCTATGGGGAACGGCGCCCTCTTCTAGTTCGATTTCGTGTTCGACGAAATTACAGCAACCGATATCCGCCTTATGTTTTGAAAATACATCTGGGTTCCGATTTAGGAGGTCCCGCAATTTTTTGAAATCTCCCTCACCTATTTTCCCTTTTAAATGTTCTATCTCTGGCAAAACCGGTTTGTCAGATTCTAATTCATATGACGAGGGGCGTTCCGGAAAATTCGAGCAGCTTGATAAGCCGTCGTCCGTTTCGGATTTCATTGAAAACAATTTATGAAAAGATTTTACTTCATTAATCCTCTTTAAAATTTTATCTTTATTGGCATGATAAGGACAGTATTTCACACTAAACTTCTTCAAGTTTTGTGTCTCCTCATAGTCGGTCCTCATCGGCAAAGCGTAGCCAAGCTTCTTTCCACGCTGGATTGAAACCGTGGTGTTCAGTGTGTTCAACAACACACTGACACACAGTCCGTTTCGCGTTACCGAGAAGCTCCGGCCTAAAATCACCGAACTCTGACTATTTGGATTCGGTACTAAGCAAACCTGTTTACTATCACTTAACGAATTCAAATTTCTCATTCTAAAAATTGCTACCACAGCTTGTCCTGGTTGTAGTTTTACTTTTCTATCCAAAAAAATTGGTACCTTGTTTTTGTCTGTTATTATCCTATTAATTGGTCTCTTAACATACTTCCGGTCCGGGTTTCGAATCCGTATCAGACCGTTGTTCAAGTCAATCATCACGTCAAAATTCCTGACAAAATCTCTGCCCAAGATGAATTGGTCGGCGTCGTCCAAATTCTCTACCACCAGGAAGCTCATCCAAAGATCCCGTCCTCCCATGTGGAGGACCGTTATTGGTGTTCTTCCGGCTACGTAGATAGCTCCTCGATCGGCGGCGGCCAGTCGGAGATTTGTTGGAATTAGATCTTCCCGCGTGAAGCCCATTCTTTCCCAAGTTTTTATCGGCATCACACTCACTACCGCTCCTGTGTCCAGAAGCCCTGTGACTCCGATTTTTGTTCCGTTGGCGTCGAGCAGATGTGCGGTCACATTTGCTTCATACCCAATGTGTACTGCGTCTTGTTCCATCATGGCGTCATGGCCTATCCTGCGGAATTTGAGTTCCTCCTCACCCAAATAGATTTGCCCCATTTGGTCATCATCTGTTGTTACATAAGTCCTGGTGTAGATACTGATTCCATCCACGTTCAGCATCACTTGATACGGCCCATAGACCTCTAGGTAGCGTCCATAGTAGTGCTCGCACGGCTCTCGACTCGGCGCGTGGCTCCACCTGCCTCAGATAATCTGCATATGTGTCCAAATGCATCAAAGTGAACTCAGATGGTTCACTCAGATTTCTGATCACCTGATGTCCAGCCACTGAGATTATCGACTGTATCCTGCTTCCTTGCGGCACCATGCCGAACCTCTGACCGGAGATCACATTAAGTTTCATGTTCAAACTGCTTGGTGCTTTAGTTTCTTCGAACTCAGTTGCTTCGAAGGTATTCAGTTGCTCCTGAAGTTTCTCATTCTCCAGTTCAAGTTTCACTTTTTGTTCGATCTCTTTTGTCACCAGTTCCTGCTGCACTATATTTAGAGCATCCCTCGCGGCTGCCCTATAATCGACCTTGAAGTCATCAGTTGCTGGTTCCGGTTCACGTGTCTCCTCTGTCACCGCTTGCATTTTTTTTGCCGCCAGCTCTTGAGGTTTATCCTTTCGGCGTGCCTCCGCTTCACTCAAAAGTCGAGCCTTGCTGGCTTTCACTCCTGACAAAGCTTCTTCATGTCTTGGATGCTTGATGTCTGCCACTGCATCCCAGAATTGCGGACAATCTGATTTAAAATGACCCTCCAAGTTGCAAAAGAAACACCTCGGGCCGAATTTTGCAATTACTCCTCTCATGAAATCCTCATGGTCCAATTCTGACGCATCTTCGTCCTCGAGGCTAAAGCCTATTGCTTTCATGCCTTGTTTGTAAGTTGGGCATGCTGACACATGATGGTCCGTTGAACTGCAATTGGCACAAGAGCGTCTCTTGTCCATATCATCCCTCGGTTTGTACCAATTGTTCCCTTGGTTTGCTGGTCCGTTGTTAAAATTGCCATAATTGTTCTTGTAGTATCCAGATCTCGAAGGAGGTTTCAACAAAAGATACTCCTTTGACTTGAGCCTCAACTCCTCTGGTGTTGGCGCATTGGTTGATAGTGGTGTGTAATGCGTGGCTAGCATTGTTCGAAGTTCATCATTCTTCACACCATCGATGAATTTTGAGGCTACGGCCAGGTTCATTCTTCGGTTTGACTCATCCGGTTGGCTGCGTCTTCTCAGCATTTCCAAGTCATCGAGAAACTTGTCTATCGTTTCATCTTCTCGTTGCCTCCGTTTCTCGAAGCGCATCATCGCTTGGTGCCCCTGCACCCCTGATCCGAAACGGTTTAACAAGATTTCGAAGATTTTCTCAGCTGTGTCACGTTGATATTGCTTCTTGGCCATGACACAGTTCAGGGCTGTCCCTTCCAAGTTGCTGGTGAGCGCACTGCATTCCTGTCTCTCCGACAAGTCCTCTTCCTCAAAATGCAGCTTCATTACCTCTATCCAGGTATCTATACAGCCATCAGATTCATCTTTATAGCATCTTGGTTTCTTAAAGACTCTTCTGGACTTCTCACTGCGTTCATTGGTTCTGGATAACCTTGTAAGGAATGTCTCCAAAGACCTATTTAGGGGGTTCAAATGCTGTGGCCATTGCCGTAGCATCCCATGAGTGTCCCGCCTGAGTGTCCTCACACCTCGTCAAAGGCTCTGTATGCGGTGCATCCCTGCAATCCGAATCGCCGTGAGTGTTTCCCGCTTGGCCCACATGACTCCTCTTCGGGCTTGCATGCCCCCTGTTACCGGAATCACTTCTCCCAGTCGCATGTGTGCCTTGCGTTGGTCGTTCATTAGAGGTCTGTCTGTTCCCCGTTGAACTTGTTCTACTGTTCGGGCCCCATGTTCCATTACCCCTCGTGGCATAGCCTGATGAACTGCCCCTGCCTCTAGTGGATCCATACGTCTTCCTCTTTTGATGTTCATTGAAGTTCACCCTCGGCTCCCTGCTGGGACCTCCCGTGTTCGGTTCTCCTTCTTTTGGTCCACTCTTGCTGCTTAGTAGCCCGTCCAACCTAACCATGATAGCCTGAGTTCGCCTCTCCATCATCGCGTCTATCTTTGTGTCAAGAGTCCCAAGAGACTGCTCTTGCTGAATTCTTAATTTCTCCGTGTCGTCTCTTAAGCGTAACTCTCGCTGTTCCGCTTCTCTTGTCATTCGCGACAAGTTCTTCGCCATATGCTCGTCCGTTCTTTCTTTTAAGCGTTTTTCGCTCCTACCAACTTCTTGTCTATTGCGGTTTATTTCTTCCCGCAGACTTTCTCTTTCGATGTGAACTGCCCTTTCTAGTTCACTCATTCTTATGGACATCTGTTCATTTTGTTCTCCTAAACTGTCCACTATGTTGTCTAAGGCTTCTTCTAGTGCTGCCCCGTTATCCACGAGTGGCGGTGTAACCCGGTCGGTCCCAGGTAGCTTCGTGCTGGTCGAGATCCGGGCCTTGACTCTCTGCCTCGACGTCTTTTCATTATCTACCTCAGGATCCGCCAATGCGTTGCCTAGCCCTCTGTTTCTACTCTCCCCAGCTTGCAGCTCTGAACTTGTCATAGACGCGAAGTCTTTTGACTGGCCCGGTGTATTTGCCTCTTTGCTTATCGTTGTCACTACACCAAATTTGTCCATGGTTCCAGTCTCTCCTCCGACGTATGCCTCATTCTCCTGGGTCGAACTATTGAGGCTGACTTGAGACCCAAAGTCCCCTTGCTCTTCTTCGTCCTCTTCCTCCTGGGATTCACCTTCATTTCCTGCGCCTCCTCCCATGGTGAATGGAAAGATGTTTCCTAAGGTGTTCCTCATTCTTTCTGAGAACGATGATGACGTTGTTTGTTTCTCAGTCCCGCCTGCCATCATAGTGTTGTCTGTTGGAGATCTTCTAGTTGCCGCTATTTCATTTGAGATGTCGGACAGTTCCGCAATCTCCTCTCGATCCAATGTCCCGGTGGAAGTGGCAAAATCTTGGCCCTGTTCTACCGGAGTAGATTCACTCGCCAGCCTTCTGCCTCTCCCTCCCAGTCCATGTACTTCCTGGTTGTCGTTCATGGCATGGTCTGTATTGACCTCCACTTCTAACAGTTCTTTTCGCTCTTCTGAGGTCTTCTGACTTCTCGTTTCAACCATTCTGCCTGAAACCGTCTCCCCTTTGTCGGTCCGGGCCTGTTTGATCCAATCCACAAAAGGATCGGTCATCTTTTTTCTTTGCTCTTCAGGTATGAATTTCCTAGAGCTATTACCTCGTTTTGGTATCCTTGATTTGTCTAGACTCATTCTCTATTTGTCACTTCTTAATGCCTATACACTAAATTCGATTGCTAGTGACCTTATAGTTCGATTACCAATAATAATGACACAACACAATAAGTTTCACAAGATTCTATTAAATAGTGACCACGAATCCCTGTATGTTATCAGAGTACAGTTTGTATAAAATTTATTCACACTAACCGATTATCGGTCGTAAGATTCGAAAACTAGCACAATATGATGTTATCAGTCAATTTAAAAGATAGTGTACTCACTACCCAATCAAGCACAGTTTACGTTGATTTAAAATCAAAAAAAATATATATATAATGACAGAATATTAATGCCTCTATGAAAAAAACGTATTGTAGTGTACTTTTAGTCTGTCACAGTACAATAGTCGAACTTGTCTTTTAAAGAAAAAGCTTTCCCTGCTCGGTGCTGCACCAAACAGACAAAACTTTGAAGGCAGTAATTTTCTCAAGTGGGCGTCTATTGCACCCACCGAGTACTGTGTTACCTATCTGCCTTCGGACTGCCCGAGCTAGACCTACTAAAATCCTCAGGGCAGTCACTTTTCACAAAAACGTATTAAGTTACAATCCACACCAATGAATCACGCTCTTTTTAGTTTAGACTTAGAGTCGCGAATATCCGAGTTCGGACCTGTTTTGTTTTGGTCTGGTTTTTATTGAAAGGCAAGTTACCAGTGCAGTCACTGATTCCTAGCCTGTCTGCTAATAACCTAATACCTCTCACTTTAGTCTTTCTTCCGTCTACCTAAGTCCTTTAATAAAAAAATACCCCTCCGGATTGGCGCAAATAGGACCCTTCCGGACTAACAAAATCTAGACCCCTCCGGATTGGGACCCCTTTGATTTAGTTAATATAAGACCCCTCCGGATTTGGACCCCTCCGAATTAGCAACTTTAAGACCCCTCCGGATTCGGACCCCTCCTAATTTGAAAAAAAAAATTTTTTTGACCCCTCCGGATTGGGACCCCTCCGGTTTTGTAAAAGTAGCTTTTCGGAGATCTCCTTCTTTCAACCTATACCCCTCCGGATACGTTTTCCGATGCTATTTTGCTTTTCAGGTTAACTAGGAAGGGTATGTAATGCTTTTCTAGTCCCTTCCGGATTGAAGTTAAGCCTCTTATTTGACAATTCACGCTAACGGTGAAGGGTCTTATCGCTCGCCTAACTTCGGCTCGTTTAAGGTTTTGCTGTGCCTTTAGCCTTCCCTTTTCGTCTAGAACAGCCTAAAGTTACTTTATTCAACCGCTCTTACCTTTTGGTAAGGGTATAAGGGCTTTTCTAAAAGAAATTTATAAAACGTGAAGGGTCTACCCTCCCAAATTGGTGAATCTGCTAAAAACAATCTCAAAAAAATTTTCACGCTTATTTTTCCGAAAAAAGTCTGTTCCTATCAGTAAGTACAGCTAATTTCTGATCTATTGGTACCAAGATCAACTCGATATGCCTAGTAGTTCCAAAGTTATTAATCAAAACGTCTTTTTTTTTAAGTCAAGAAATTTCTCTCTTATAGGTTCCGCCTAACTTTTTCCGCAAATCTGGTCCTTTCGACCTAAAAACTATTGATCCGAGCTCAGAAGGCCTATACTCTTCTAGTTCAATGCAAAAGACCCGATCTAAAACGCTTTTGTTGAAAAAATTTGCGAAAAACTGTGCTACCTGTACCCCTCCGGATTGATGAATCCACCAAATCAAACACGTTAAGTTCGATTTCTCTGCAACCCGGAAGGCTTTCGGGTAGCGGATTTTAAAACTTGTACATTCACTAGTGGACGTTGTCCGGACAACTATTTTTACTGTTCTAACTCAAAATTTTCAAAAAATGTGTGAATTTATAGTGTTTCGTTTTCTCAAAAATCACGAAATTTCGGTTTTCGGTACCAAAATAGTTCCAACCACTTTCGAACTAAACTTAACCGGTTCTATCTATTATGGTAGTGCAGTTACAATGTAACACACTACATTAGCGCTTTTTTTCGTTTCAAAAAATATCGATATCTCAAAAATCTCAACTTGTGGGGGATCAAAATATTGCTATTTTGACCCTAAAAACAGGTCTGTTTTCGTTGTTTTCACTGAAAAACGATATGAGACTATTAATATAGGCTATATAAGTAACAATATTAGTAATACTATACCCCTCCGGATGTTGTTTAATATCCGAATTAAGGTGCTTAACTCGGATATTCGCAGTTCGGTGAAGGGTCACTACAGTGCAGCACTGTCGAGCCCCCCACAGATTGCTATCTTTATTTTTTGTACCAAAAGGGATATAAAACTTGTTAACGATACCCAACAGTCGATTGTTGTTGTCGTTGAGCCCCTTCTTGTTGCTTCTTGTACTGCTTGCCGGATCAATCTTCTCCCAAGACCCTACCGAATTGAGAGCAAATCAGCTGACCCTTCCGGATTGAGCGCAATTTATCATTAACGTGCTTAAATGCTCAAATAACCCTACAGTACAAGCCTCACAAACGGGCTACAAAACTGATCGTAACGATCCTGACTGATATAAATGCCTGTAACAACAATATATCTATCAACAACAAACGGGGGGGTCGGATCACATCTTGTCTGGGGGGATGATTTCTGCTGATTTTTTACTTTTTTTTTTTACTGTTTTTGGTTTTTCGGTTATTTTTTTATGTTTTTTGTTTTTCTTGGGTACTATACTACTTTTTGTTTGGTTTTATATATATCTTTAAGTGTTTTTGGTCACAAACTATTCAGGAGATGACGGGACCGCGAATCCCCCCACCCTTCCTGGTTCGTGAATTTTCGGTCTTAACTAGGTTAAAAAGCTATTCACGGTAATCCGGAAGGCTTCCGCGTTCCGAACTACCCTTCCGCCCCGGCGGTTTAGGCCTATTAAGGGCGTTAATGTGAGCATCCGCTCGGCGCGGAGTGCTCGTTAACGGTTCTGCCGGTCATGATGTTAAAAAAGAATAACACCCAGGAGCGCCATAAAAACATGTATGTAACATTCGCCCGGAAGATACATATCGACGGAAAATAAAACTAAGTCCTAAGTTCTGTTTCTTTTTAGCTTTTCTGCCAAAATGGCCGTTTCTGACGTTTCTCAGAAATGTTACGTCATCACTTCGAAAATTTAAAATTTTAAAATACGGGAATATCCTGACCTTCACCGTTCTGCTAATCATCCGAATAACGTCGTTAATCCTTCAAAATCATTAACTCGGAAGATTCACTGCTAAAAATTCGAAATCTGCAGAGATTGCATTTTGGTCCATTCTGGTCGAATGTCACACTAATAACTTCCCGAGCATTGTCAGCGCTATTGCAGCCAGCTACAAGAGGATTGTTATCGTCAGCATAAGTTGATAACGTGGTGGAAATATCTGAAACATCAATAGCATGGGTAGAGTAATTGTAAAGAGGCGGACCAAGGACAGTGCCCTGAGGGACACCCTGATTAGTATACAAAACAGTTGAATCCAAGCCATTGAGAGATGTATAATGGGCTCTATTTTGCAAGAAGTTAATGATTACGTTGGCAACCGCAGGATCGACTACTGGGACAATATTGATTACTCCTTCTATAACACTCTTGTGGGAAATAGTATCAAAAGCTTTTGACATATCTAGAGAAAAGAAGCGAACATAATCATAGTTTTCACGGAAATTCCAGAGATGATATTGCAGCCTAATGAGCAAACAAGAAGTAGAAGAATGTTTACGAAAACCATACTGGTTACGTGTAAGCCATCTGTTATAAGGTTGCATATAGTTCTGGTAAATTAACCTTTCAAACACTCTGGACATAACAGAAGTAACAGAGACAGGCCTCAAATCCTTTGGCTGCTTTGGAGACGAAACTTTGGCAAGGGAAATATTTTTGCAAGCTTCCAAAACTCCGGGAAAATACCTTGTTCCAAGCACAATATGAACATATGACAATAGATTTCGGCCAAATTGTGAGCATTGTCCTTAAAGATCCAAAACGGCAGAGCGTCTGGGCCAGTAGCGGTACGTCTAATGCGTTTCATGGCATTAAATATTTGCAAGAGCGAAAACTGCGGACCGTCATTTGTAGTCTCCAAATAAGTAGGCTTGAATGGGCCTCCAGAAGCAATGGAGATGCCATTATAGTACTGGTTAAGCTGCTCAGCCGAAAAAGCACAGGTGCGATCTGGGGCTATTGTATTCTTATTCAATAAAGTATTCACACGCTGTCACCAGTTTCGACCACTGAAATCAGAAAAGGCACGTTTAGTAATTAACATACGAACTTGAAGGCCGACAGCATTCGCTTCCGCAAGTTTACCTCGACGTGTATGTCGATGCTTCTTCCTTAAAAGGTATTTGATAACCGGAGTCATGAAAGGTGGATCCTTTGAGCTAAGAACAACACGTTTCAATGGACAGGCGACCTTATACAGATTCAGAAGCTCGTTAGAAAGTTCCCCTAACAACACATTTGGATCGTTGTAGTTAAGAAAATAACTTAAATCATGGGTATCCAGCAAATAGTTCAAATGATTTTTGTTGGCAAATCTATGGCCACGAAAGTAAACAACCTTCTTTTCAGATTGTTCAACACCATGATAAGCAACCAAACCCATATTGTCCGTTCTCAAAGTAGGAGTAAATCGTTCAATACCATTGAAATAAATTTCATCCGAACACAATATTTTGTCAAGTCTATTATTCCCGCGTGTGGGTTCCGTACAAACATCGTAAAGACCGCAATCTAATACGAGGTCATCAGTATCCAAGTTATTGAAATCCCCACAGAGTACAACAAGTGACGATAGGTTCTGGTCCCTGAAGACATTGATGGAATGTGAGATATGCATTTCTAGCTGACAGCCATACGTAGCATCAGGTGGGAAATAAACCAAACATACCAACAAATATTTATTTCCTACGCTAAGTGACAGCCACAGAATTTCATACTGATCAAAATGATGACAAGTCCACCGATCACTGACAATACCTTCACGAACAAAAATACAGACAGCGCCGCCTGTGGTTTTGTTTGAGTTCAACGAACTGCGGTCTTTCCTAAATATATTATACCCAGGAATAGCAATAAACGAATTATTAATGTCCGTGGTTAACCAAGACTCAGTTATACAGATAATATCAAATCCGTGATAACTGGCATCACACTGTAGTTCATAAATGGCATTATGTTTTTTCAATGAACGGGCATTCAGCAAACGGAGACTAATTTTGCGGTTGGCTAGTCAAAACACATGTTCTTTGCCATCCAGATACAAGTTTAAATCTCTAACTCTCAGTCTATTTTTTGAGATACCGGTTTCGACAAGTTTATAACGTTCAAAGAGAATACGCGACTCCAATTTCTTTTCGTCAACAGTAAGCTCTCTGGATAAGTAGATGCTATCAGAATAATCTTTCAAGATATACGATTTAGCCAGCAACTTACGAACCAGCCATGGATTCTTAAACATCACCAGCAAGGTTCTCGGCCTGGTAGCATCAGATCGATACTTTCCCAGCCGAAAGGAATCAGTAATAGGCTCATTGCCAAGCTCTCCCAAATACTCCATAACTTTTCTGACTGCTTGAAAGTCTGAATCCATTCTGTCATGCATTTTCTGGTTGGAAAGTTCAGGCACGCCATTTATTCTTATTCCCATTTTACTTTGATCATCAGGTGTAACAGGCGTTGCTGTGTGGCCATTTACAATTGTCTTAGTATCAGTGGATACAAGAGCTGCTTTAAGATTGATGACTTCAGTTTTGATAGATTCTAGAGAAGTTTCAATAGACTTATCTCGAATGGACGTCTTCATTGCTGTCTTGGCATTGTCAAGGCAGTTCGCACAGGCCCACATAATCCCACGAACCGATGATAGATGGTCGTAAAACTGCTGCGGGATGTCCGTACACGCCCGATGCCACCACTCGCCACATCTATCGCATTGCATTCCTTCGTCTTGTTTCTTCACGGCTGCGTTGCAGGATGTACACGGTGAATTTTGAGCACTCTTCAAGCGTCCACGTGTCCCCGTCATCATAGTATATGAAACTATTTAATAAGTTTATCACAACAATTAGGCTAAACATATGTCTAAACATAACACTTGAAATCGAGTCAAATCAATCTCTGATTCATGCTTCACCTGTGATGAGAAAATCCTGAAAAATGAAAGTTCATTCGACTGCTTCGTCCGTGGCTGTCAAATGCATCTGACTAAAAATTGTACTGGCCTGAGTGAAGCGGCTGTCAATGGAGTACTGGCTATTGGAAAAAATGCCTTACTTTGTAACAAGTGTATCGAAGAGAAGCGCCACGAAAAGCTTGCACAATCTGCCCATGTGAACACGGTCTCAAATGAACACCAAGAAAGTCAGATGAAAAACCTTGAAACCGAAATGACTGACCTCAAGAAAACTGTGTCCGAAATCAAAACGCTTCTCAAAAGGAAACCGCCCGATTCCGGGCAACCAGCCCAAAATAGTCCAATTACCAAATAACAAGAACAAATGCCGAAACCTCCCGAAGAACTCGTTGGAATTCGTATACGTGGTATCCCAGAATCAACGGAAAAAGAAGCAAGAGTACGCCAAGAACACGACCCTGCAGAAGTTCAAAAACTACTAACCCATATGGAAGTCAATGCTATTATAGGCGACGTCATAAGACTTGGTCGATATGAAGAGAACAAAACGAGAACTATCCTATTAAAAGTTCCAAATGCATATCAGCGTCGAATGGTACTGCTATCGGCGAGAAAGCTGAAAACTTTCAGTCAACCAATCTTTCTCAGCAAACAACTGACAAAAGAAGAAGCTGATCTTGAAAACTTAGCTCTTGTGAGACGACGAGAACTGATAAATAAAGGCACTGATCCGAAAAATCTGCGTGATCGTAACGCAACCCTGTTTATTCGACAGGGCGCAAAGTGGACAAAAGAGAAGCTTCCCGTGGCGGACGAATGACTAGCAGCTTTCATAAATATACTAATTTACAATGTGAGAAGTATACTTGAATACCAACGCCGAACAAATTTCTCCAATGCCGTTCAAGTGAAAAATATTTATCAAATTATCTGCCTAACAGAAACGTGGCTCACAGAGAGCATTAGCGATATAGGTCTGTTTCTAACCAACTATGCGATACATCGAAAAGACAGACTATCTGATAAAGGGTTGACAAAGCATGGCGGTGTACTGATAGCAGTAAGCAAAAACATTCCAAGCTCTCAAATTGACTCAATTTTTCAAAACTGTGTGATAATTCGTGTAAGCTTAGTTAAAACATTCCTAATATGTTGTCTTTACAGCGCCCCGTCAAACAGTGCGTACACATGGACTCTTCCGGGCATCGTTGAGCTCCTAAAGTTCATTAGGCGAAAACAGTTCGAATACAGTGCTGTTTGCTCATATATAGCTGGAGACATCAATCTTTCATCTACACACTGGCCCTCAATGACGTCAACATCTCTCTTCGAGCAAACAATCCTCAATGAACTATGTGAATCAAATTTTCAGCAACTCATAAAAACCCACTATGTGACAAGCATAGTCATTGATAATCATCTGAGAAGTCTCTTCAAATCTGATCACAAACCTTATCAAGCTAAAGTCTCGTTTGACATCTGACCTGTACAAATCTCTTCACCGTCTCCCAAACAAAAGCTAGACTTCGGTATATTTGCATACAAGAAAGCTAACTGGAAAGAAATTAATGAGATCATTCTCCAACATCCCTTCCGACCATACTGCATGAGCAACGTGTACTTGATGGTTGAACTTTGGTATAAGTGGCTACATGAAATATTAAAGGATCTTCTTCCAATAACTACGAAACATAGGTCCGAACTGGCTCCATGGGTAAGTGGCAACTCTTCAAACCTCATCAAGAAAATAAAAACACTTCAATTGAAACAACAACGGCAGCCCACGCCGTCAAACAAAATTAAAATTGAATGTCTACAAACAGGCTCTTCAAGGAAGGCAAATTCAGCGACATACAAAGATACTTGAAGTCGCTCACCAAGTCGAACACTATCCCTACCGAAATTTTTTTGGATCAAAGAACTGCCAATACAGATATTGAAAAAGTAATATTATTCAACGAATATTTTCAATCAGTGTTCACTCAAAACACCTACTATACGAAAATAGGCGAACAAAATAGCACCCTACTAAATCAGATTTACTTTACAACCGATGAAAAAGAAAACGCTCTGCAACTACTGGACGTAAATAAAGCCAAAGGACCGGATAAGATCGGGAACTTACTTCTGAAGAGTCTCTCCAAGTCACTGCCGAAATCATTGCACTTACTGTTTAACCTCATCGCAAATAAAGCCCGATTTCCGGAAAAATGGAAAGTCAGTGAAATTGCACCAATACTCAAAGACGGAGATGAACAAGATGTGAGTAATTACGGGCCTATCAGCCTGCTTTCAACAGTTTCAAAACTGCTAGAGAAACTGATTTTCGAGAAGCTGATTCCAATTGTTTACCCAACTCTGGCATCAGCCCAACATGGTTTCAGACCCAAACGGTCAACTATAACGAACCTTATAGAATATCTGCATGAAATCTATAGCTGCTTAGAGTCTGAATCTATAGCTGCTCCTATCTGAATATCTTCTTCATAGACTTCGAGAAAGCGTTTGACAAAGTCACGCATGAGCTTCTCATACAAAAGTTGGCTGCTCTGGGGATTGGTGGAAACTGTTTGAATCTGTTAAGAAGCTAACTCTATAAACGGAAGCAAACTGTGAGACTAAATGACACTGTTTCAGATGAATTAGAAGTATTCAGTGGCGTACCACAAGGCTCCATCCTCAGACTGCTCTTCTTCTTGGTTTTCATAAACGATCTTCCATCATGTGTCATGTCCAAATCGTTCGGTTATGTTGATGACTACAAAATTGTAGGCGACAACCCTTTAACACTGAATATAGACGTTAGAAAACTGTGGCGGTGGTGTGACGAAAATTTCATGTCAACGAACTTAGGAAAAATAAAAGTGCTCTGCATTAAAGGTACAGCTCCTATTGCACTGTCAAACCATGAATTTGAAACAACTGAAAGTATGAAATATCTGGGCATTCTCGTAAATGACACACTCTCGTGGACTCTGCATGCAAAGAAAAGGACCGAAAAAGCCTTGAACGCTCTCTTCATCCTAAAACGGAATCTTTCAAAAGCAACGTTTTGGACCAGAAAGAACGCATGTATCTGTTATGTTCTGCCAATTTTAAACTACGGATCAGCCCTTTGGAAACCATCAAAAGGCGACTTAGGTACTCTTGAAAGTATCCAGCGAAAAGCAGTATCATGGATCTTCATCACAAACAACATATCCTTTAAGGATAAGCTCGTGAAACTTGACATCCTTCCAATCTCCTTATATCAAGAACTTCATGTTTTTCTCTTGTTTGCCAAAATACTATCCGGAAAAGTTGACATAGACTGGCGTAGTCAAGTAACCATCACAGACATCGGTACTCGAAGAACACCAGTAACACGAAATTTTGCCTGCCAACAAATACGTCTGAAGAAGTGTGAATCAGATTACTGGTTTCGAGCTTGCCGTCTGGCCATCCTTTTTAACGATTACTTCAAATTTGACATAATCTTTGATCCAGGATGCAAAATTAAACTGCTGGAAGTTTATACGAAGTTCTTCAAAACGCGCTACAACGAATAAGATTCATGCACTTGGCAGATATTATGTGGCTGCAACAACTGTAGAGATTTGAAGAAACTTAACTGTAACAACTGAAACACAAACATTGAACCTCCCAATCACTGGGTTTTATGCGAACCCTTGGATTAGTCCTAAATCCTTTATTTTATTTTATTATTGTGTATAGTAACTGTTTCTTCTTCTTCTATCAAGCCGAGAAAAATAGGAAACAGAGCCAAAAATAATTTCCTGAATAAACTTGAACTAAACTTTCTATTAAGAATTTAGCAATTTTTGCAATCCAGTGGGCAATAAAAACATTTTAACTCTAAACGACTCAAAAGTAGGTCACTAAACCGATGAAACATAAGTCAAAACATTTGGGCAACAAAAAACTTTAAGGGGAATACAAAAGGAAAAAATGACATTCGACCAGAATGACCTGAAAATACTTGTCATCAACGAAATTTGATTGGAGCAGTTTGGCGGGAAGATTGACTGTTTTGAACAATTAGCAGTGTTAATCGTTCAATTGAACGAATTCGGAGAGGTGATTAGCGTCTAAACACAGCTCTAAATGCTTTTCACCGTCCCTGCCAAAGCCAGTTCTTTTGGTGGTCTTTCTAACATCGGGTCGACGAAAAAACGTTACTGTTTCCGGCTTCGATCAGAACGCTCTAATTAACTTTATTACATGCTAAAATAGTGAGCTCATGGCTGGGTCTCATTATCCCATGACCACGACGTCACTCCTAACAACAGGGCTATTACTTATTATCATATCACAATTGTTTTTGTTCAGCAGATAAAAATCATCATGTCCATCGGAGATGGATCAACCCTTACCCTCAACTCCTAGCTTCTCATTATTTAAAAACTATTTTTAATGTTATTTGATTCAATTCAGGACATATCCGAATTGAATTGTTACAAACACAGTTTCAGTTTCAGGACATATAAGTTGTTAAAAATACAGATTCAGTTTCTTTCCGAGACCCTTCCGGAAACTCAAATCCGGACGAAAAGCGCTCTTTTCGTCCATCTGGGAGTGTAGTAAACTCCTCCCGTTATCCATCCGATTTCTCGGCAACTTCTCGGTAATGATTGTACAGCTACAATCGTTACAATTCGGAAACTTCTTACGTAAGTGTCGCCAACCGTAGTATAAATCTGTCGTTTGCTATAATTTCTGGTACGTCATGCTTGTCTTAACGAAAATCGTTGTTCTGATTTTCGCGAGTTTCAGTGTTGTGACAATCGACCAGAATGTGTCAAAATGCAAGTTGGAACTCGAAATTTTATTGTAACGTCGGAGTGAGAAGACTGACTGTTTCAATCAATTAGAGGTCTTAATCGTTCATTTTGACGAACTCGGAAGGGTTAATTTAGAGTTTCCAGTTAATTTTAAAAAATTCGTTCCAAAATCAAGACACGTCACGACCTGGAGATTACCACCAAATGAAACGGCAAAATACAACAACAACAAGTTTCTCAGAGAAAACAACTATATTTGTTGAAATAGACGAGGTGAACAATGCAAATTGGAATAGCAGTTGAAATTAATGATAGAAGACCATTCTGAGTTGTAACGATTGTGCAGTAAGAATCGTTATAAAGCAACTCACGAGAACCAGGAAGGGTGTTGGGATGACGTGTCCAGCCTTCCGGAAAGAATCAAGGACGTTATTACCCCGGATTCCAGAATCCGGAGTAGTCTCGGGAGAGAACTTGGACATTATTTTTACAAACTTTCAGCTTCCTGGAGATGTCCTGAATTGAATTCATAACATCTGAATTAGTTTTAAGAGTATGAGAAGCTAGGAGTTGAGGGAAAGGATTGATCCATTTTCGATGGAGATGATGATTTATATCTACTGAACAAAATTAATAGTAATGTATTAAATAATTAGTAGCCCTGTTTTTAGGAGTGACCTCGTGGTCTGGGGATACTAAGACCCAGCCGTGAGCTCACTTTTTTTGCATATAATTAAGTTAATTAGAGCGTTCTGATTGAACCCGGAAACAGTAAATTTTTTTTGTCGACCCGGTGTTAGAAAGACCACCAAAAGAACTGGCTTTGTGTAACATTGGCCCGGAAGTACATATCGACGGAATTTCATACTAGGTTCTAAAATGACTGGCTAGCGTCTAAACACAGCTCTATATGCTTTTCACCGTCTCTGCCAAAGCCAGTTCTTTTGGTGGTCTTTCTAACGTCGAGTCAACAAAAAAACGTTATTGTTTCCGGCTTCGATCAGAACGCTCTAATTAACTTAATTATATGCAAAAATAGTGAGCTCAGGGCTGGCTCTCAGTATCCCCAGACCACGAGGTCACTTTTAAAAACGGGCTACTACATATATAATATATTACTATTGTTTTTGTTCAGTAGATAAAAATCATCATCTCCATCGAAGATGGATCAACCCTTTCACTCAACTCCTCGCTTCTCATTATCTGAAAACGAAATTCTTATTAATTGAATTCAACTCAAGACGTTCCGGGAAGCTAAAAGTTTGTATAAAACAGTTCAAGTTTCAATGCCGAGACCCTTCTGAATTCTGGAATCCGGAGAAATAACACTCTTATTTCTTCTCGGAACGCTAGACAAGTCGTCACAATAGCCTTCCTGGTTCTTTTGAACTGCTCGGTAGCGATTGTAGCGGCAAAATCGTTACAACTCGGAGTGGTTTCTGACAATTTGTAACCATAATTTCAATCTTCTACCGTTTAGTCGTTGTTGTCATTGAGATTACTATTGTTCTCTACGAATTCTGTTGTTGTGATTTCGCCGTTTCAGTGTGTGCGAAACAATAAAAGGTTACGTGTCTTGGCACATTCCGAAGGGAAGAAGCGTAGTAGGATAATTTTAGTTTGTTGGTTGGCAAGACTGTCCTGCGGCCCAACTTTTTTGAAACCTACGAGAAAAAATTTTAAATAAGAACATAGACATTGGAAGTCTGAAAAAATTGTTTTATCTTAAGTATATCCTCAAGAGTGCAGATTACTTTGAAAATTAGCATGTAAGTCAAAACTAACCCGTCCCGATACATCTAATCGTTCAAATAACGTCACTAATTTATCAAAACCATCAATCTTCCCAGCTAGACATACTCCCCGGACAGCCCGGTCAATGTCTTCATTAAGTCTCGTTGACTCCATGGAAATGGTACAGTGCCATCGACCAGAATTTACAAAATGCAGAAAATCACTTATATCCACGTCATATCGACTCACTGCAGAATATAAATGGCATCATACTACACTATTATATCCCTCCAAATTTTTTCACTAATCTGCACTCTTGAGGATATACTTAAGATAAAACATTTTTTTTCTGACTTCCAATGTCTATGTTCTTATTTAAAACTTTTTCTCGTAGGTTTCAAAAAAGTTGGGCCGCAGGACAGTCTTGCCAACCAACAAACTAAAATTATCCTACTACGCTTCTTCCCTTCGGAAATTTATTTGTTACTGGTCCTAAATTTTAAAATTAAGGAACTTTTTGGTTAGAAGGAAAAATGAAATAACCTCACTATTCAAGAGATTATCCAAGCCTTTCATGTCACCACAAAGTGATCAGCCGTCTTAGTTGATTAAAAATAATCAAACAGGTTGGAATATTTTAATATACTCTCCACTCAAGCCTCTCTAAATAAGTAGTAAGTGTCTCTAAAGCTATCAACTAAAATGATAATGCAAATTTATAAATGCAACCAATTCTTTAATCTTCAAAACTCAACTAATGTTTTCTCTTCAGTTCCAATTGTGAACTTAGTTGCTTTGTTTCTCATTTGAGTTTTTGTCACCCACAAATTAATTCTGAGTTTTAACATCTTCTCTTTCGTTGCTTCTTTGTTTTGTTCTTTGTTCGTCGTTTAGAAGTTCTAATTTTTCTAAATTCTTCACACTTTCTTTCATTTTGCATCTTGTTTTTCGCCCATTTGTCAATGATCCATCTCCTCCTCCTGCGACATTAACTCCACATTTTCAGTCTCTGTGTCTTGCAACACGACTTCTGCTCTTCTACTCTTTGTTAACAACAAGGTAGAGGGTCAACGTTAGTTTCTCTGTTTCGGCAGGAGCTGTTGTGGAGGCACAACGTCACGTTCCTCTCCAAGGCTTCCTTCAAGATCTCTTCTTTTTCCCTTCCGTCACATTCACTTGTCCTAGAAGTTGTCTTAACTGCGATGGTTAATGTAATCCGATGACTTACAAAAGCTCGCTTAAATTCTCCTGCTCCAATAACCAGCTGATAGGCACTGTACACTCTGCTGTGCTTCGACATGAGTTTCTTGGCATACTCGTACAACCATGCAGTCATGTTGGCTCTGAACCATGGCATCAGTCGTCTTCTGGCCCATATTTTTTCCACTTCCATCAGAATGTTCAAGATTCTGCACATTGTCTCAAAAAGATCTAAATATTTAAGACAATCCAATTCCTGTAACTGTTCTTTCGTCGGCGTTTCCTATCTATTGTTCTCTCATACATGAGCTTCCAGCCATTGTATCGCCATCATAACTCCTACTATCACTATCGTTATGGGCTTTGATGAATCTGGTAAGCCCATGGAGAGCAGCTCGCTACAGTCCCAGATCAACACCAGATTACAACGCGCGGGATACCACCATGTTTGCAGCAAGCAATGGCAGGGGAACTCATCATGTGTTGACATGATGCATCTCCAATTACGCTTTCCCGAAGCTTCCAGTAGTGGTTCCACTTCCATCATCACTCGATGGACTTCATCATTCTCATCTACGGCCTTGTAATCCGTGACTGTTGATCCTTTCTGCGCCTTTGTCTTTCAAAGTCACTGAAATTTCCACTGGCGTATCCCAAGAACTTCTTACCCAGTATCAATTCGAATTCCTCTTTGGTTCTCTCCGGAACTGCTGAGAATATTTTGCACAGCAACTCGTAAGATTTTTCTGACATTCTTGCTAGTCTTACGCATTTTGGTACTGAGAAGGCTTGATCCACGATCGCTCTCGTAATCTTCTCATCCACCGCTACAAAATGCACTGGTTATCTGCTCTTGCCCATTGGAGCTAGAGTTGATCCCACTAAATATCTCCCTCTCGTCGGTCTACGATAAGTTTCACTGTGCCGGATGTTCATTTCCGTCTCGATCGCTGCTTCTCTCCACTTTCCAATATATTTCTGCTCGGTTTGCAACACTCCCGGAAAAACTTCTACACTGATGGTCGTAACCATCTCACGCTTTTGTTCTGGATTCATTAGTGACTCTAAAAAACCAAACATACTGTAGAATCCTAGTGCAGTCACTAGATTCACCTCGGTTCCTCCGTGGCAATCAATTCTGTTTCCGTTTTCGCCTTCATCACCATGTTCCCAAACAATATCGTCAATTGTTTGTGTTGTTTCTCCAGGTTCTTTACGCAATCAAGATCTCCACAGATGTGACCCTCCAGTCCACAGGCTTCTGCCAGACAGCTACCAGGTTTGACCCAGTCCTCTGGTCCCCAGCCAGGCAACTCTACTTTGTTCTATCCGTTGCTCTTTGAGGCTGTCGTCATCAAATTATAGATGATTTTCAGGTCACGCAAGTTACAGTCTGAGTTTAGTTCCCTCTGCACGTCTTGTGTCGCATGCAATATCGAATTGGCATTAGGAATCGGACACCATGATGGTTTCATCAGTTCCCACACTATCATCGAGCTCGTTCTCAGCAGTCCTTCCGAGAATCCCAATCCAAATTCCACTCGGTTGTCAGATATTGGCACTGAAGGTGCAGTCATCTTTTTCTCCAAGACAAGTCCCAACTTGGTCTGCTGATTAGCAGCACTTCTTATCGTTGCAATTCTTGACGTCCAGAATCTTAGCACCACTGCCTGCGCGTAATCAAGGAAGCAATCGCGTATGTCTTCATTTACGAAATGGTTGTACGCCATCCTGAGGATTCCGGACACGTAACTGTGTGATTTCTTCCTGATAGGTCCACAGTAATTACTGGATTTTGGCAGTGCTCCCATAGATTCTTTCGAGAGCCTCATCTCCTTGCTAGGGAATCTCCTTATTTCGTCAATCTTTTTAATAGGTTCCAGCTCCACAGGCTCCTTCATGTTTACTCGCATCAGCTTGCTCTAATGGAATTCCAAAAGTGCTAGCAAGAGCAAGGCTTTCGCTTGTTCGTCGCTTTCTCTTAGCATCTTGACACAAGTGTTCAATGCTGGCACTGAAATTTGTTCTATCATGAACCGGATGAAACAGAGAGCGTCTCCCCGCTTCGCGCACGCTACTGCTGCTCCTTCTTGGGTTATCAGATCTCTCACACTCGTCGTTAAGAACACATTTTCTCCCTTCGATCTTTTTATTTCTTCCGAATCATATTCCGCGCGTGTCAGTCCAATCATGCACCAAGCGAACCTCAGTTGTAGCTCAGTTCTCACATAGGGTGTTGCTATCAGAGCGTGTACCTTCGGCGTGGTTCTCATTTCTTCTTCGAAGTATCGTAGCACTACTGCTCGATCGTTTCCGCGTGTATTTCAGACAATACCAGAGTCCCGTATGCCTTCTGCTTCAGGGTGGTGCCTTGCGTCATCGTCTCCAAAAAACCTTCCATGGCACTTTTGTCTTCGAATTTCTGTAATCCAACATCTCCATGAATCCACCGGCGGGTTCATCAATCGATACAGTTTTCGATACTGTCAGTCGGTTATATTCCACTGGGACTAGCTGTCCTACGACGCTTCCTTTCCGTAATTCATGGGAGACGGTTTGAAATCTTTAAGGGTACTCTCCGCATTGGCTAAGTATCTCCATTTCTAACGTCGCTCTAGTCAGAGTGCGGTCACTCCTCTCGGTTTTGTAACTGGCTGATTTTATTCCTGCCATGAGAATGGGAGGCACCATCGCTACGTCAGTCAACATCCTGTCTGTGCCAGGCAATCGATCATCACCCTGTCCCAAGTCCATGGCTTCATCGACGCGTTCTCTTTTGGCTGAGTTGACAGCTTTCATCGAGATTTAGGAATCTATCTTTGTTTTTCTAGCTTTCCTCAATGTCACTTTGCTGCCTAGTTTCATTTTTATTTCCTTAATCCTATCAATCACCATTTTTGATCGCATCGTTCCCTTTCGGGTTTTTGACAGTTATACCACTTCTCCCTTGTCTTCTTGCGGCGTCATTTTTATAGGAGAGTTTGCCTCACTTTCATCAGTGGCCGAGTCGATCAGCAATTCGCTCAATCTCCCTTCACACTTGTCGAGTTTGTCAAGCACTTCCCGCATTAGTGGTCGGTTGAGACCTATTTTCAAAATAGACTGGGTCCGTAGCTCTATACTACTGTCCAGACCTTTTCCATGAAGGCCACTCTATCGTTCTGCATCTCGTCCTATTTTCATGGTCTCTATGATGCACTTCCTAATCTTCTTCGGGCAACGTTCCCAAGAAAGGTAATATGGCAGTGCCTTCTATTCTTCTTCTCCTTGGTGATTCCATCAAGAGTTTCTTTTCGGTGTTTTTAGAATTGCTCGGAGAGCTGCTCTCCGGACAGTTCCGGTTCGCTCCCATGAAGGCCGACGGGGGTTCCAGCGTGGAAGTTCCCTCGTCTGCCGGCTCAGTCGTCGCTTCCAACGTGTCGGTGCCGTTTTCAAAGTCGTTGAGGAAATTGAAGTCCAGGCTGGACATCCCTCCTGTCGAAACCTTATCGTCCTCTTTCACGGCTTGATCGGGATCCTCTTGCATAGATTCTTCCGATCGACGGCTTCCTCCCTGCCCATCGTCTCGTCTTGGATTCTTCCCTGAACTTGAGGGCCCTTGCTCTTCATCCCTTGCCCCATCAGGAAATTTCGGTACAACTAGTCTGCCAGCTGACTGATCCTCTTCCTCTCCGTGAACTTGACTTCTTCAGAGCCGAATGGTGCTAGCACGGTTCTAGTCTGTAGTGTTCCTCCCACCGTTAACTCTGGTCTTACACTCGTTAAGATTAGGGAGGCTTCTGGTAAATCAGCCTTGCCTCTCATGATCATAGGCGCTAGATCCAGTTTCGCCCATTCCTCGTCAAACCTTCCAGGCTTCGGCGTCGCTGTATTGTTCAATCGTCTCTTCGTTGCTTCATCCGTGTGAGCAAACTGCGTATACTGCAGCACTGCGGCGTTCCTGCCCACAAAACACATCTGCATCATCTCAGAGAACTTCGCTACCCCCCTCTCATTGGTCTCAAAGGCTCTCAATCTAGGGGTTTGTACTGCGGAGTCTGCTCCGAGCAACATCAATCTAATCGAAAGGAATTCCAGGATCTCTTCTGGCAGTTCCTTGTAGTCACCCCAGCCCTTCGTTTCTGCTCTCAATTTATGGTACGCTGCGGTCAGTCGAGGAATTCTTGTGACTTCGCCGTTTGTTTTGTCGTAGGGTCTTAGATTGTAGAGCTTCGGTAATACCTCAATGTGCCCTCTGTCCAGTTCCACCATCCTGTCCTGGAAGTGATCATCAAAAATTATGACGGTCATCTCCGGCTCTGATATCTTCGCGAATAACAAATCCTCACTCATCAACTCTTGTAGTGCGTGTTGTTCACACCAGTTAAGTGTACTTCCGTCCACTGCTGATATGAGAGGTGCAACACCGACCTCCTGTAAGCCTCCACCTTAACGTCAGGGAACGCAAACGTGACTGCGGGACTGTATATCACTATCACGAACTGCGTGGCTCCTCTGATCAATGCTAAGGGATCAGTCCTCATAGCTAAGCTCAGGTCAGTTAGCAGGGGCATGCCCCCAGCATGACGTCGCACGTCTTCCTCCCTCTGAATCGTTTCATCTTCTCCTGTTCCAAAGCGAATCTGCTGCAGGAGGTACTGGATGAGAGTATGTCGCAAATCTCTTATCTTATTCCAGGAATCCGTGGATCGCTTCACATCGAATTTCATCACATTCTCCTTCATCTGCTCCAGAGAGCGTGTCAAATTCATAAATCCTCCCAAGTTTCCATGTGTTACAGCAATCAACGTTAGAAGTCCATCTAGTCGCAAAGTCTGTGTTCCTTCGGTGAGCAGTATCGCTGGTCCTCCCACGAAGTTATCGGCTCCAAATGTCACGAACAGGGCTAGTACTTCAACGATCGATACTTCTACGACTGCTTGGAGGAATTCTTCTATCAAATATCGAGAAAACGATGGGTTGATTTTCGCCAAGAAGGACGCGGTCCATCCGGATCCTAACCCTTCCAGCATGCTGTCAATCCGGTCAAAACCTTCTTCTCCCTTTACATTCTGTGTCCAGAAAGCTTCCAGGGTAACTTGGCACACTCTGTTTACGAACTCGGCTGACTTTTCTTCAGCATTTTTGGCCAGGTTTACCTTTTTCACCAGGTAGGCATGGATTTTCCTGATCATCACTGGGCCTCGCTCCAAAGCATCCGCGCCCAATGCGGCTATTCGAGGGGTCAAGTGCAGCCATTTGTTAACCTCTGGTTTTGTTCTCAGAACCATTGCTTCCAAGTGAGCTCTCGTCTCCTTGGAATTCTTTCTTCTCTCTCCTTTCTCCTTTACTTCCATTCCTCGGAACCATAAAACGTTTGACATCGCTACGATCGCTCGATGTTCATTGTCAATTCCTGGTTTCAGTTTGAGTTCCAACTCTAATACGTCGTCTTATACTAACGTAATGAATGGTTCTTAAATCCTCGCATCGCATTCGAGATGTCAGACCACACTGCAGGTAATTCCGCCCTAAGTGGTCTTAGGTTCTCCATATCTATTCCGCGATTTTGGGCAGATATGATCACATCATACTTCCCTTCCGAGAACAACGCCACCATCGCGAGTACAAACTTCAGTCCATCCGGGAGATGTGCATAACCCGGAGACAGTGCAAACACGGCTCTCGGTGTTATCTTGGTGGATGCACCTTCTTTCAGGGTGTCTACTACTTCACCCATTGATTCGAGGATATCCTTATAGCTTGCCATAAAGCATCTTCGGCTGTCGTAGGCTCTCTGAGTCTGCTCAGGAAACCCCCACTGTGTAGATGGTCATTCATGCCAGCAAATACGATTGTGATTGGCTTCATTTCCGTCTATCGTTGTACCCCGATTGCCATTGACACCGACTGCATTAGCTCCAGGTCGACCGCTGCCAACATTATAACATCAGGCCAAAAGAGAGGCTTAGAGGTATATATGAAGTCTGGGTTCGAGACTATCATAATCTTTGCCTTCTTCATTTCTGCTTTGTCATACGCCGCAAAGATGGTCTCGTCTTTCCTAAACGACTACAGTCCACTGTATCTCTGAACATCACCTTCTTGATTCACTTATTTCGGGTACGCTCTTTCTTTTACGTGACCTGGGGGTGCTCTTATCTGCCTGACCATTTTTACGTGCTGTCCTATTGGTGGGCTATCGTTGCACCTCCAAAGGCCATCACCGTAGTGATCCAGGTGGTCCTCAGCTTCTGGAGTATTATCACCAAGCTGTCACCCAGTATCAGATGTGATGTCCCAAGTGGCAGTTGCTGCAGGTTTACTACTGGGCTCCAAGTGGATCGATTGGAGCAGGCTCCTGTGAAGTTATTCTTCACGTGGTTGTTCTTCTGCACTCGGGACACTTTCTTCATCGGCATTTCTCGTATATTCCTGTCTGGGACCTTAGAGCTCTTTGTTGGTAACGTTGCATGACTAACTCCCGTTCTCGTCCTCTTCTCTTGGGAGTGTTGTACTCTGCCCGAATCATCTATTGTTCCATAGGGTGCAGTCAACACGGAACCTGGCACATTCCTGTTAGCGACCAATCGTCCAGCTGTTTCTATCAATTTTCTCACTGTTTGCTCCACGACTGGGTCACCTAGGGTATCACTCGGGTCCGGGATTGCCACTTGACCAGTTGTACCTGGGAGTCGCGTCTCCCTCGTTTGACTCAACTCGCGAGGCGTCAAAAGATCCATCGGGGACTGCCCACGAGGAATGTTCCTTGTAGGTATCACTCTTTCTACGGCTGTCGTCAACGTCAGCCGCTCCGATCGCTCTTTGTACTCTCGCCTCAAGCGCTCTATTTCTTCAGCCTGTTTCTTGTTGCAATCTTCAAACAGTCGCTTCCACATGTCTCTGTTTTCTTCCGTACTGAGCATGAATTTGGTCATTTCGTCCAGCTCCGTTCTCGTCTTCTCCAGTTCTTCTATCGTTCCGTTAAGATCTTGCATGGTTTCGTTCGTCTGAACCTCTTCTTCTACTCTCGGCCTCTTTGGTGGCACAGCTGCTCTCAATTGTGAACGAGACCAGGCCTACTCTTGGTTGGCAGAGGCATCTCACTTGGTTGGTAGGTCCTAGAACTTCCCAATCCAGGCTCGTTCGCCAAGTCACTTCCTGAGAGAGCCCCGTTTCTCCACCTCATTGCCCTCATGTTCGGGCAGTCTATTACTCCTCTTTCTTAATATGCTGCCATCAATAAGACTTCCGTGCGGCGGTCCGCTCGGTTATCTTGCCCCAAGATGTTTATTAAGGCGGCCAGCAACATGACTACATCTGGGTCCTCCAGAGTGAAGTCTCGATCCATCAGCCGACGAAAGATCGCATCTATCATCGGTCCTACATACGCCTCTGCCAGGTCCATATATTTGTTCAAATTGAAGTTGTCCATCTTCATTTAGATTCGATTCTTGTTATCAGTTTGATCAATACAAATCGGGCGAATAATTAAACGATCGATCAGGATCCAGAAAAGAGGTCACGAAAATCACATTTGTCAGCTTTACTCTAATTTTATATTGGAAATTATTTGAAACAGTTGGATAAAAAGGTTTTGATCTTAAAATTTATCAAAATCAGTTTGTTGCTAAAATTTTTGAATTCGACCTAAGAATGGACTGTCCAAAAATTGGATCTTTTCCTAAGATCGTCATTCGGTTATTCATGGTCACTAATCCCTTCCTACCCAGGGTTTTAATAACATAAAACATAAAATAATCTAACACACATATCACACACAACACACATTTAGTATGACGCCTTCCTGCATGCAACCTAAACTCAGCCTATTTTTAAATAATCTTTCTTATAAAAAATACTTGTATATTAGTATCAGAAAATATTACGTGCATCAGTGCATGCAGCTCCCGTGAATGCAGTTGTGCTTTGTTCGGGTCGTACACTGGGAGCGGGAGTTCAAGGACAAGACTAGGTTTTCCGGGTCCATGTGCCATTTCTCCTTCGCCCTCGTCACCGAGAAGCATAAGTACTTTCCCGGTATCTGTGACGCCGCCGGAGGCAAGGCTGCTACGCCTCCTATTCCTGGTCTTTGCTTCCAAAGGAATTCTATGTTTTTTTATTCTCTCTCAAAATCCGCTGCTAACGCTGTCTTAAAACTCATGTCTGCTGTGATCGCCATCGCACATGTTCTATTTGTGAGTATAAAATCGCTATCTGTCAATATTATGCTACTTGAGTATTATTTTGGCAATTAAAGTATGTCTCAACTACTCTCCCTATATCCGGTTTCTTAGGGTCCTCGCCTGTTTCTGCTTCTAGATCACATGTCTCTCTTGCTATTCTTAATTTTTTATTAATAATTTTTCAGCGTGGGTAAGTTTTAAGTTTTACACCCACTCCCCGGACAAAAATATCCATCGACGTCCCCGTTGATCGCATACCGGATTTTAAGTCGAAGAAGTATCATCCCTTTCAGTTTTTATGTATTTCATGCTCTCACAATCTACATCTTGAATCGTGACACTGGTCTCCATTGGGTCCGACGTCATTTCGTTCAGCCATTCCAAGACACGCAGATTCGTTAAGTCTTGTTCATAGGATTGCTGTTGCTCGTCGTCGAATTCTACATCGGGCTTGGACCGGTCATCGATCCACTCCTCGTCGTGGTCGTCGACTATGCCGATGTGTTGCGACACAGTTATTCCTAGAACCACCACTTCTTCCACTATCTTCTTCAGATCTATCCTGTCCACTACGAAGTCATCTCCGTAAGGATTATATTTCTTCGTGAGTCTTGTCCTGTCACTCTGTCGAGTCTGTAACGTAAGCGGATGACCTGGTTCCAAATTCTTGGGGACCTCCATTTGTTCTGGGTGTTGCCAGTCCTCTTCTGCGTAGGGTAAGGTTTCTTCATCTGCTTCAATCACCTCGTTGGGATCCAGATCCAGTGGTGGACTTGATCCTTCCTCTACGACCTCATTTCCAACATTCTTTCCCCTGGTGCCTTTCTCATTGATCTCACAGGCAGGGTCCACCATGAGGATGTCACAGGCAGGGTCCACCATGAAAACGATGAGGACGTTGCCCGTTTCTCCGTCACACCAAGCACCATGGTGTTGTCTGTGGTTGATCTTGTAGTCGCCACATTTTCAGTAGAGATGTCGGACTGTCTATCTGCCTTCGGACTGCCTGAGCTAGACCTACTAAAATACTCAGGGCAATCACTTTTCCCAAAAACGATTTGGATTTCAATCCACGCAAATCAGTTACAAACTTTTGTTTAATTTAGACTTAGTGTCCTGAATATCCGAGTTTAGACTTGTTTTGTTTTAGTCTGGTCTTTTATAAAAGGCAAGTTACCAGTGCAGCCATTGGTTCCTAGCCTGTCTCCTAATAACCTAATACCTTTTACTATTTGCTTTCTTATGTCCACTTAAGTTTTTGGCAAAAACAGGACCCCTCTGGATTGGCAAAAACAAGACCCTCTGAATTGGCAAAATTGAGACCCCTCCGCATTGGCAAAATTGAGACCACTCCGGTTGGGCAAAAATAGTACCCCTCCGGATTGGCAAAAACAGGACTCCTCCGTATTGGCAAAGTTGGGACCCCTCCGGATTGGCAAAAAGAGGACCCCTCCGAATTGTCAAGATTAGGACCCCTCCGGATTGGCAAAAATAGTACCCCTCCGGATTGGCAAAAACGAGACCCCTCCGAATTGGCAAAATTGGGACCCCTCCGAACTGCCAAAATTGGCACCGCTCCGGATTGGCAAAAACAGGACCCCTCCGAATTGGCAAGGTTAGGACCCCTCCGGATTGGCAAAAACAAGATCCCTCCGGATTGGCAAAATTGAGACCCCTCCGCATTGGCAAAATTGAGACCCCTCCGGATTGGCAAAAATAGTACCCCTCCGAGTTGGCAAAATTGGGACCCCTCCGGTTTGTCAAAAACAGGACCCCTCCGGGTTGGCAAAAACAGCTTTTCAGGGACTTTTAAAATTTCCACCCATAGCCTTCCAGATACGTTCTCCGATGCTATTATGCTGCTGGAACTAACTAGGAAGGGTGTATTTCTGTCCCAAGACCCTTCCGGATTGAAGCTAAGCCTCGTATTTGACAATTCACGTTAACCGTGAAGGGTCTTATCACTAGCCTAACTTCGACTCGATTATGGTTTTCTGGTTTCCTTACCCTTCATTTTTTGTCTAGAACAGCGTTAAATTGCCTTATTTAACTGTTACTATCCTTTGGTAGGGTCAGAAGGGCTTTCCAAAAAAAATTTATGAAAAGTGAGGGGTCTACCTTCCCGAATTAGTGAGTTTGCTAAAAACAATCTTAAAAAAATTTTCACGCTTCTTCTTTTGAATAATTGATGTTTTTATGATTAAGCTCACCTAGTTTCTGATCTAATGGTACCAAGATCAATTGTCCTTACTCAAAGTTTGAAAAAATTTCTTATTTTGTAACCTTTCGTTTTTTTCAAAAATCAAGAAAATTCGGTTTTTGGTACCCAATTAGTTCCAACCTAGTCTGAACTAAACTTCACCAGTTCGAGCTATTATACAAGTTTAGTTACAATGTAACTCACTAATTTAGGGCTTTTTTCCGTTTCAAAAATTATCGATATCTCAAAAATCGCGATTTGCGGGGGGATCAAAATATCGCTATTTTGACCCGTGAAAAACGGTCTGCTTACTGTGTGTTTCACTGAAAAACGGTATAGGAGTAATAATATAGGTTGAATATATAGAAATACTAGTAACATTATACCCCTCCGGGTTTGTTCAATAACCGAATTAAGGTGCCTAACTCGGAATTTCGCAGTTTGGTGAATGGTCACTACAGTGCAGTCACTGTCGGGCCCCCCACAGATTAATATCTTACTTTTCGTACCAAAAGGGATATCAAACTTTTTAACGATACACAAAAATCGATTGTTGTTGTCCTTGAGCCCCTTCTTGTCGCTCCTTAAACTACTTGTCGGATCAGTCTTCTTCTGTAATCCCGAGACCCTTCCGGGTTGAGCGCAAATTAGGATTAACGTGCTTAAATACTTAATTAACCCTACAGTACAAGCACCACCAACAAGCCACAAAATTGATCGTAACAATCCTGACTGATACAAATGCCTGTTACAACAATATATCTAACACAAAAAAACGGGAGGGTCGGATCACATCTCGTCTGGGGGGATGATTTCTACTGACTTTATGCTTTTTACTGTTTTTTGTTTTTTTTTTGTTTAATTTGTTATATGTTTTTTGTTTTTCTTAGGTACTATGCTACTTTTGTTTGTGATCCTGTATGTCTTTAAGTGTCACGTACCACTCAGGAAATGACGGGACCGCGAATCCCCCCACCCTTCCTTGTTCGTGAATTTTTGGTCTTAACTAGGTTAAAAAGCTATTTACGGGATTCCGGAAGGCTTCCGCTTTCCGATTTACCCTTCCGCCCCGGTGGTTAGGGCCTTGTTATGAGCACCTGCTCGGCGCGGAGTGCTCGTTAACCGTTCTGCCGGTCACGCTGTTAAAAAGAAATTCACCCAGGAGCGCCATAAAAACATCTGTGTAGCATTCGCCTGGAAGATAAAGCAGGGTCTAAAACAACTGGCTAGCATCTAAACACAGCTCTAAATGCTTTTCACCGTCTCTGCCAAAGCCCGTTCTTTTGGTAGTCTCTCTAATATCGAATCGACAAAAAAATGTTACTGTTTTCGGCTTCGATCAGAACGCTCTGATTATATTATGTATATGCAAAATAGTGAGCTCAGGGCTGGGTCTCAGTATCCTCAGACCACGAGGTCACTCCTAAAAACAGGGCTACTACTTATATATTATATTACTATTGTTTTTGTTCAGTAGATAAAAATCATCATCTCCATCGAAGATGGATCAACCCTTTTCCTCCAACTCCTAGCTTCTCATTATCTGAAAACGAGTTTCGTGTTAATTAAATTCAACTCAAGACATTCCGGAAAGCTAAAAGTTTGTATAAAACAGTTCAAGTTCCAAACCCGAGACCCTTCCGGATTCTGGAATCCGGAGAAATAACATTCTTTTTTCTTCTCGGAAGGCTGGAAACGTCGTCCCAACACCCTTCCTAGTTCTTGCAAACTGCTCGGTAACGATTGTAGCGGCACAATCGTTACAACTCTGTGTGGTTTCTGACAGTTTGTAACCACAATTTCAATCTTCTACCGTTTCGTCGTTGTTGTCATTGAGATTAATATTGTTCTCTACGAATTCTGTTGTTGTGATTTCGCCGTTTCACTGAGTGCGAAATAATAAAAGGTTACGTGTCTTTCACGTCCAAATCGAAATTTTAAAAATTAGCATATTAGTTAAAAAAACTAACCCCTCCCGATTCATCCAATCGTTCAATTAACGTCACTAATTCATCAAAACCATCAATCTTCCCAGCTAGATGTTCGAATAAAAATTCGAATGTGAAATTGCATTTTGACCTTTTTGGTCGAATGTCACATTGGCAGAGACGGTGAAAAGCATGTAGAGCTGTGTTTAGACGCTAGCCAGTCGTTTTAGAACCTAGTTTTATTTTCCGTCGATATAAACTTCACGGCGAATTTTACATACACGTTCTTATGGCGCTCCTGGGTGTTAGTCTTTTTAACATCATGACCGGCAGAACCCTTAACGAGCACTCCGCGTCGAGCGGATGCTCATAACAGGGCCCTACTCACCGGGGCGAAAGGGTAGTTCGGAACGCGGAAACCTTCCGGATTCACGTGAATAGATTTTCAACCTAGTTAAGACCGAAAATTCACGAACCAGTAAGGGTGGGGGGCTTCGCGGTCCCGTCTTTTCCTCAGTGGTGCGTGACCAAAAACACTTAAAAATATACAGGAAACCAAACAAAAAGTAGTATAGTACCTAAGAAAACAAAAAACCTCTAACAAAATAATCGAAAAAACCAAAAACCAATAAAAAGTAAAAAATCTGAAAAAATAATCCTCCAGACAAGATGTGATCCGACCCTCCCAATTGTTGTTGTTAGATATATTGTTGCTACAGGCATTTATATCAGTCAGGATTGTTACAATCAAATTTGCGGTCCGTTTGTGGTGCTCGTACTGCAGGGTTATTTGAGTATTCATGCACGTTTATGCTTATTTGCGCTCAATCCGGAAGGGTCTCAGGATTGGAGAAGAAGACTGATCCGGCAAGCAATGCAGGCAGCGACAAGAAGGGGCCCAAGGACAACAAAAATCGACTGTTGGGTGTCGTTAACAAGTTTTGTATCCCTTTTGGTACAAAAAGTAGGATATTAATCAGGGTGGGCTCGACAGTGACTACACTGTAGTGACCCTTCACCGAACTGCAAATTTCCGAGTTAGGCACCTTAATTCGGTTATTGAACCAACTCGGAGGGGTATAATTTTACTAGTATTACTATATATTCAGCCTATATTAATACTCCTATACCGTTTTTCAGTGAAAAACAAAGTTAGGCAGACCGGTTTTTACAGGTCAATTTAGCGATATTTTGATCCCCCCACAAATCGCGATTTTCAAGATACCGATATTTTTTGAAACGGAAAAAAGCGCAAAACTACTGAGTTAAATCGTGATTGTACTAGTTTAACTTTAATAGGTACAACCGGTTGAGTATAGTTCAGAAGTGGTTGGAACTAATTGGGTACCAAAAACCGAACTTTCTTGATTTTTGAAAAAACCAAAGATCACAAAAGAAGAAAACTTTTTGCAAACTTTTGAGTTAGGACAATTGATCTTGGTACCATTAAATCAGAAATTAGGTGAGCTTAATCATAGAAGCATCAATTATTCAAAAAAAAAAGCGTGAAAATTTTTTAAGATTGTTTTTAGCAAACTCACTAATTCGGGTTAGGAGTTAGGACAACTGTTGAGTAAGGACAATAAAAAAATTTGTTCGAACGACGTTCGCTAATGAATCGACAGGTTTTAAAACCCGTTTGCCGATAACCTTCTGAGTTACAGTGAAATCGAGCTTAAGGTGTTTGATTTAGTGGATTCAACAATCCGGAAGAGTCCAAATAGCATTGTTTTTGGAAACTTTTCTCAGCTGAAACGTTTTAGATCGGGTCTTTTGCATTGAACTAGAAGAGTATAAGCCTTCTGAGCTCGGATCAAAATTGTTAGGTCGAAAAGATAAGAATTGCGAAAAAAATTAGGCGGAACCTATGAGAGAGAATTTTTGACTTGAGACAAAAAACGTTTTGGTTAATAACTTTGGAACTACTCAACAATTCCAGTTGATTTTGGTACTATTAGATCAAAAATTAGATGAGCTTATTAATAGAGCTTTCAATTATCTAAAAAAAAACTTTAAGATTGTTTTTAGCAAAATTACCAATTAGTGATGGTAGACCCTTCACGTTTTGCAAAATTTTTTGGAAAGCCCTCTTAACCCTACCAAAGGGTAGTAACGGTTGAATAAGGCAATTATACGTTGTTTTAGACAAAAAGGAAGAGCTAAGGAACCCAGAAAACTAAAGTGGACTCGAAACTAGGCTAGTTACAAGACCTTTCACAGTTGAGTGGAATAGCAGTATTAGAGGCTTAGCTTCGATCCGGAAGGGTCTAGGGACGGAAAATACACCCTTCCTGGTTAGTTCCTACAGCATTATAGCATCGGAGAACGTATCCGGGGGGTCCTATTTTTGCAAATATGGAGGGGTCCTGTTTTTGCCAATCCGGAGGGGTCCTATTTTTTGCCACTCCGGAAGGGTACCAATTTTGCCAATCTGGAGGGGTACTGTTTTTGCCAATCCAGAGGGGTCCTAATTTTGCCAATCCGGTGGGGTCTTATTTTTGCCAATCCGGAACGGTCCTAATTTTGCCAAAGAAGGAACCGATGTCCGCCTTATGTTTCGAAAATACGTTCGCATTCCAATTTAAAACCGCCCTTAGTGATTCAAAATCTCCCTCACCTATTTTCCCTCGGTTCCAGCAACTTCGTCAAACACGAAATAGAATAAGAGGAAGGCGGCATTCCTCATAGGGAAGGCGCAAGGCGAATGACGCCTCATAAATCTGAAGCGTGCCGAGCGGAAATAGAAATGTTGCTCGAATACGACATGATAGAACCCTCGAAATCGCCTTGGGCTTGCGGGGTAGTCATGGCCAAGAACAAAGTGGGGCAGCTCAGGTTCTCCTGCGACTTTCGTTATCTGAACGCAGTGACCATAAAAGATATGTACCCGATACCGCGAATAGACGAGAGCCTTTCAAAATTGGTGACGCCAAATTCTTCACAAAGCTTAGGTTCTCCTGCGACTTTCGTTATCTGAACGCAGTGACCATAAAAGATATGTACCCGATACCGCGAATAGACGAGAGCCTTTCAAAATTGGTGGCGCCAAATTCTTCACTACACTGGATTTGAGTTCTGCCTTCTGGAAGGTCCCTCAGCGGAAGAAGGACAGAGAAAAACCGTATTCGCATGTGAATTGGGGTTGTACCAGTGGAAGAGGGTGCCTTTTGGCTTGTACAACGCCACTGCCACTTTTCAAAGACTGATGGCTCAGGCTTTGACCAGAGTGACGAAGAAATACGGGAACCTTGTGATGTGTAACGTGGATGACGTGGTCATAGCAACACCAGTCGTAGAGGTTGAGGCTGATCAGGGGGGGGGGGGGAGCTTGGGAGACCCCATTTATCAAGATACGTTATAGATTTCCGGTATCCCATGCTATGTATTAAGATTGGGTATAGAGTCTACAATGTATTAAGATAGTGAATACCAATGGTAAGGTTTCAGTGTGATGGTACGAGAAAGAAAAACGCGATTTTTTTTGTTTTTGAGTGGAAAATTCAAGTTCTTTTTTGCAAAAATTTTGGCGCGCGTTACCTAATTGTTAACTATTACTGGTTAATTACGTGAAGATTGTGGAATTAAGGGTTTGTTTTTAGTTTTTGGGTATATGCCAAGTCAATGGTAAGAATTATTTTTGTGCAAGATCTTGGATTTTTAAAAAAAAAATTGAACGTTTTAAAAAAAAATTTCTAAAACACAATAAAATTTGTTATAACTCGACCTATCCTTTTGATACTTTTATTTTCTGTCTATCTGAATCTTTTATGAAACCTACTGAAACTTCGGAAAAAAGCATTTTTTTCAGAAAAAAATTGCAAAAAGTTCAAGTATTTGGAAAAAATTGCAAAAATTTCAAGTATTTGGAAAAAATTGCAAAAAATTTCAAGTTTCTGGAAAAAACTTGCCGAAATCTCGTTTTTTTGGCTAGTTTATTGATTCTTGTGATCTAAGTTTAAACAGGTTTTTACGTATTGACTTCAAAATTGAGCTCAGATTGTATTTTAATAGGCATCATGTTGAGACAATGATACAAAATTTTGAATAAAAAAATGAATTTTTCCACAATTTTTTCTCAAAATATTGAAATACAATAAAGTTTACCTTAATTTGAGCTAATAAGCGGGTTATATAATGCTCTAAACACTAAAAAGAAAGCTCATAATAACGAAATCAATTTTGAAACTTCCGGTAAACAGTGAATTTAATCGTAATTTTCGAGAAGGTAAAGTAAAAATTAATCATGTTTACCCAAAAAATTCAATTCCATTTTGAACCTTTTATTTTGGTAGTTAACTGTTTTTTTTGTCCAGTTCAGGGAGATTTTTAATAGGAACCTCAATTCAAAAGAACATTAACAGCAATATTCTATGAAATTTCTAGATCAATCTTCATGATTCAACTCCTCTTCATTTTTTCTCATTGAATTACCCAAATTTGTATAAAAATTATAATTTGTGAGAATTTTTTCATATTAATAATTACAAATTTTAGATCATTGACAAAAAATGAACAGTTAACTGCCAAAATTGACCAAAAATTGGACAAATTTTTCCTAAAAGATTATTCGATATTGGCTCGAAGTCAACAAAATCTTCTTCTGATGATTAACTATCTGTTGCTTCTGTAACATAACTCTCATGATTTTCCGTAGAATTTTTCTATGTTTTAAGGTTATTCTTGCTTTCTGCTTAAAACATGTTTTCGCTATTGAACACACTTCACAGGAAAATTTAGTCAAAATTGGAGATTTAAAGAGGAAAATCGTATCAATTGAACAAACCAATTGCTGGCAGAGATGAAATTAGGACTGATACCGTCTGATTATTACAATAAAAATTGTAAATGTCTTCCTCAAGGTTCCCTTGTTCAGTTAATACCGTAAACGATTTAAGCCAAAATACAACTTTTGGGATCAACAACTATCACTTTTCTTGCAAAATAGTTATCAAATGGCTTTTTATTCTTAATTTATGACGGAAATTTTCTCAAAAAGGTGCATGTGAGAAAGAATTGGTGCTAGTTAAAGCATTCAAAAGTATGTAAAATTGAGGATATAAAAGTGTATTTTTACGATTTAAGAACAAATAAAAAGCAGCTCTATTAGTTATAATCTGAAAACCTCCGGAAACAAGCAAGAGAACCTAGTTCCGAACATGTACAAAATCTAAAAACTTTTAAAGAGCGCGTCTCAAAAAACTGAATGAGCAAAAGAAACCAAGATACAAACTGGAACAATTGTGTAGTTTTGCAACTTTTAATAAGCATGAAATGTAGATCTTGAAAGCAAGTTTTTGATTTATGCTTAATGTATCATCTTCCAAAAGGTGTCGGATTGGACTTACTTTCAAAAAATTTTCCTCAAATCATCTGATTTTTCATATAAAATACCTAATATATCTAATTTTAAAAAAATTTTCTTCTGGCTTTTGAATAAATATAAACCTTTGAGAAATTGTATGTCGGTTTTTTTCTCAAGATATACTTTATAAGCAAAATTTCAGTAAAATTATCTCAAAACTCCCAATGAATTAAAATGAGTCTCTATCTCATTTTAGCATTTTCTCAGTTTTTGCTTCATCTACTATTCACCAAACGAATCCAATTTGTACAATTTCTCACTTAAAAATTGGATTTTAGATGGAAAAATGTATCGTTTCAACGAACATTCAACAACCGGAAGCAGAATTAGTACCATAAATCCTTTCTAAAAGTCTTTAAATGATTTTCTCAACCTCATAACTGTATATTCATGTTTGAAGTCTGAATTTCTATTTTAGAGTAAATTATTAGTTGAGAATGTTGTATATCATTATCTTGAAATTTTCAAAGTTTAGCAAAAACAAAGAAATTGATAAATGAACTGTTTTTTCCAGTTCATTTATCAAACTTTTTTCTGAAATCATCAAAAAAGAAGAAAAGCCTTATTCTAAATAAATCAAATTCCATTATCTCCTTAAAACGTTCTACTCTATGAAAACTTTTACAAGCATTGAACAAGAAAAACTTTAAAATAGTAACTACAAAAACCTTTCAATTCATCGATATTTTACAAATACCCAAGTTTCACATTTTTTAAGCAGATACTTAACTACTCATTAGCATATGATATGCACTTTTACTACAAAATTTTTGAAACAAAGTCTCCGCAAGCTTGCAATCAAGCGAGTTTTTACTGTTGATTAAATTTTTCGGATCGAGTTCCAAGGAAAGTTTCACGAAAATTTGAACTCAATTTTGCTGTCTTTAACATCAATCAAAAGCCTTGAATAAAAAAACAAATGACACTTCAGGTATTGTTGTGAAACCTATGTATAATTTTTGTTTGAAGTTATCACAATTTTTTAGACTTTTCAGGTTCAGTAAAATAAAAATTTATAGTAAATTCTATGTTTATAATAAAAAATTATTGTTTTTACCTTCTCTTGAAGTGTGTTTGGAGACTGCTGCGCACATAATTTAATATTATGCTGAGAATGCTTCTTCTTGAAATGATTAGCGAGTTCCTCGCTGCTATAAGTATAAAAATTACAGTTAGAACACTTCAACACACCACATGTTCTACGATGTCTTGATGCATCTTTGTGAGTGTATTCCCTGCCACATTCAAGACATGCAACTCTTTCGTTTCTATTGAGTGAAGGCATCTCAATAGTAATGAAAAATTAAATGGGAGACTCAAAATGGTTGACAAGGCTTCATCTTGAAATAATTAGTGAGTTCCTCGCTGCTATACGTATAAAAATTACAGCTACTAGACCACTTTAAACACCACAGGTTCTACGATGTCTTGATGCGTGTAAGCGAGAGTATTCTCTGCCACATTCAAGACACGCAACCCTTTCGTTTCTATTCAGTGACAGCATCTCAATAAGTAAACAAAGATTAAGAGGGAGACTTAAAATGTACCAATTTTTCAGATAAAAAGAGTTTTATAGCCTCTAAAACGAACATTCAACAACCGGTAGCAGAATTAGTACCATAAACCCTTTCTAAAAGTCTTTAAATGATTTTCTCAACCTCATAACTGTAAATCATGTTTGAAGTCTGAATTTCTATTTTAGAGTAAATTATTAGTTGAGAATGTTGTATATCATTATCTTGAAATTTTCAAAGTTTAGCAAAAACAAAGAAATTGATAAATGAACTGTTTTTTCCAGTTCATTTATCAATTTTTTTTCTGAAATCATCAAAAAAGAAGAAAAGCCTTATTCTAAAAAAGTCAAATTCCATTATCTGCTTAAAACGTGTTACTCCATGAAAACTTTTACAAGCATTGAACAAGGAAAACTTTACAATAGTAACTACAAAAACCTTTCAATTCATCGATGTTTTACAAATACCCAAGTTTCACATTTTTTAAGCAGATACTTAACTACTCATTAGCGTATGATATGCACTTTTACTACAAAATTTTTGAAACAAAGTCTCCGCAAGCTTGCAATCAAGCGAGTTTTTACTGTTGATTAAATTTTTCGGATCGAGTTCCAAGGAAAGTTTCCCGAAAATTTGAACTCAATTTTTGCTGTCTTTAACATCAATCAAAAGCCTTGATTAAAAAAACAAATGACACTTCAGGTATTGTTGTGAAACCTATGTATAATTTTTGTCTGAAGTTATCACAATTTTTTGGACTTTTCAGGTTCAGTAAAAAAAAAATTTATAGTAAATTCTATGTTTATAATAAAAAATTATTGTTTTTACCTTCTCTTGAAGTGTGTTTGGAGACTGCTGCGCACATAATTTAATATTATGCTGAGAATGCTTCTTCTTGAAATGATTAGCGAGTTCCTCGCTGCTATAAGTATAAAAATTACAGTTAGAACACTTCAACACACCACATGTTCTACGATGTCTTGATGCATCTTTGTGAGTGTATTCCCTGCCACATTCAAGACATGCAACTCTTTCGTTTCTATTGAGTGAAGGCATCTCAATAGTAATGAAAAATTAAATGGGAGACTTAAAATGGTTGACAAGGCTTCATCTTGAAATAATTAGTGAGTTCCTCGCTGCTATACGTATAAAAATTACAGCTACTAGACCACTTTAAACACCACAGGTTCTACGATGTCTTGATGCGTGTAAGCGAGAGTATTCTCTGCCACATTCAAGACACGCAACCCTTTCGTTTCTATTCAGTGACAGCATCTCAATAAGTAAACAAAGATTAAGAGGGAGACTTAAAATGTACCAATTTTTCAGATAAAAAGAGTTTTATAGCCTTCAAAAATGAATGAAAGTGAATTAAAACAGCAAATTTTTTAACCAATTGTTTTTAACGTGAAATAAAATCAGAATGGATATACTATTTAGCCTAGCTGAAATAAAAATCATCCAATCTTACCAGGGAGTTTTCAAAAGTTTTGCTATCAATCAATCAGAATCGAGCATTAATTATAAGGGAAACTTTTATTTTTTCTGATTTCAACCAATCAGAAGCGAGCTTCAATAGTCATGGAATCCTCAATAAATTTAATGTCAACTCATGGAGTTTTCAACAAATTTAATATCAATCAATCAGAATTGAGTTCTACTTCTCATCTATTTTTCAACAGTTTTGATATTGTTTGAAGTTATTGAGGATACTTTCACAGGTAGTGCTTGTGGTTATAACCAAACAGAATGAAATATTTACAGATTTTAAAACAACTTTGTAGATCAGAAACAAACTGTGTTTATAAAACTTCCCAATCAATCAATTTTAATGAAATTTTCTAACATAATTAAGATAAAAAAACTGATACCTTATTGAGTTAAATGAGATTACTTGTCTTGTTTATATTGTTTTTTCAATACTCAATTCAAATTTCAAAATTTCGATCGAAATTTTTTCGATTTGTTCCTTTTCTAACCATTGAAAAAAAAATTATCTGAATATACGTTTTTGCAATTTTCTGTTTGATATATTGTAAGAAAAACAACCGGAAATCTTTCAAATTTGAATAACCGATTAAAAGATATTCTGACAAATCTAGCTTTGTATTAGTATCAAATTGAAAACAATATTCGAAATGATGTTCTTTATCCCGATTTTTGTTTCATTGGCTCTTTCGTTTCATTGGCTCTTTGGTTTTTTAGTGGTAGACCACTGAATCTGACTTAACTCTTCTAGATAAAATCATTGTTGATAAATCTGGCAGTACTCTTCTTTTCTGAAATCTCCTCTCCTTCTTTTTAACAAAACTATTGAATTTTCTGAGTTTCTATACAAGTTAAAACTAATACAATCTCCATCAACGTCGTCTGTCTATCACTCTTTAAATTTTTTTTAGTAGCTCAACCTTAAAATTTGATAAATGTCCATTTCAGACATTGGAAACGCTTTTGATAGAAGCATATTTCTTACTGAAATAAGCAGAGAAACTTGAAAAAACTCGAACAGTTGTACCATATTAAATTTATTTTGTAATAACAATCACCATAAACTTGTTTTCCTTATTTAGAGTCCAATTAGTTTTTAAAAAAATCATTAGCCGATTAAAACCTCAAATTAAGGCAAAAAAAGGAAAACAACCAATGAAATTTCAGAGAATCGATAAAAAATGATAATGTTTTCCACCAAATATACATTCTTGTTTGTAATTTTGCTAAAATGAGACAAAATTTGACGAAAGCAGTAATTACGTAAATGTATCTGTAATTTGTTAAGCAAATACTGGAAAATCATTGGATAAATGTCAACTTTGTCAACTTTGATTAAATTGTATGTTTTGTCTGACTGTTCCTCAAATATTATAGCTCTAAATATACACTTCTGTGAGAAAAAATAGCTCTCAACCAAAAATATTTTAATTATCAAACATGCAAAACATCACAAAACATAACTGACGTTTACACTTATCAACAAACCTAAAGTCTGCCAACATTTGGGACAGTTCTTTGAATTCGTGCAAAGTATAGTTGACATTTGCAACATGTTTTATTGCTTCATTCTTTTTTGCAGTGAAGAGTCGAATCTGAATGTAGGGAGGCTTGTTCACACTGTACTTCGTGATTATGACACATACCCTCCTCATGTTGTATGTTGCTATTTCATATACTCTATTACAGATGTCGAGCTCCTGATCCATTGTTGATTCTTTGCCAGATTTGGCTTCATATATACGTACGAGTCCAAGGTTTTCAACATCGTGAATTACAGTATTCCGGATTGCCGATATTGCTTCTCCTTCTTTTTTACTAAGATAGACCTCTTGAGACTTTTCAAATTGTCCCAAATGATTTAATTTTAATAGTTGAAAGCACGGTTCCAAAAATAACTTCCCCTTGTAGTATCTTTGGAATCAAACAAATCTCCTAAATATTTTTTGATTTTTTGAAAATTCAATGTAGTTGGGACTATCAATTTTTCTTGAGTACACTTATGAAGAGCAAACTGATCAGATGAGGAGAAATGGGAGAGATGACTTTGAGATTAAATGAAAATGGAAGTAAGCAGAATGAGTCGTATGAAAGTAGTATCAAATATGGAAGGTTTTGTAAGAAGTCGTTACTACTACTGCATAAACCCACCAGTTTCTGCAAAAAACATTCTTCTCAATGAAAGCTGCTATGTGTCAAGCTCTTCCCAGTTTTTATTCAGATTATAATAATAAATCTTTATTTTCTGTTTGCAACGAACTTTACGAAAAAAAAACGTAGTGACCCAAGATTATTGCGTGTCTATTCAAGATTTTTTCTGTTCCTTGGAAAGCTGCAAATTTCAATTACTTTTAATAGGAAAATTGCTTAGCCAGAATCTTCAGAGGTTAGACAATTATCAAAACAAATATCAAGAAATTGATTGTCCTTACACTTTATACAAACACGGATTCTATTCAAGTGTTATCACATCAAGTGGTTAAGTATTCAATAGGCTTATTTTCAGTGTTCAGCATCATCATCGATGGAAAGGAGCTACGAGAAACACCAAGCGTATCAAAGAAACGATTCATTCGGTAAAAGTTCAAAAAACATTATCTAAGTTCTAATCAAAAAACTTGCATCTACGCAAACTCTGCGCTCAGCTTTTTTAGAGAGAATTTGAAAAATTCAAAACACAAAAACTGAATCTGATTTGTTCAAAATAATTGATGGTTTTATTGATATTATGGTTCTCTAAATAATGAGCGTGTCAATTTTTCTACTAATTTTTGAATGTTTCTTTGTAAAAATCTTGTCAAAGAAATAATATTTCATCTTAAACGCTTTTCAACGAACAAATTTATGTTACTTTCTTTCAAGATGCTAAAATTGTAATGATTTCTTAACAAGTATGCTAAACTTTTTGAGAAAAAGTTTTGCATGTTGCAACTTTTTTCATGATTTTTCTACAAAACAAATGCAAAAACCAAACTTATTGTTTCTTATGCAAATGCAAAAACGCAAATTTTCATTAAAAAAGCTTGTTAAATCCTTGCCAAAAAGGTTCAAAATTTTTGTTTTCAGTGCAATTTCATATTTTAATTCATTGTTTTTCTGATCTTTTTGACCAATATACATGCAACAAACAGATTCCATTATGACCAAATTTAAAAGCAAGAAATTCATTTACTTTAAACATTAAACGTGCAAGAAAACTTTGTACAATAAGTTTTTAAAAAGCGAAAACATTTAATGAAAATTTTCTTAATTTGCATGTTTTTTTTTACTTTAATTATTAACAATGCAAGAAAACTTTGTACAATGAGTTTTTAAAAAGCCAAAACACTTAATGAAAATTTTCTTGATTTGCATGGTTTTTTTTTTGATTTCTTGGAAAGTATGCAAAAAATGGTAGGAAAAGCACTGCAAGTTGCATAAGGGGAAGTATTCAATAAGCTTCTTTGCAGTGTTCAGCATCACCATCGATGGAAAGGAGCTATGAAAAACACCAAACGTATCAAAGAAACGATTCGTTTGGTAAAAGTTCAAAAAATATTATCTAATTTCTAATCAAAAAACTTGTATCTACGCAAACTCAGCGCTCAGCTTTTTTAGACAGAATTTAAAATTCAAAACACAAAAACTGAACATTTGGGACAGTTCTTTGAATTCGTTCAAAGTATAGTTGACATTTGCAACATGTTTTATTGCTTCATTCTTTTTTGCAGTGAAGAGTCGAATCTGAATGTAGGGAGGCTTGTTCATACTGTACTTCGTGATTATGACACATACCCTCCTCATGTTGTATGTTGCTATTTCATATACTCTATTACAGATGTCGAGCTCCTGATCCATTGTTGATTCTTTGCCAGATTTGGCTTCATATATACGTACGAGTCCAAGGTTTTCAACATCGTGAATTACAGTATTCCGGATTGCCGATATTGCTTCTCCTTCTTTTTTACTAAGATAGACCTCTTGAGACTTTTCAAATTGTCCTAAATGATTTAATTTTAATAGTTGAAAGCACGGTTCCAAAAATAACTTCCCCTTGTAGTATCTTTGGAATCAAACAAATCTCCTAAATATTTTTTGATTTTTTGAAAATTCAATGTAGTTGGGACTATCAATTTTTCTTGAGTACACTTATGAAGAGCAAACTGATCAGATGAGGAGAAATGGGAGAGATGACTTTGAGATTAAATGAAAATGGAAGTAAGCAGAATGAGTCGTATGAAAGTAGTATCAAATATGGAAGGTTTTGTAAGAAGTCGTTACTACTACTGCATAAACCCACCAGTTTCTGCAAAAAACATTCTTCTCAATGAAAGCTGCTATGTGTCAAGCTCTTCCCATTGTTTTTCTGATCTTTTTGACCAATATACATGCAACAAACAGATTCCATTATGACCAAATTTAAAAGCAAGAAATTCATTTACTTTAAACATTAAACGTGCAAGAAAACTTTGTACAATAAGTTTTTAAAAAGCGAAAACATTTAATGAAAATTTTCTTAATATGCATGTTTTTTTTTACTTTAATTATTAACAATGCAAGAAAACTTTGTACAATGAGTTTTTAAAAAGCCAAAACACTTAATGAAAATTTTCTTGATATGCATGGTTTTTTTTTGATTTCTTGGAAAGTATGCAAAAAATGGTAGGAAAAGCACTGCAAGTTGCATAAGGGGAAGTATTCAATAAGCTTCTTTGCAGTGTTCAGCATCACCATCGATGGAAAGGAGCTATGAAAAACACCAAACGTATCAAAGAAACGATTCGTTTGGTAAAAGTTCAAAAAATATTATCTAATTTCTAATCAAAAAACTTGTATCTACGCAAACTCAGCGCTCAGCTTTTTTAGACAGAATTTAAAAATTCAAAACACAAAAACTGAATCTGATTAGTTCAAAATTTTTGATGTTCAAAATAATCTGTAAATAATGAGTGTGTCAAACTTTCTATTAACTTTTGAATGTTTCTTCGTAAAAATAATCTTGTCAAAGATAATCATATTTCATCTTATACGCATTTAAACGAACAAATTTATGTTAATTTCTTTCAAGATGCAAAAATTGTAATGATTTTTTAACAAGTATGCTAAACTTTTTGAGAAAAAGTTTTGAATGATGCAACTTTTTTCATGATTTTTTACAAAACATACGCAAAAACCAAACTTATTGTTTCTTATGCAAATGCAAAAATTCAAACTTTTATTGTAAAAAACTTGTTAAGTCATTGCCAAAAAGTTTCAACATTTTTTTTTCAGTGCAATTTCCTATTTTAATTCATTGTTTTTCTGATTTTTTTGACCACTATACATGCAACAAACAGATTCCATTATGATCAAATTTAAAAGCAAGAAATTAATTTACTTTAAACATTAAACGTGCAAGAAAATTTTGTGCAATGAGATTTTAAAAAACGAAAACATTTGTGGAAAATTTTCCTAATTTGTATGTTTTTCTTTGATTTTTTGAAAAGTATGCAAAAAATGTTAGGAAAAACAGTGCAAGTTGCATAAGGGGAAGTATTCAATAAGCTTCTTTGCAGTGTTCAGCATCATCATTGTTGGAAAGGAGCTATGAAAAACACCAAGTGTATCAAAGAAACGATTCGTTTGGTAAAAGTTCAAAAAATATTATCTAATTTCTAATCAAAAAACGAGTCCAAAGTTTTCAACATCGTGAATAACAGTATTCCGGATTGCCGATATTGCTTCTCCTTCTTTTTTACTAAGATAGACCTCTTGAGACTTTTCAAATTGTCCCAAATGATTTATTTTTAATAGTTGAAAGCACGGTTCCAAGTATAACTTCCCCTTGTAGGATCTTTGGAACCAAACAAATCTCTCAAATATCTTTTGATTTTTTGAAAATTCAATGTAGTTGGGACTATCAATTTTTCTTGAATACCCTTATGAAGAGCAAACTGATCAGATGAGGAGAATTGGGAGAGATGATTTTGAGATTAAATTAAAATGGAAGTAAGCAGAATGAGTCATATGGAAGTAGTACCAAATATGGAAGGTTTCGTAAGAAGTCGTTACTACTGCATAAATCCACCAGTTTCTGCAAAAAACATTCTTCTCAATGACAGCTGCTATGTGTCAAGCTCTTCCCAGTTTTTATTCAGATTATAATAATAAATCCTTATTTTCTGTTTTCAACGAACTTTACGAAAAAAAAACATAGATTATTGCGTGTCTATTCACGATTCTTTCTGTTCCTAAGAAAGTTGCAATTTTCATTTACTTTTAATAGGAAAATTGCTTAGCCAGAATCTTCAGAGATTAGACAATTATCAAAACAAATATCAAGAAATTGATTGTCCTTACACTTTATACAAACACGGATACTATTCAAGTGTTATCACATCAAGTGGGGAAGTGTTCAATAAGCTTATTTTTAGTGTTCAGCATCATCATCGATGGAAAGGAGCTACGAGAAACACCAAGCGTATCAAAGAAACGATTCATTCGGTAAAAGTTCAAAAAACTTATCTAAGTTCTAATCAGAAAACTTGCATCTACGCAAACTCTGCGCTCAGCTTTTTCAGAGAGAATTTGAAAAATTCAAAACACAAAAACTGAATCTGATTTGTTCAAAATAATTGATGGTTTTATTGATGTTATGGTTCTCTAAATAATGATCGTGTCAATTTTTCTATTAATTGTTGAATGTTTTCTTTTATTAATAATCTTGTCAAGTATAATTATATTTCATCTTAAACGCTTTTCAACGAACAAAGTTATGTTACTTTCTTTCAAGATGCAAAAATTGTAATAATTTTTTAACAAGTATGCTAAATTTTTTGGGAAAAAGTTTTGCAGGTTGCAACTTTTTCATGATTTTTTACAAAACATATGCAAAAACCAAACTTATTGTTTCTTATGCAAATGCAAAAACGCGAACTTTTATTGTAAAAAGCTTGTTAAATCATTGCCAAAAAGGTTCAAAATTTTTATTTTCCAGTGCGATTTCCTTTTTTAAAACATTGTTTTTCCAATTTTTTTGATCAACATACATGCAACAAATAGATTTCATTATGATCAAATTTAAAAGCAAGAAATTCTTTACTTTATTTAATAACAGTGCAAGAAAACTTTGTACAAAGAGTTTTTAAAAAGCGAAAACATTTAATGAAAATTTTCTTACTTTGCACGTTTTTTTGCGATTTTTTGAAAAAAATGCAAAAAATTTTAAGAAAAACACTGCAAGTTGCATAAGGGGAAGTATTCAATAAGCTTATTTGCAGTGTTCAGCATCACCATCGATGGAACGGAGCTATGAAAAACACCAAGCGTATCAAATAAACTATTCGTTCGGTAAAAGTTCAGAAAACATTAACTAAGTTCTAATCAAAAAACTTGCATCTACGCAAACTCAGCGCTCAGCTTTTTTAGACAGAATTTAAAAATTCAAAACACAAAAAGTGAATCTGATTTGTTCAAAACAATTGATGGTTTTCTTGATGTTATGGTTCTGTAAATAATGAGTGTGTCAAACTTTCTATTAATTTTTGAATTTTTCTTCGTAAAAAACTGGTCAAAGATAATTATATTTCATCTTATACGCATTTCAACGAACAAATTTATGTTAATTTCTTTCAAGATGCAAAAATTGTAATGATTTTTTAACAAGTATGCTAAATTTTTTGAGAAAAAGTTTTGAATGATGCAACTTTTTTCATAATTTTTTACAAAACATATGCAAAAACCAAACTTATTGTTTCTAATGCAAATGCAAAAACGCAAACTTTTATTGTAAAAAACTTGTTAAATCATTGCCAAAAACTTTTTCCATAATCTCTTAACTTATCTCTTTGTTCCTATCTCTTTAAAATAAAAAAACTAGATGCAAAATAAATTAAATTACAAAACAAAAGATAATAACCAATTTATTTTTAAATCAAAGAGCTGTCGAGCAGCTGAGTTCTCAAAATTTGGTAAGCTCTCAATGGAGCGCAAAACTGGTCTTGCCTCCATCGCCGGTGGTTGTACTGGTGGTTCGCTGACTTGAGTTCTTGGCTCAGAGAACCCCTCATCCTCTTCGATAGTAATTGGATTCTCCACAGACCCCTCTTCCTCCCAAGGAAAGAGGAAATCGTTGACTGGTTGTGCCACATATCTAGAGTCAGGATCCTTTGGGTAGTTCATTCCCACATGCTCAGACCCTTCCTCCATCATTTGCATGGTTCCAAGTTGGTTCTCTGTGATGGGAACTTGCGTCATATGATGTTCGTTGAAACCTCTTTGCATCACCTCCACCATGTGCCAGACTTGGATTGGGATGTCCATTCGTGCTAGAAAAGCTCCAGACACTGTTTCTCGCACTTGGATTTGTACTAGATCAGGCAAAAATTCTATCGAGAACATGAGGTTGCTGTTTTGCACTGAGAAGATCATTTTTAGCTATGATTTGAGTAAAAGATACAGAGTATAAAGATCGATTGATTTACAGTTGAGAGGGAAGTAGTTGACGATAGTTAAGTTGAAGTTAAAGTGTTAAGAGCTGGGAGAGGAGGTAGTTGATGGTAGTTAAGTTGAAAATAAAATGATCTTTAGTTTCGAGAATTGGGTACCTTCAACTCGAATGTTAAATAATGTTAAGAGAAACACTGCAAGTTGCATAAGGGGAAGTATTCAATAAGCTTATTTGCAGTGTTCAGCATCACCATCGATGGAAAGGAGCTATGAAAAACACCAAACGTATCAAAGAAACGATTCGTTTGGCAAAAGTTTAAAAAACATTATCTAAGTTCTAATCAAAAAACTTGCATCTACGCAAACTCAGCGCTCAGCTTTTTTAGACAGAATTTAAAAATTCAAAACACAAAAACTGAATCTGATTAGTTCAAAATATTTGATGTTCAAAATGATCTGTAAATAATGAGTGTGTCAAACTTTCTATTAACTATTGAATGTTTCTTCGTAAAAAACTTGTCAAAGATAATTATATTTCGTCTTATACGCAATTCAACGAACAAATTTATGTTAATTTTTTTCAAGATGCAAAAATTGTAATGATTTTTTAACAAGTATGCTAAACTTTTTGAGAAAAAGTTTTCAATTATGCAAATTTTTTCATGATTTTTTACAAAACATACGCAAAAACCAAACTTATTGTTTCTTATGCAAATGCAAAAATTCAAACGTTTATTGTAAAAAACTTGTTAAATCATTGCCAAAAAGTTTCAATGTGTTTATTTTCAGTGCAATTTCCTATTTTAATTCATTGTTTTTCTGATTTTTTTGACCAATATACATGCAACAAAAAGATTCCATTATGATCAAATTTAAAAGCAAGAAATTCATTTACTTTAAACATTAAACGTGCAAAAAAAACTTTGTACAATGAGTTTTTAAAAAGCGAAAACATTTAATGAAAACTTTCCTAATTTGCATGATTTTCTTTGATTTTTTGAAAAGTATGCAAAAAATGTTAGGAAAAACACTGCAAGTTGCATAAGGGGAAGTATTCAATAAGCTTCTTTGCAGTGTTCAGCATCATCATTGTTGGAAAGGAGCTATGAAAAACACCAAGTGTATCAAAGAAACGATTCGTTTGGTAAAAGTTCAAAAAACATTATCTAATTTCTAATCAAAAAACGAGTCCAAAGTTTTCAACATCGTGAATAACAGTATTCCGGATTGCCGATATTGCTTCTCCTTCTTTTTTACTAAGATAGACCTCTTGAGACTTTTCAAATTGTCCCAAATGATTTATTTTTAATAGTTGAAAGCACGGTTCCAAGTATAACTTCCCCTTGTAGGATCTTTGGAACCAAACAAATCTCTCAAATATTTTTTGATTTTTTGAAAATTCAATGTAGTTGGGACTATCAATTTTTCTTGAATACCCTTATGAAGAGCAAACTGATCAGATGAGGAGAAATGGGAGAGATGATTTTGAGATTAAATTAAAATGGAAGTAAGCAGAATGAGTCATATGGAAGTAGTACCAAATATGGAAGGTTTTGTAAGAAGTCGTTACTACTGCATAAATCCACCAGTTTCTGCAAAAAAAAATCTTCTCAATGACAGCTGTTATGTGTCAAGCTCTTCCCAGTTTTTATTCAGATTATAATAATAAATCCTTATTTTCTGTTTTCAACGAACTTTACGAAAAAAAAACATAAAGTGACCCAAGATTATTGCGTGTCTATACACGATTCTTTCTGTTCCTTGGAAAGTTGCAATTTTCATTTACATTTAATAGGAAAATTGCTTGGCCAGAATCTTCAGAGATTAGACAATTATCAAAACAAATATCAAGAAATTGATTGTCCTTACACTTTATACAAAAACGGATACTATTCAAGTGTTATCACATCAAGTGGGGAAGTATTCAATAAGCTTATTTTTAGTGTTCAGCATCATCATCGATGGAAAGGAGCTACGAGAACTTATCTCTTTGTTCCTATCTCTTTAAAATAAAAAAACTAGATGCAAAATAAATTAAATTACAAAACAAAAGATAATAACCAATTTATTTTTAAATCAAAGAGCTGTCGAGCAGCTGAGTTCTCAAAATTTGGTAAGCTCTCAATGGAGCGCAAAACTGGTCTTGCCTCCATCGCCGGTGGTTGTACTGGTGGTTCGCTGACTTGAGTTCTTGGCTCAGAGAACCCCTCATCCTCTTCGATAGTAATTGGATTCTCCACAGACCCCTCTTCCTCCCAAGGAAAGAGGAAATCGTTGACTGGTTGTGCCACATATCTAGAGTCAGGATCCTTTGGGTAGTTCATTCCCACATGCTCAGACCCTTCCTCCATCATTTGCATAGTTCCAAGTTGGTTCTCTGTGATGGGAACTTGCATCATATGATGTTCGTTGAAACCTCTTTGCATCACCTCCACCATGTGCCAGACTTGGATTGGGATGTCCATTCGTGCTAGAAAAGCTCCAGACACTGTTTCTCGCACTTGGATTTGTACTAGATCAGGCAAAAATTCTATCGAGAACATGAGGTTGCTGTTTTGCACTGAGAAGATCATTTTTGGCTATGATTTGAGTAAAAGATACAGAGTATAAAGATCGATTGATTTACAGTTGAGAGGGAAGTAGTTGACGATAGTTAAGTTGAAGTTAAAGTGTTAAGAGCTGGGAGAGGAGGTAGTTGATGGTAGTTAAGTTGAAAATAAAATGATCTTTAGTTTCGAGAATTGGGTACCTTCAACTCGAATGTTAAATAATGTTAAGAAAAACACTGCAAGTTGCATAAGGGGAAGTATTCAATAAGCTTATTTGCAGTGTTCAGCATCACCATCGATGGAAAGGAGCTATGAAAAACACCAAACGTATCAAAGAAACGATTCGTTTGGCAAAAGTTCAAAAAACATTATCTAAGTTCTAATCAAAAAACTTGCATCTACGCAAACTCAGCGCTCAGCTTTTTTAGACAGAATTTAAAAATTCAAAACACAAAAACTGAATCTGATTAGTTCAAAATATTTGATGTTCAAAATGATCTGTAAATAATGAGTGTGTCAAACTTTCTATTAACTATTGAATGTTTCTTCGTAAAAAATTTATCAAAGATAATTATATTTCGTCTTATACGCAATTCAACGAACAAATTTATGTTAATTTTTTTCAAGATGCAAAAATTGTAATGATTTTTTAACAAGTATGCTAAACTTTTTGAGAAAAAGTTTTCAATGATGCAACTTTTTTCATGATTTTTTACAAAACATACGCAAAAACCAAACTTATTGTTTCTTATGCAAATGCAAAAATTCAAACGTTTAATGTAAAAAACTTGTTAAATCCTTGCCAAAAAGTTTCAATGTATTTATTTTCAGTGCAATTTCCTATTTTAATTCATTGTTTTTCTGATTTTTTTGACCAATATACATGCAACAAAAAGATTCCATTATGATCAAATTTAAAAGCAAGAAATTCATTTACTTTAAACATTAAACGTGCAAAAAAACTTTGTACAATGAGTTTTTAAAAAGCGAAAACATTTAATGAAAATTTTCCTAATTTGCATGATTTTCTTTGATTTTTTGAAAAGTATGCAAAAAATATTAGGAAAAACACTGCAAGTTGCATAAGGGGAAGTATTCAATAAGCTTCTTTGCAGTGTTCAGCATCATCATTGTTGGAAAGGAGCTATGAAAAACACCAAGTGTATCAAAGAAACGATTCGTTTGGTAAAAGTTCAAAAAACATTATCTAATTTCTAATCAAAAAACGAGTCCAAAGTTTTCAACATCGTGAATAACAGTATTCCGGATTGCCGATATTGCTTCTCCTTCTTTTTTACTAAGATAGACCTCTTGAGACTTTTCAAATTGTCCCTAATGATTTATTTTTAATAGTTGAAAGCACGGTTCCAAGTATAACTTCCCCTTGTAGGATCTTTGGAACCAAACAAATCTCTCAAATATTTTTTGATTTTTTGAAAATTCAATGTAGTTGTGACTATCAATTTTTCTTGAATACCCTTATGAAGAGCAAACTGATCAGATGAGGAGAAATGGGAGAGATGATTTTGAGATTAAATTAAAATGGAAGTAAGCAGAATGAGTCATATGGAAGTAGTACCAAATATGGAAGGTTTTGTAAGAAGTCGTTACTACTGCATAAATCCACTGCAAAAAACATTCTTCTCAATGACAGCTGCTATGTGTCAAGCTCTTCCCAGTTTTTATTCAGATTATAATAATAAATCCTTATTTTCTGTTTTCAACGAACTTTACGAAAAAAAAACATAGTGACCCAAGATTATTGCGTGTCTATTCACGATTCTTTCTGTTCCTTGGAAAGTTGCAATTTTCATTTACATTTAATAGGAAAATTGCTTAGCCAGAATATTCAGAGATTAGACAATTATCAAAACAAATATCAAGAAATTGATTGTCCTTACACTTTATACAAAAACGGATACTATTCAAGTGTTATCACATCAAGTGGGGAAGTATTCAATAAGCTTATTTTTAGTGTTCAGCATCAGCATCGATGGAAAGGAGCTACAAGAAACACCAAGCGTATCAAAGAAACGATTCATTCGGTAAAAGTTCAAAAAACTTATCTAAGTTCTAATAAAAAAACTTGCATCTACGCAAACTCTGCGCTCAGCTTTTTTTAGAGAGAATTTGAAAAATTCAAATCACAAAAACTGAATCTGATTTGTTCAAAATAATTGATGGTTTTATTGATGTTATGGTTCTCTAAATAATGAGCGTGTCAATTTTTCTATTAATTTTGAATGTTTCTTATTAATAATCTTGTCAAGTATAATTATATTTCATCTTAATCGCTTTTCAACGAACAAATTTATGTTACTTTCTTTCAAGATGCAAAAATTGTAAAATTTTTTTAACAAGTATGCTAAATTTTTCGAGAAAAATTTTTGCAGATGGAACGGAGCTATGAAAAACACGAAGTGTATCAAATAAACTGTTCGTTTGGTAAAAGTTCAGAAAACATTAACTAAGTTCTGATCAAAAAAATTGCATCTACGCAAACTCAGCGCTCAGCTTTTTTAGACAGAATTTAAAAAATCAAAACACAAAAACTGAATCTGATTTGTTCAAAATAATTGATGGTTTTCTTGATGTTATGGTTCTGTAAATAATGAGTGTGTCAAACTTTCTATTAATTTTTGAATGATTCTTCGTAAAAAACTTGTCAAAGATAATTATGTTTCATCTTATACGCATTTCAACGAACAAATTTATGTTAATTTCTTTCAAGATGCAAAAATTGTAATGATTTCTGAACTTTTTTCATAATTTTTTACAAAACATATGCAAAAACCAAACTTATGGTTTCTTATGCAAATGCAAAAATTCAAACATTTTTTGTAAAAAACTTGTTAAATCATTGCCAAAAAGTTTCAACGTTTTTATTTTCAGTGCAATTTCCTATTTTATTTCATTGTTTTTCTGATTTGTTTGACCAACATACATGCAACAAATAGATTCCATTATGATCAAATTTAAAAGCAAGAAATTCATTTACTTTAAACATTAAACGTGCAAGAAAACTTTGTACAATGAGTTTTTAAAAAGCGAAAACATTTAATGAAAATTTTCTTAATTTGCTTGTTTTTCTTTGAATTTTTGAAAAGTATGTAAAACATGTTAGAAAAAACACTGCAAGTTGCATAAGGGGAAGGATTCAATAAGCTTATTTGCAGTGTTCAGCATCATCATTGATGGAAAGGAGCTATGAAAATAACCAAGCTAATCAAAGAAACGATTCGTTTGGTAAAACTTCAAAAAACATTATCTAAGTTCTAATCAAAAAACTTGCATCTACGCAAACTCTGCGCAGATGTTTCTATTATTTATGTTTCTAATATTTATGGTTCTGTAAATAATGAGCGTGTCAATTTTGCTATTAATTTTTGAAAAATTGATAGAAAAATTAATAGTACAAATTTTTCCATAATCTCTTAACTTATCTCTTTGTTCCTATCTCTTTAAAATAAAAAAACTAGATGCAAAATAAATTAAATTACAAAACACAAGATAATAACCAATTTATTTTTAAATCAAAGAGCTGTCGAGCAGCTGAGTTCTCAAAATTTGGCAAGCTCTCAATGGAGCGCAAAACTGGTCTTGCCTCCATCGCCGGTGGTTGTACTGGTGGTTCGCTGACTTGAGTTCTTGGCTCAGAGAACCCCTCATCCTCTTCGATAGTAATTGGATTCTCCACAGACCCCTCTTCCTCCCAAGGAAAGAGGAAATCGTTGACTCGTTGTGCCACATATCTAGAGTCAGGATCCTTTGGGTAGTTCATTCCCACATGCTCAGACCCTTCCTCTATCATTTGCATGGTTCCAAGTTGGTTCTCTGTGATGGGAACTTGCGTCATATGATGATCGTTGAAACCTCTTTGCATCACCTCCACCATGTGCCAGACTTGGATTGGGATGTCCATTCGTGCTAGAAAAGCTCCAGACACTGTTTCTCGCACTTGGATTTGTACTAGATGAGGCGAAAATTCTATCGAGAACATGAGGTTGCTGTTTTGCACTGAGAAGATAATTTTTAGCGATGATTTGAGTAAAAGATACAGAGTATAAAGATCGGTTGATTTACAGTTGAGAGGGAAGTAGTTGACGATAGTTAAGTTGAAGTAAAAGTGTTAAGAGCTGGGAGAGGAGGTAGTTGATGGTAGTTAAGTTGAAAATAAAATGATCTTTAGTTTCGAGAAATGGGTACCTTCAACTCGAATGTGTGGGTATATCCATTCAGAATTGTTATTTCCTTGTTTCGATTGTAGTCTTTTCCAATCAGATTTCAATTTCTTTTTATGGAATTCTTGCATAAAAAGCGTCCAATTGGAAACAAAGTTCCATTTTGGGTACTTTTTACACATTTTCGTTCTCAATCACCAAGTCATTTGTGACTGGAAACGTTTCCAATCACAAAAGATTTTTTGATTGGGAACGACAATGTGTAAAAAGTATCCAAAATGTAACTATGTTTTCAATTGGACACCACTTTTATTCAAGAATTCCATAAAAGGAAGCTGAAATCTGATTGGACACGACTACAAACCAAATTAGGAAAAACAATTCTGATTGGTTATACCCACACACTCAAGTTAAAAGTACCCATTTCTCGCAACTAAAAATCATTTTATTTTCAAATTAACTACCTCCTCTCTCAGCTCTAAACTTCTTAACTTCAACTTAACTATCGTCAACTACTTCCCTCTTAACTGTAAATCAATCGATCTTTATACTCTGTATCTTTTACTCAACTCATTGCTCAAAATTATCTTCTCAGTGCAAAACAGCAACCTTATGTTTTCGGTAGAATTTTTGCCTGATCTAGTACAAATCCAAGTGCGAGAAACAGTGTCTGGAGCTTTTCTAGCACGAATGGACATCCCAATCCAAGTCTGGCACATGGTGGAGGTGATGCAAAGAGATTTCAACGAACATCATATGATGCAAGTTCCCATCACAGAGAACCAACTTGGAACCATGCAAATGATGGAGGAAGTGTCTGAGCATGTGGGATTCCTGACTCTAGATATATGGCACAACCATTCGACGGTATCCTTTTTCCTTGGGAGAAAGAGGGATCTGTGGAGAACCCAATTAATATCGAAGAGGATGAGGGGTTCTCTGAACCAAGAACTCCAGTCAGCGAACCACCAGGACAACCACCGGCGATGGAGGCAAGACCAGTTTTGAGCTCCATTGAGAATTTGAAAAATTTTGAGAACTTTGAAAATAGGTTCGTTATTGTCTAAAGTTTTGGTGATTTATTTTTTTTTGGATCTAGTTTTTTCTTTTTAAAGAGATAGGAACAAAGAGATAAGTTAATAGATTATGGAAAATTTTGTAATACACATTTTGCAAAAATCATATAAATTTTGCACTTTGCAAACTTTGCACTTCACAAAATTTTTGCAAGATGGTAAAAAAATAAAACAATTTCCTCTTCTAAAAGTTTTAAGATCGTTTTTTAGAGACTTGATAAAAAAGCATCCTAATTTTTGCATACATGACAAAAAGGGAGAGCTAAGGAACCCAGAAAACTAAAGTCGAATCGAAACTAGGCTAGTTACAAGACCTTTCTCAGTTGAGGGGAATAGCAGTATTAGAGGTTTAGCTTCGATCCGGAAGGGTCTAGGGACGGAAAATACACCCTTCCTAGTTAGTTCTTACAGCATAATAGCATCGGAGAACGTATCCGGGGGGTCCTATTTTTGCAAATATGGAGGGGTCCTGGTTTTGCCAATCTGGAGGGGTCCTATTTTTTGCCACTCCGGAGGGGTCCTAATTTTGCCAATCTGGAGGGGTCCTTTTTTTTGCCACTCCGGAGGGGTCCTAATTTTGCCAATCCGGAGGGGTCTTTTTTTTGCCAATCCGGAGGGGTCCTAGTTTTGCCAATCCGGAGGGGTCCTATTTTTGCCAATCCGGTTGGGCCCTAATTTTGCCAAAGATACAACCGATGTCCGACTTATGTTTTGAAAATACGTCCGCATTCCAATTTAAAACCGCCCTTAAGGATTCAAAATCTCCCTCACCTATTCTCCGGTTGCAGCAACTTCGTCGAACACAAAATAGAATAAGAGGAAGGCGGCATTCCTCATAGGGAAGGCGCAAGGCAAATGACGCCTCAAAAATCGGAAGCGTGCCGAGCGGAAATAGAAATGTGTCTCGAATGCGACATGATAGAACCCTTGAAATCGCCTTGGGCTTGCGGGGTAGTCATGGCCAAGAACAAAGGGGGCAGCTTAGGTTCTCTTGCGGTTTTCGTTATCTGAACGCAGTGACCATAAAATATATGTACCCGATACCGCGAATAGACGAGAGCCTTTCAAAACTTGGTGACGCCAAGTTCTTCACCACACTGGATTTGGGTTCTGCCTTCTGGCAGGTCCTTCTGCGGAAGAAGGACAAAGAAAAGACCGGATTCGCATGTGAATTGGGGTTGTACCAGTGAAAGAGGATGCCCTCTGGCTTGTGCAACGCCACGGCCACTTTTCAAAGACTGATGGCTCAGGCTTTGATAAGAGTGACGAAGAAATACAGGAACCTTGTGATGTGTTACGTGGATGACGTGGTCATAGCACCACCAGTAGTAGAGGTTGGGGCTAATCAAGGGGGGGCGTGGGATCCTAACTCAATAATTTCAACAAAGTTTTCTTATTTTGTATCTTTAGTTTTTTCAAAAATCAAAAAAATTCGGTTTTTGGTACCCAATTAGTTCCAATCTCGTCTGAAATAAACTTCACCGGTGCGACCTATTATACTAGTACAGTTACAATGTAACCCACTAATTTAGCGCTTTTTTCCGTTTCAAAAAAATCGATATCTCAAAAATTGCAATTTGCGGGGGATCAAAATATCGCTATTTTGACCCGTAGAAACCGGTCTGCTTACCGTGTTTTTCTCTGAAAAACGTTATAGGAGTATTTATATAGGCTGTATAAATAGTAATACTAGTAATATTAGTTCAATACACGAATGAAGGTTTTTAACTCGGAAATTTGCAGCTTGGTGAATGGTCACTACAGTGCAGTCACTGTCGGGCCCCCCACAGATTAATATCTTACTTTTTGTACCAATTTTTGCCCTATTTTGCCGATGTCCTATTTTTGCAAGTATGCAGGGGTTCTGTTTTTGCCAATCCGGAGGGGTCCTTTTTTCCCACTCCGGAAGGGTCCCAAATTTGCCAATCCGTAGGGGTACGGTTTTTGCCAATCCGGAGGGGTCCTAGTTTTGCCAATCCGGAGGGGTCCTATTTTTGCCAATCCGGTTGGGTCCTAATTTTGCCAATGAAACAACCGATGTCCGCCCTATGTTTTGAAAATGTGAATTGGGGTTGTACCAGTGGAAGAGGATGCCCTTTGGCTTGTACAACGCCACGGCCACTTTTCAAAGACTGATGGCTCAGGCTTTGACGAGAGTGACCAAGAAGTACGGGAATCTCGTGATGTGTTACGTGGATGACGTAGTCATAGCGACACCAGTAGTAGAGGTTGAGGCTGATCAGGGGGGAGTATGGGAGACTCCATGTATCAAGATACGTTATAGATTTCCGGTATACCATGCTATGTATTAGGATTGGGTATAGAGTCTACAATGTATTAAGATAGTGAATACCAATGGTAAGGCTTCAGTGTGATGGTACGAGAAAGTAAAACGTGATTTTTTTTGTTTTTGAGTGGAAAATTCAAGTTTTTTTTTGCAAAAATTTCGGCGCGCGTTACATAATTGTTAACTATTACTGGTTAATTACGTGAAGGTTCTGGAATTAAGGGTATGTTTTTAGTTTTTTGGTATATGCTAAGTCAATGGTAAGAATTTTTGTGCAAGATCTTGGAATTTTCATCAAAAAAATTGAAAGTTTTTTAAAAAAATTTCCAGAACACGATAAAATTTGTTATAACTGGACTTTCAGAAAAAAATGCAAAAATTTCAAGTTTTTGGAAAAAAATTGCAGAAATCTCGATTTTTTGGCTAGCTTATTGATTCTTCTGATCTAATTTTAAACAGACTTTTACGTATTGATTCCAAAATTGAGCTCAGACTGTATTTTAATAGGCATCATATTGAGACAAAATTTTGAATAAAAAAATGAATGTTTCCACAATTTTTTCTCAAAATATTGAAATACGATAAAGTTTACCTTAATTTGAGCTAAAAAGCGGGTTATATAATGCTCTAAACACTAAAAAGAAAGCTCATTACAGCAGAATCAATTTTGAAACTTCCGGAAAACAGTGAAATTAATCGTAATTTTCGAGAAGGTAAATTAATCAAGTTTGCCCAAAGTTTTCCATTTTGAACCTTTTATGTTGGTAGTTAACTGTTTTTTATGTCCAGTTCAGGGAGAATTTTAATAGGAATCTCAATTCAAATGATTCTATGAAATTTCTAGATCAATCTTCATGATTCAACTCCTCCTCATTTTTTTCTCATTGAGTTACCCAAATTTGTACAAAAATTACAATTTGTGAGAATTTTTTCATATTAATAATTACAAACTTTAGATCATTGATAAAAAATGAACAGTTAACTGCTAAAATTGACCAAAAACTGGAAAATTTTTTCCTAAAAATTTATTCGAAATTGGCTCAAAGTCAACAAATTCTTCTTCATAACTGAAGGTTATATATCTGTTGCTTCTGCAGCATAACTCTCATGATTTTCCGTTGAACTTTTCTATGTTTTAAGGTTATTTTTGCTTTCTGCTTAAATCATGTTTTTGCTATTGAACACACTTTACAGAAAAATTTAGTCAAAATTGGAGAGTTTAGGAGGAAAATAGTATCAATTGAACAAACCATTAGCGGGCAGAGATGAAATTAGGACTGATACCGTCTGATTATTACGATAAAAATTTTATATGTCTTTGTCAAGGTTCCCTTGTTCAGTTGCTACCGTAAACGATTTAAGCCAAAATACAACTTTTGGGATCAACAACTATCACTATTCTTGCAATACCTATGGCTTTTTATTCTTAATTTATGAAGAAAATTTGCTCAAAAATGTCAAAGTGAGAAAGTTTTGGTGCTAGTTAAAGCATTCAAAAATATGTAAAAAAATTAGAATATAAAGATGTATTTTTACGATTTAAGAACAAATTAAGAGCAGCTCTATTAGTTATAATCTGAAAACCTCCGGAAACAAGCAAGAGAACCTAGTTCCTAACTTCTACAAAATCTGAAAACTTCTAAAAGAGCTTGTCTCAAAAAACTGATTGAGCAAAGGAAACCAAGATACAAACTGGAACAATTGTATAGTTTTCCAATTTTTAATATGCAAAAAACGCATTAGTAAAAACCATGAAATATAGATCTTGAAAGCAAGTTTTTGATTTATTCTTAATGCATCATCTTCCAGAAGGTGTCGGATTGGGTTTACTTTACAAAAATTATCCTCAAAGCATCTAATTTTTCATATAAAGTATCCAATATATCTAATGATAATAAACTTTTCTACTGACTTACGAATAGATATAAACCTTTGAGAAATTGTTTGTCGGATTTTTTCTCAAGATATACTTTATAAGCAAAATTTTAGTAAAATTATCTCAAAACTCCTAATGAATTAAAATGAGTTTCTATCTCATTTTAGCGTTTTCTCAGTTTCTGCTTCATCTACTATTTACCAAATGAATCCAATTTGAAGAAATTTTTACTTAAAAATTGAATTTTAGATGGAAAAATGTATCGTTTCAACGAACATTCAACAATCGGAAGCAGAATTAGTACCATAAAATCTTTGCTAAAAGTCTTTAAATGATTTTCTTAACCTCATAACTGTATATTCATGTTTGAAGTCTGAATTTCTATTGTAGAGTAAATTTTTAGTAGAGAATGATGAATATCATTATCTTAAAATTTTCAAAGTTTAGCAAAAACAAACACTTTTTCGTTTTCTTTTTCCAGTTCATTTATTAATTTCTTTTCTGAACCAAACTATATTTATGAAACTTCCCGATCAATCAATTTTATTGAACTTTTCTAACATAACTAAGATATAAAAATTGATACCTTATTGAGATAAATGAGATTACTTGTCTGGTTTATATTGTTTTTTCAATACTCAATTCAAACATTGAAATTTCGATCAAAGTTTTATCGTTTTGTTCCTTTTCTAACCAGTGAAAAAAAAATTATATAAATATACATTTTTATCACTTTCTGTTTGATATATTGTAAAATAAACAACCGGAAATCTTTCAAATTTGGATAACCGATTAAAAGGTTTTCTGACAAATCTAGCTTTGTATTTGTATCAAATTGAAAACATTATTCGAAATGATGTTCTTTATCCCCGATTTTTGGTTCATAGGCTCTTCCATTGATTTTTTTTTACTGATAGACCACTGAATCTGACTTAACTCCTCTAGATAAAACATTGTTGATAAATCTGGCAGTACTCTTCTTTTCTGAAATCTCATCTTCATCTTTTTAACAAAACTATTGATTGTTCTGTGTTTCTATACAAGTTAAGACTAATACAATCTCCATCAACTTCATCTGTCCACCACTCGTTAAATTTTTTTTAGTAGTTCAACCTTAAAATCTGATAAATGTCCATTTCAGACATTGGAAACGCTTTTGATAGAAACATAGTTCTTACTGAAATAAGCAGAGAAACTTGAAAAAACTCGAATAGTTGTACCACTTTTAATTTATTTTGTAATAGCAATCACCATAAAAAGTTTTGTTTCCTTATTTAGAGTCTAATTAGTTTTAAGTAAATTCATGTAGCCGATTAAAACCTCAAATTAAGGCAAAAAAAATGAAAGCAACCAATGAAATTCAGAGAATCGATAAATAATGATAATGTTATCAACTAAATATACATTCTTGTTTGTAATTTTGTTAAAATGAGACAAAATTTACCTAATTTTGAAAAAGCAGTAACTAAAAAAAATTATCTGTAAATTCTTTAGCAAATACTGGAAAATCATTTGATAATTGGTTAGTGTTTTATGTCAATTTTGATTAAATTGTATGTTTTGTCTGACTTTTCCTCAAATATTATAGCTCTAAATATACACTTCTGTGAGGAAAAATAGCTTTGAACCAAAAATATTTCAATTACCAAACATGCAAAACATCACAAAACATTACTGAGGTTTACACTTATCAACAAACCTAAAGTCTTCCAAAATTTGGGGCATTTCTTTGAACGTGTTTTTTTTTGCTGTGAAGAGTCAAATCTGAATGTAGGGAGGCTTGTTCACACTCTACTTCGTGATTGTGACACACACCCTCCTCATGTTGTATGTTGCTATTTCATATACTCTATTACAGATGTCGAGCTCCTGATCCATAGTTGATTCTTTGCCAGATTTGGCTTAATATAAACCTTTGAGCCCAAGGTTTTCAACATCGTAAATGACAGTATTCCGGATTGCCAATATTGCTTCTCCTTCTTTTTTTACTAAGATAGACCTGTTGAGAGTTTTCAAATTGTCCCAAATGATTTTTTTTTAATAGTTGAAAGCGCGGTTCCAAGTATAACTTCCCCTTGTAGGATCTTTGGAATCAAACAAATCTCCCAAATATTTTTTGATTTTTTGAAAATTCAATGTAGTTGGGACTATCAATTTTTCTTGAGTACACTTATGAAGTGCAAACTGATCAGATGAGGAGAAGTGGGAGAGATGATTTTGAGATTAAATGAAAAAATGAAGAAAGCAGATTGAGTCATATGGAAAAAGTACCAAATATGGAATGTTTTGTCAGAAGTCGTTACTACTACATAAATCCACCAGTTTCTGCAAAAAACATTCTTCTCAATGACAGCTGCTATGTAACAAGCTCTTCCCAGATTTTATGCAGATTAGAATCATAAATCCTTGTTTTCTGTTTTCAACGAGTTTTACGAAAAAAAACATTGTGACCCAAGATTATGGCGAGTCTACTCACGATTCTTTCTGTTCTTTGGAAAATTGCAATTTTCATTTAATTTTAATAGGAACGTCGCTTAGCCAGATTCTTCTGAGATTAGAAAAATATCAAAACAAATATCAAGAAATTGATTGTCTTTACACTTTGTACAAACACTGATTCTATTCAAGTGTTATCACATCAATTGGGGAAGTATTCAACAAGCTTATTTTCAGTGTTCAGCATCATCATCGATGGAAAGGAGCTACAAAAAACACCAAGCGTATCAAAGAAACGATTCGTTCGTAAAAGTTCAAAAACATTATCTAAGTTCTATTCAAAAAACTTGCATCTAAGCAAACTCTGCGCTCAGCTTTTTTAGACAGAATTTGAAAAGTTCAAAACACAAAAACTGAATCTGACTTGTTCAAATTAATTGATGGTTTTATTGTTGTTATGGTTCTCTTAATAATGAGCGTGTCAATTTGTCTATTAATTTTTGAATGTTTCTTCGTAAAAATCTTGTCAAAGATAATTATATTTCATCTTAAACGCTTTTCAACGAACAAATTTATGTTACTTTCTTTCAAGATGCAAAAATTGTAATGATTTTTTAACAAGTATGCTAAACTTTTTGATGAAGAAGTTTTGAATGATGCAACTTTTTTCATAATTTTTTACAAAACATATGCAAAAACCAAACTTATTGTTTCTTATGCATATGCAAAAATGCAAACTTTTATTGTAAAAAACTTGTTAAATCATTGCCAAAAAGTTTCAACGTTTTTATTTTCAGTGCAATTTCCTATTTTATTTCATTGTTTTTCTGATTTGTTTGACCAACATACATGCAACAAATAGATTCCATTATGATCAAATTTAAAAGCAAGAAATTCATTTACTTTAAACATTAAACGTGCAAGAAAACTTTGTACAATGAGTTTTTAAAAAGCGAAAACAATTAATGAAAATTTTCTTAATTTGCATGTTTTTCTTTGAATTTTTGAAAAGTATGCAAAACATGATAGGAAAAACACTGCAAGTTGCATAAGGGGAAGTATTCAACAAGCTTATTTGCAGTGTTCAGCATCATCATCGATGGAAAGCAGCTATGAAAAACACCAAGCGTATCAAAGAAACGATTCGTTCGTAAAAGTTCAAAAAACATTATCTAAGTTCTAATCAAAAAACTTGCATATACGCTAACTCTGCGCTCAGTTTTTTTAGACAGAATTTGAAAATTCAAAACACAAAACTGAATCTGTCTTGTTCAAAATATTTGATAGTTTTCTTGATGTTATGGTTCTGTAAATAATGAGTGTGTCAAACTTTCTATTAATTTTTGAATGTGTCTTCGTAAAATTCTTGTCAAAGATAATTATATTTCACATTAAACGCTTTTCAACGAACAAATTTATGTTACTTTCTTTCAAGATGCAAAAATTGTAATAATTTTTTAACAAGTATGCTAAAATTTTTGAGAAAAAATTTTGCATGATGCAATTTTTTTCATAATTTTTTTACAAAACATATGCAAATTCAAAAACGCAAATTTTTGTTGTAAACTTGTTGAATCATTGCCAAAAAATTTCAATATTTTTTTTTCCAGTGCTATTTCCTATTTTAATACATTGTTTTTCTGATTTTTTTGATCATAATACATGCAACAAATAGATTTCAATATGATCAAATTTAAAAGCAATAAACTTATTTACTTTAATTATTAACAGTGCTAGAAAACTTTGTACAATGCGTTTTTAAAAAGCGAAAACATTTAATGAAAATTTTCTGACTTTGCATGTTTTTCTGCGATTTTTTGAAAAATATGCAAAAAATGTTAGGAAAAACACTGCAAGTGTCATAAGGGGAAACATTTAATAAGCCTATTTGCAGTGTTCAGCATCACCATCGATGGAAAGGAGCTATGAAAAACACCAAGCGTATCAAAGAAACGATTCGTTTGGTAAAAGTTCAAAAAACATTATCTAAGTTCTAATAAAAAAACTTGCATCTACGCAAACTCTGCGCTCATCTTTTTTAGACAGAATTTGAAAAGTTCAAAACACAAAAACTGAATCTGATTTGTTCAAAATAATTGATGGTTTTATTGATGCTATGGTTCTGTAAACAATGAGCGTGTCAATTTTTCTATAAATTTTTGAATGTGTCTTCATAAAAATCTTGTCAAAGATAATTATATTTCATCTTAAACGCTTTTCAACGAACAAATTTATGTTACTTTCTTTCAAGATGCAAAAATTGTAATAATTTTTTAACAAGTAGGCTAAAATTTTTGAGAAAAAATTTTGCATGATGCAATTTTTTTTAAATTTTTTTACAAAACATATGCAAAAACCAAACTTATTGTTTCTTATGCAAATGCAAAAATGCAAACTCTTATTGTAAAAAAAACTTGTTAAATCATTGCCAAAAAGCTTCAACATTTTTATTTTCAATGCTATTTCCTATTTTAATACCTTGTTCTTCTAATTTTTTTGATCAACATACATGCAACAAATAGATTTCATGACGATCAAAATTAAAAGCAAGAAATTCATTTTTTTTAAATTATTGACAGTGCAAGAAAATGAATTTTTAAAAAGCGAAAACATGAAACTTTGAATGAAACTTTTCTTAATTTGCATGTTTTTTTTTGATTTTTTGAAAAGTATGCAAAAAATTTTAAGAAAAACACTGCAAGTTGCATAAGAATGTTGTGATTTTTTCATCATGTATGCAAAAATTGTAAAGTTTTTTTATCAAGTCTGTAAAAAACGATCTAAAAAATTTTAGAAGAGGAAATTGTTTTAATTTTTTGTACCATCTTGCAAACATTTTGTGTTTTGCAAAGTGCAAAACTTATATGACTTCTGCAAAAATGTGTATTACAAATTTTTCCATAATCTCCTAACTTATCTCTTTGTTCCTATTTTTTTAAAATAAAAATACTAGATGCAAAAAAAATAAAATTACAAAACACAAGATAATAACCAAATTATTTTTAAATCAAAGAGCTGTCGAGCAGCTGAGTTCTCAAAGTTTTTTAAGTTCTCAATGGAGCGCAAAACTGGTCTTGCATCCATCGTTGGTGGTTGTACTGGTGGTTCGCTGACTGGAGTTCTTGGTTCAGAGAACCCCTCACCCTCTTCGATAGTAATTGGATTCTCCAGAGACTCTTCTTCCTCCCAAGGAAAGAGGAAATCGTTGAATGGTTGTGCCACATATCTAGAGTCAGGATCCTCGGGGTAGTTCATTCCCACATGCTCAGACTCTTCCTCCATCATTTGCATGGTTCCAAGTTGGTTCTCTGTGATGGGAACTTGCGTCATATGATGTTCGTTGAAATCTCTTCGCATCACCTCCACCATGTGCCAGACTTGGATTGCGATGTCCATTCGTGCTAGAAAAGCTCCAGAGACTGTTTCTCGCACTTAGATTTGTACCAGATCAGGCGAAAACTTATCGGGAACATAAGGTTGCTGCTTTGCACTGAGAAGATCATTTTGAGCAATGAATTGAGTAAAAGATACAGATTATAAAGATCGATTGATTTACAGTTGAGAGGGAAGTAGTTGACGAAAGTTAAGTTGAAGTTAAAGTGTTAAGAGCTGAGAGAGGAGGGAGTTTATGGTAGTTAAGTTGAAAATAAAATCGAGAAATGGGTACCTTCAACTCGAATAAGTGGGTATAACCATTCAGAATTGATATTTCCTTGTTTCGATTGTAGTCGTGTCCAATCAGATTTCAGCTTCCTTTTATGGATTTATTGTATGAAAGTCGTGTCCAATTGGAAACATAGTTACATTTTGGATACTTTTTACACATTGTCGTTCCCAATCACAAAATCATTGGACACGACTTTTATACAATAATTCCATAAAAGGAAGCTGAAATATGATTGGACACGACTACAAATCAAATAAGGAAAAACAATTCTGATTGGTTATACCCACACATTCAAGTTGAAGGTACCCATTTCTCGAAACTAAAAAACATTTTATTTTCGAAATATTTTTTATCAACTACCTCCTCTCTCAGCTCTAAACTTTTTAACTTCAACTTAATATCGTCAACTACTTCCTTCTTAACTGTAAATCAATCGATCTTTATACTCTGTATCTTTTACTCATCTCACTGCTCAAAATTATCTTCTCAGTGCAAAACAGCAACCTTATGTTCTCGGTAGAACTTTCGCCTGATCTAGTACAAATCCAAGTGCGAGAAACAGTGTCTGGAGCTTTTCAGGCACGAATGGACATCCCAATCCAAGTCTGGCACATGGTGGAGGTGAAGCGATGAGAATTCAACGAACATCATATGACGCAAGTTCCCATCACAGAGAACCAAATTGGAACCATGCAATTGATGGAGGAAGTGTCTGAGCATGTGGGATTCCTGACTCTAGATATATGGCACAACCAGTCGACGATTTCCTTTTTCCTTGGGAGGAAGAGGGATCTGTGGAGAACCCAATTACTATCGAAGAGGGTGAGCGGTTCTCTGAACCAAAAAATCCAGTCAGCGAACCACCAGGACAACCACCGTGATGGAGGCAAGACTAGTTTTGCAATCCATTGAGAATTTGCAAAATTTTGAGAACTCAGCTGCTAGACAGCTCTTTGATTTGAAAATAGTTTCGTTATTCTCTAAAGTTTTTTTGGATCTAATTTTTTCATTTTAAAGAGATAGGAACAAAGAGATAAGTTAAGACATTATGGAAAATTTTGTAATACTTATTTTTGCACTTCACAAAATTTTTGCAAGATGGTAAAAAAAAAATAAAACATTTTCCTCTTCTAAAAAATTTAAGGTCGTTTTTTGGAGACTTGATAAAAAACATCACAATTTTTGCATACATGATGAAAACATCATTACATGCTTCTGCAACTTGCAGTGTTTTTCTTACATTTTTTGCATACTTTCCAAAAAATCAAAGAAAAACTTGCAAATTAAGAAAATTCTCATAAATTGTTTTCGCTTTTTAAAAACTTATTGTACAATTTTTTGTTGCATTGTTAATAATTAAAGTAATTGAATTTCTTGCTTTTAAATTTGATTATATTGAAATCTGTTTTTTGCATGTATGTTGATCAAAAAAATCAGAAAAACAATGTATTAAGTTAGGAAATAGCACTCAAAATCAAAAATGATGAAACTTTTTGGCAATGATATATCAAGATTTTTACAATAAAAATTTGCATTTTTGCATTTGCATAAGAACAAATAGGTTTGGTTTTCGCATATTTTTTGTCAAAAATCTTCAAAAAAGTTGCATCATGCAAACTTTTTTCTCAAAAATTTTTCCATTCTTGTTAAAAAATCTTTACAATTTTTGCATCTTGAAAAAAAGTAACATAAACTTGTTCGTTGAAAAGCGTTTTAGATGAAATACAATTATCTTTGACAAGATTTATACAAATAAACATTCAAAAATTATTAGAAAAATTGACACGCTCATTTTTTAGAGAAACATAACCATCAATAAAACCATCAGCTATTTGAACAAATCAGATTCATATTTTGTGTTTTGAACTTTTTAATTTCTGTCAAAAAAATCTGTTTTATTTTGTCTGAGAAGAATGGTTTTTGAAGAAACTTGTGGATTTATTTATTTGTGGTAATGCCTACGCAATTTCCATATAGGGAAACTTCATGCAACACCTTCCATATTTGGTACTACTTCCATAGGACTCATTCTTCTTACTTCCATTTTCGTTTAATCTCAAAATCGTTTCTCCCATTTCTCCTCATCTGATCAATTTGCTCTTCAAAAAAGTACTCAAGAAAAATTGATAATCCCAACTAAATTGCGTTTTTTCAAAAAATCAAAAAAGAATTGGGAGATTGGTTTGGTTCCAAAGATCCTACTAGGGGGAAATTATACTTGGAACCGTGCTTTCAACAATTAAAAATAAATGAATTGGGACAATTTGAAAAGTCTCAACACGTCTATCTTAGTGAAAAAGAAAGAAAAGCTTTATCGGCTATCCGGAATACTGTTATTCACGATGCTGAAAACCTCGGACTCGTACCTATATATGAAACCAAGTCTGTCAAAGAATCAACTGTGGATCAGGAGTTCGACATCTGGAATAGAGTATATGAAAAAGCAACATGCAATACGAGGAGGGTGTGTGTCACAATCAAGAAATACAGTGTGAAAAAGTCTCCCTACATTCAGATTCGACCCTTCACTGCAAAAGAAAATGAAGCAATGAAAGAAGTTGCCTACGTCAACTATACTTTGAACAAATTCAAAGAACTGTCCCAAATTTTGGGAGACTTTATGTTAATTGATAACTGTAAATCTCAGTATTGCTTTGTAACCAATTACCAAATTCTTTTCCAGTATTTGCTTAAGAAATTACAGATAAATTTTTTAAATTATTGCTTTCGTCAAAATTTAGGTAAACTTTGTCTCGTTTTAACAAAATTAAAAACCAGAATGTATAATTGAGTGAAAACATTATCATTATTTATCGATTTTCTGAATTTGATTAGTTGTTTTCGTTTTTTTGCCATAATTTGATGTTTTGAATGGCCACATGATTTTCCTTAAAACTAATTAGACTCTAATTAACGAAATAAATTTTTATGGTGGTTGTTATTACAAAATAAATTAAAACTGGTACAACTATTCGAGTTTTTTCAAGTGTCTTTGCTTATTTCAAAAAGAAAAAAGTTTATATCAAAAGCGTTTTTAATGTCTGAAATGGACACTTTTCAGATTTTAAGGTTGAACTACTACAAGAAAATAAACGAGTAATGGACAGATGACGTTGATGGAGATTCTGTTAGTTTTAACTTGTATAGAAACACAGAAAGTTCAATAGTTTCGTTAAAAAGATGGAGAGGAGATTTCAGAAAAGAATAGTACTGCCAAATTTACCAACAATGTTTTTATCTAGAAGATTCAAGTCAGATTCAGTGGTCTATCAGTAAAAAAAGACAAAACAATGGAAGAGTCTATGAAACAAAAATTGGAGATAAAGAACATCATTTCGATTATTGTTTTGAATTTGATTTAAATACAAAATCTTGGTTTGTCAGAATATCTTTTAATCGGTCATCCAAATTTCAAAGACTTCCGGTTTTTTATGTTAAAATATATCAAAAGAAAGTGATAAAAACGTATATTTTGGTAATTTCTTTTTTCACTGGTTAGAAATGGAACATATCGAAAAAACTTTGATCGAAATCTCAAAATTTGAAATGAGTATCGAAAAACAATATAAAACCGACAAAAAATCTCATTTATCTCCCTAATGTATCAAATTTTATATCTTAGTCATGTTAGAAAAATTCAAAAAAAATTGATTGATTAGGAAGTTTCATAAACATAATTTGGTTCTGATCTACAAAGTTTTTTTTTAAATCTGTGAATACTTCATTCTGATTGGTTATTACCACAAATACTAGCTGTGAAGCTATCCTCATTAACTACAAACAATATCCAAATTGTTGAAAAATTCATGAGAAGTAGAGCTCAATTCTGAATGGTTGACATTCATTTTTATGAAAATTCCACGACTATTGAAGCTCGATTCTGATTGGTTGATATCAAAAAAGATAAAAATTTCCTTATAATTAATGCTCGATTCTGATTGGTTGATAGCAAAACTTTTGAAAACTCCCTGGTAAGATTGGATGATTTTTATTTCAGCTAGATTAAATAGCATATCCATTCTGATTTTATTTCACGTTAAAAACAGTTGGTTAAAAAGTTTGCTGTTTTTATTCACTTTTATTCATTTTTAGAGGCTATACAACTCTTCTTATCTTAAAATTTGGTACATTTTAAGTCTTCTTTTACTATTTCTTTTCTTATTGAGATGCCGTCATTGAATAGAAACTAAGAGTTGCATGTCTTGAATGTGGCAGAGAATATTCTCGCTTACACGCATCAAGACGTCGTAGAACCTATGGTGTTTTGAAGTGTTCTAGTAGCTGTAACTTTTATACTTATAGCAGCGGGGAACTCACTAATCTTTTCAAGAAGAAGCATTTTCAACATAATTTTAAATTATGTGCTCAGCAGTCTCCAAACACACTTCATGAGAAGGTAAAACTATTACTTTTTATTAAAAACTTAGAAATTACTAGAAAATATCATTTTTTACTGAATCTGAAAAGTCTAATCAATTGTGATAAATTTAGACAAAAATTATACAGTTTTTTCATCACAATACCTGATTTGTCAATTGTTTTTTTATTCAAAGGTTTTGTTTGATGATAAAGACAGCAAAAGTCGAGTTCAAATTGTCGTAAAACTTTCCATGGAACTCGATCCGAAAAACTTTAATCAACAGAAAAAATTCCGTATGATGGAATTATTGTATGAAAGTCGTGTCCAATTGGAAACATAGTTACATTTGGATACTTTTTACACATTGTCGTTCCCAATCACAAAATCATTGGACACGACTTTTATACAATAATTCCATAAAAGGAAGCTGAAATATGATTAAATCAACTGAAAAAAAAAGTAACATAAACTTGTTCGTTGAAAAGCGTTTTAGATGAAATACAATTATTTTTGACAAGATTTATACAAATAAACATTCAAAAATTATTAGAAAAATTGACACGCTCATTTTTTAGAGAAACATAACCATCAATAAAACCATCAGCTATTTGAACAAATCAGATTCATATTTTGTGTTTTGAACTTTTTAATTTCTGTCGAAAAAATCTGTTTTATTCTGTCTGAGAAGAATGGTTTTTGAAAAAACTTGTGGATTTATTTAGTTGTGGTAATGCCTACGCAATTTCCATATAGGGAAACTTCATACAACACCTTCCATATTTGGTACTACTTCCATAGGACTCATTCTTCTTACTTCCATTTTCATTTAATCTCAAAATCTTTTCTCCCATTTCTCCTCATCTGATCAATTTGCTCTTCAAAAAAGTACTCAAGAAAAATTGATAATCCCAACTAAGTTGCATTTTCAAAAAATCAAAAAAGAATTGGGAGATTGGTTTGGTTCCAAAGATCCTACTAGGGGGAAATTATACTTGGAACCGTGCTTTCAACAATTAAAAATAAATGAATTGGGACAATTTGAAAAGTCTCAACACGTCTATCTTAGTGAAAAAGAAAGAAAAGCTTTATCGGCTATCCGGAATACTGTTATTCACGATGCTGAAAACCTCGGACTCGTACCTATATATGAAACCAAGTCTGTCAAAGAATCAACTGTGGATCAGGAGTTCGACATCTGGAATAGAGTATATGAAAAAGCAACATACAACACGAGGAGGGTGTGTGTCACAATCAAGAAATGCAGTGTGAAAAAGTCTCCCTACATTCAGATTCGACCCTTCACTGCAAAAGAAAATGAAGCAATGAAAGAAGTTGCCTACGTCAACTATACTTTGAACAAATTCAAAGAACTGTCCCAAATTTTGGGAGACTTTATGTTAGTTGATAACTGTAAATCTCAGTATTGCTTTGTAACCAATTACCAAATTCTTTTCCAGTATTTGCTTAAGAAATTACAGATAAATTTTTTAAATTATTGCTTTCGTCAAAATTTAGGTAAACTTTGTCTCGTTTTAACAAAATTAAAAACCAGAATGTATAATTGAGTGAAAACAATATCATTATTTATCGATTTTCTGAATTTGATTAGTTGTTTTCGTTTTTTTGCCATAATTTGATGTTTTGAATGGCCACATGATTTTCCTTAAAACTAATTAGACTCTAATTAACGAAATAAATTTTTATGGTGGTTGTTATTACAAAATAAATTAAAACTGGTACAACTATTCGAGTTTTTTCAAGTGTCTTTGCTTATTTCAAAAAGAAAAAAGTTTATATCAAAAGCGTTTTTAATGTCTGAAATGGACACTTTTCAGATTTTAAGGTTGAACTACTACAAGAAAATAAACGAGTAATGGACAGATGACGTTGATGGAGATTCTGTTAGTTTTAACTTGTATAGAAACACAGAAAGTTCAATAGTTTCGTTAAAAAGATGGAGAGGAGATTTCAGAAAAGAATAGTACTGCCAAATTTACCAACAATGTTTTTATCTAGAAGATTCAAGTCAGATTCAGTGGTCTATCAGTAAAAAAAGACAAAACAATGGAAGAGTCTATGAAACAAAAATTGGAGATAAAGAACATCATTTCGATTATTGTTTTGAATTTGATTTAAATACAAAATCTTGGTTTGTCAGAATATCTTTTAATCGGTCATCCAAATTTCAAAGACTTCCGGTTTTTTATGTTAAAATATATCAAAAGAAAGTGATAAAAACGTATATTTTGGTAATTTCTTTTTTCACTGGTTAGAAATGGAACAAATCGAAAAAACTTTGATCAAAATCTCAAAATTTGAAATGAGTATCGAAAAACAATATAAAACCGACAAAAAATCTCATTTATCTCCCTAATGTATCAAATTTTATATCTTAGTCATGTTAGAAAAATTCAAAAAAATTGATTGATTAGGAAGTTTCATAAACATAGTTTGGTTCTGATCTACAAAGTTTTTTTTTAAATCTGTGAATACTTCATTCTGATTGGTTATTACCACAAATACTACCTGTGAAGCTATCCTCATTAACTACAAACAATATCCAAATTGTTGAAAAATTCATGAGAAGTAGAGCTCAATTCTGAATGGTTGACATTCATTTTTATGAAAATTCCACGACTATTGAAGCTCGATTCTGATTGGTTGATATCAAAAAAGATAAAAATTTCCTTATAATTAATGCTCGATTCTGATTGGTTGATAGCAAAAATTTTGAAAACTCCCTGGTAAGATTGGATGATTTTTATTTCAGCTAGATTAAATAGCATATCCATTCTGATTTTATTTCACGTTAAAAACAGTTGGTTAAAAAGTTTGCTGTTTTTATTCACTTTTATTCATTTTTAGAGGCTATACAACTCTTCTTATCTTAAAATTTGGTACATTTTAAGTCTTCTTTTACTCTTTCTTTTCTTATATTCTCGCTTACACGCATCAAGACGTCGTAGAACCTATGGTGTTTTGAAGTGTTCTAGTAGCTGTAACTTTTATACTTATAGCAGCGGGGAACTCACTAATCTTTTCAAGAAGAATTATTTTCAACATAATTTTAAATTATGTGCTCAGCAGTCTCCAAACACACTTCAAGAGAAGGTAAAACTATTACTTTTTATTAAGAACTTAGAAATTACTAGAAAATATTATTTTTTACTGAATCTGAAAAGTCTAATCAATTGTGATAAATTTAGACAGAAATTATACAGTGTTTTCATCACAATACCTGATTTGTCAATTGTTTTTTTATTCAAAGGTTTTGTTTGATGATAAAGACAGCAAAAGTCGAGTTCAAATTGTCGTAAAACTTTCCATGGAACTCGATCCGAAAAACTTTAATCAACAGAAAAAATTCCCTAAGTTGCAAGCTTGCGGAGACTTTGTTGCGATAAATTTATAGTAAAAGTGCATAACTACGCTAATAAGTAGTTAATTATTTGCTTAAAAAATGTAAAACTTGGATTATTGTTAATCATCGACTAATTGAAAGGTTTTTTATAGTTACTATTTTAAAGTTTTCTTATTTAGTGCTTGTAAAAGTGTTCATAGAGTACAGCGTTATCAAGCAGTTAAAAGGGTTTGAATTATTAGGAATTATGCTTTTCTATTGTTTTTTTTTGATGATTTCAGACAAAAAAATCAATAATTGACCTGGAAAAGGAAAAAATGTATGTTTTTGCTAAATTTTGAAATTTTCAAGATAATGATATACATCATTCTCAACTGAAAATTTACTCTAAAATAGAAAATCCTAGTTTAAACATATATTTATGTAGTTCCGATGATGAGAAAATCATTTAAAGACTTTTAGCAAAGGATTTATGGTACTAATTCTGCTTCCGATTGTTGAATGTTCGTTGAAACGATACATTTTTCCATCTAAAATTCAATTTTCAAGTAAAAATTTGTCCAAATTGGATTCATTTGGTGAATAGTAGATGAAGCAGAAACTACGAAAATGCTAAAAAAAGATAGAAACTCAGTTTAATTCACTAGGAGTTTTGAGATAACTTTACTAAAATTTTGCTTATAAAGTATATCTTGAGAAAAAATCCGACATACAATTTCTCAAAGGTTTATATTTATCCGTAAGTCTATATATATTAGGTACTTTATATGAAAAATCAGATGTTTTGAGGATAATTTTTGTAATGTAAACCCAATCCGACATCTTTTGGAAGATGATACATGAAGCAAAAATCAAAAACTTGCTTTCGAGATCTACATTTCCTTATTTTTACTATTGAGTTTTTAGCGTATTAAAAATCGGAAAACTATACATTTGTTCCAGTTTGCAACTTGATTTACTTTGCTTAATAAATTTTTCAACACGCGCTCTTAAAGAAGTTTTTAGACTTTGTAGATGTTAGGAACTAAGTTCTCTTGCGTTTTTCCGGAGGTTTTCAGATTATAACTAATAGAATTGCTCTTAAATCGTCACTACCTCTAGATCATCTTGAGCATAATCTCGTTGCAATAGCTGTTAATAGAGCTCGTCTATGACCGGTTCAATGTCAGTTTCAGACAAACCCATAAAAATTGTCGATTTGATTTGTTTGGTTTCTATCCTTCCGATTGAAAAATTGAGATCTAAAACTATAGTCATGACGCAGCTAACGCATTTGGTCAGAATAATCTTGAAAGGCTGCGCCCAGATACAAACTGTCTTGCGTAAAATGTTGAGCTGGGACTGCTAGTCAGGTACTAAAATTGGATTGGAAACGACTAGTTGTAAGAAGAAATCAAAACAAGACTACTCGTTTAAGCTCAAGTGCCTGAAAGTTTTGGCTGCCTTTTGAAGTACTCAAGGTAGTTTCTGAAAAGAAAATATTGATAAAATTTGAAATTAGGCTTTCTGAAAGTTTTTTTTTCTAATTAAGTCGTTCCTGCATACGCCATGTTAAGTGCCTAACGGTACAATTCGTGTATAATTAACAAATCATTCAGAACAAACAGTTTGCCTCAATCCAACGTATAAATTTTTTTTCGGTCTGATAAATTCTTAGACGAAAATTGACAATTCATAGGTTTTAGAACCAATTAAGTTTTCTTTTATTTAATCGGACATAGTAAAAATGGCTATTTTCAAACCTCCCATGATTTTACCGAAAATGATCACAGGTTAAAATTTTTTTAGATTAAAATGGTGCATCGGTATATTTCAGAAATTTTAAAATAAACCAGCAATGTCATAATCGGGTGATTAAAATTTCAAAACAGGACTGATTGCTTAACTAACGCGAGCTGGAGTTTTCCGTCACTTTCGTTGTGATTGGCTGAAATCTGTATAAGGTTCTAAAAATTAAGAGAACTGTTTTGTTCCTCAAAAGCTGAAATTACTAAGTGCTATAAAAATCTTGATAATTACCTACACTATTTTACCATTGCTAGGCAAAACAATGAACTTTAGGCTGAAATGTTAAAATGGGATTAGTCTATGGAATTAATAAAACCAATTAGCTGCCTCAAATCACTTTGGAACATTTTTGTAGAGAGGGATAATCTGCCACGCAAGTAAATAAGAAAACGACCAGTTAATCCAGCATCGAGGTAGAATTCTCTAGGGATGTGCACGCCAGGCTGGGCGCATGCAGATCAAGTGATCAATCCCCCGCGGGGCCAAGGATTTGTAATTTTGGTCTATTTAAAAAATTATCCCAAGCATATTTATTCTTCACTGTTGGAAAGCCGCAGCAATCTATTATTTAACTGAATGCTGACTTCACTATCTTGCAATGTTTAATTTTTCAACGTATTATTTTTGCATGTTCAACAAATTTTATTTCACATTTAAGCTACATTGAATAATTTAATAGTTACATTTTTTATCGATTTTCCAGTTTGAATTAAATGTTTATTTTTACCGAGTTTCAGTTTATAACCCAAAAGTGAGATGCTGTCAGGTTCTCCGGGGGATGCAAACTTGGCCATCAATTATGAATATCTAAATCAGTGAGATGTAGGGAGAGACAAAAATTTTAAGCTTCTTAAGATTTTTGAAATTCACAATTCTGCAGTTGGGTACTTTGAGGGTGCTCTCGCGGGTTGAAAATCTGGACTTCAACTACGACTGCTCAAATACTTTTAGATTTTTCTGAAAGAGTTTTTCAAAACTTACAAAAAAACTGATTTACAAAATTTGAAATATTTGAAAACCCATCTTTATACTGAGGCACTGTCAGGGTACTCTTTTGTATTGCAAATCTTGTCAGCAAACTTCAATGCTCAAATTCTCTTTGTTTCCGAGCTATGATTTTTTAAACAATGTTTTCAAAAATTTTCAGAAAAACTGATATACAAAAATTTACAGGAAGTGAAGTTCCCAACCATGAAGTTGGGATTTATCAGGGAAATCTTAACGGTTGCAATTCTTGCCTCCAGTTGGGGTTGTTCGAGGCTACTTCAAATTTAGTGTTCTTTGTTTCCGAGCTATGATTTTTTAAACATTTTTTTTTTAAAAATTTCAGAAAAACTGATATACAAAATTTTACAGGAAGTGAAGTTACGAACCGTGAAGTTGGGACTTATCAAGGGTTGAAATTCTTGCCTCCAGTTGGGCTACCTTTTTTGAAGTAAATTTTTTGAAATTCAAAAAATTTAATCCAAGAACACTTAATCTGAAACATTTTTATGGTGGGATGCTGTTAGGCCCGAAAGGTTTCTGCTGCTGCATAGAATAATTTTTACTGCTTCGTAGAAATATTTAAGTATTTCTGCTCCAGAAACAGTTTCTATTAATTGAGCATTTATTACAAAAAACAGACTAATTGTATCGCTTTCCGAAACAAAAATTATTTTGAAAAACAAGCGGAGCACTTTTAATTTGATGAAGCAAAACAGTAGATTAGTTTTTGTGAATATATTCTTTTTTTTATGTTTCTGAAAAATAGAGCAATTCTTCTTAAATTTAGTCTGGTAAAGAGATGCGTTTTTGGTATTTCTGAACAAAAACTGCAATCTTCATTTTATTATTTTAAAAAAAGTTTTGAAAAAAAAACCTACAAGTTTTGCTTTGCTCTATCTGCTGCTCTAAAAAATGTCTGCTCTATAAGCCGCATTCGGCCAATTCTGCTAAATTCTGTTGCAAGAAGAAACCTCTGAAGCCTGGATGCTGCCAAGCTCCTCGAAGTAGGTTCAAATATGGACTCAAAAGATCGCTGCTCATTTTATAAGATTCATAAAATTTGAAATTGTTGACACATGAAATGCGTACGGGCTAATGAAACGAATGAACTAACTTAAACAAAATTCTCAGTCATGATCTCAGTAATTTCGCCCAAAAAGTCTTCAAATATGGAAGGTCCAGTTGTGTGCTAAGAGACATTCAAGTGTTGTGTTTCAGGGTTCAAAATATGAAGATCTGCAGCCCAGTAGTTTTCGAGATTTGACTATTTTTCTTTTAAAAGAAACCTCAAGTTGAAATTGTCTAGTCAAAAGTCTTGTTGGAAGCTCCTGTCTTTTATCTCGGTTGCGTTCATCGTTATTTTTTCAAGCTTTTTTGATAAGTTTTGTTCAATATTCTGTTAGAAGCAGCGGAAGTGAGTTACACGCTAGTAACATTTACTCGCGTCAGAACTTGCCTATAGTGACCGCAACTTGGTTAATTACCAGTTATGCAAACAAAAGTGATTTTTTAAATCACTTTCTTCTCAAATCACAGCAAAAAACTTATATTTTTGACACACAGAGGTAAAACAGAACATCGCTTTGCGCTACTTTGATACAACTCAAAAATGAAGGAAAAAACATAATTTAGAAGAAAATGAGAAAATAATGAAAAAACTAGGCCTTCCATATAATTTACAGGTTTCAAAAAGTTCATACTAGAGAAAAATAGTAAATTGAATTTTCTTAGATCTACGCATGGCTCAATTTTAGGTCCATTTCTGTTCATAATTTTCATAAAAGGTTTTTCCTCAAGTCAACAAATTGCTGACGACACTGCAATTTTATCTCCACCATTAAATTGTTCATTAGCTCAAAAGCATCAAACATAGTTTAACGAAACTGAGCATTGGCTATAAGAAAAATAGTTCTTCCTCATTAGCGATAGAACAAAAACCAAGAATTTCAAAAGTTAAACCAGAAAATTGCTATCGAAGCAAAGTGATATTGAAAACCAAGAGACAACACTTTGAGTTTTGTTGATCTCGTTTCTTTTCTCAGGAAAAAGTGAGCTCTTTTTGCGGTTTAATTTATCAAATAAGAAAAGTCTTAAGCAAGAAACAGTTGAGACATGTGAAAAAAGGACCCAGAGTTTACTCAGAAAATTTACAAAACAGCCACAAACTGAAAGATTTACCTATTCTTATACAATTTCATTTTGAACAATGAAGATCTATTGAACATTTTATGCGGCTATGGAATTTAAAATAACATCTCAACAAGTTAAATTTATAATTTCAACCGGAAAAAAATCAATTTCAATGAAAGAACAAGGCCCGACAGGGAATCTAACCCCAGAACTTAGGGTGCAGTAACAACCCTGTTGCCTCCAGGCCAAGCATCGATGGTTTGGATTCAAAAGGTCGGTAGCTTAGCCAATTTGCTATTATTTCAAAATCATTTTCCTACCCGGGTCGAGGTCCCAGACTCATGTTCAGATTTTAAGATTTGCTCTTACGTTGAATTAAAAATTTTATTCAAACTAAATTTTTGGAAAAATGCCGAAGAGATAATTATCAAGGCTGAGGATCTTTTTTTCATGAAATTGCCCCAAAACCATTCATGATTACTTTGTTTCCCAAATGCAAAGTCCTAAAAAGATAACAACCACAACCTAAACTCTCAACCTATACTCAAAAAACACTTCTTTTGTTATTATATTTGGATGTTGGTGTCCAAAAAGATTATATGTATTAGCGTATACAGCTCCCGAGGATGCAGTCTTTCTCTGTTTGGTTTGCACACAGGAAGTAAGAGCTCTTTCACTGCTCTCTCCATTTAGAAGTCCCTCAATCTTGTTTCGCACAAAACCAAGTCTTCAGGTTCCACGTGTTGCTTTTCCGGTGCCCTCGTCACCCAAAGCATAAATACTTTTCTGGTGTTCGGGAAGCCGCCCTTGAAAAGGCTGCTACACCCCCTTTCTTAAAAAATATATTTTTCCGTAATGTTTTCTGAAGTCGGCTGCGAATGCTGTTCTAAAACCCATACTGGTGTCCTAGATTAGTATTAGCAGCAATGGTTATTGTACATGTTCTATCCCTAAGTATGATCTTCCTCTATCTGTTTTCTTATGGCTTTCGTCTGTTTTTGCCTCGAAATCAGTTGTTTCTCTTGCAATTTTTGTTTTTTTTATCATAAGGACTGAATAGGACTTTTCGGTGTGGAAAAGTCGTATTCCCTTCCCTGGACGAAAGTATCTTTTCAGAAAAACCACAAAAATCCCTGTCGATTGCATATCTGATGTCAGATTAACGATGGATACAGTGTTCAACAAAGGTACTTCCTGGGCTGCTCCAGTAAGGATCATGTTTGTCATTCTTGTTGTAGTTCATGCTTTCGCGGTCTACCTCATGTATCGTGACACTGTTCTCCTTGGGGTCTCACTTCATTTCGTTCAACCACTCCTAGACATACAGGTTTGTTAAATTGTATGACTGCTGTAGCTCATCATCAATTTCCATTTCTGGTTTTGTCCGATCTTCGAGCCACTCATTGTCCTGATGGTGGACAACATCTGTTTCCCGTGACGCGTTTATCTCTTTCAGAACCACTAGATCTTCGGTTATCTTCTTCAGGTCTATCCTGTCCACAACAAAAGCGTCCACGTAAAGATTGTATTTTTTCACTCGTTGTTTTTTAGGTTTGAAATTTTTCTGTGAGGGTTGTATTTTTTTATAATACTTTGTCATGTCTGCAATGTGGAAGGCTCGGATCAATCTGTTTTTGTCTGCATAGGGTTAGGCTTCTTCGTCCGCTTAGACTTTGACATTTGATTCAAGTCCATTGGCGGATTTTCGCCTTCCACGAGGACTTCATTCTCGACGTCGATCTCTCTGGTGCCTTTCTAGTTAACTTCGCAGGCAAGGTCCTATATCAAATCATCATTCTTCTATATGTCTCCAGGTATTTATCAAACTTCTGTGCATGGGTTTTGAGGATGTTCTCAAAATGTGCAGCTTGGCCAGGGCTGAGTCTGTAGAAGCGTCCCGATTGATGTACTTCCATTATGTTGAACGGCCCTTCTTTTTAAAAATCATTCTATTGGAAAGAAAAAATACATTTCTGACTAGTAAAATAAAAAAAAACTTTGCTCGGTTTTTTAAACAAGTCTTAGACAAAATTTTACACTTGAAATAGTCCTTCTTGAAGCATTGCACACAACGTTTGATTGCATACAAAAAATTCTAGTGAAAACTTCCTAAAAAATTTTGGAAATTACCAATTGCGTCAACTTGAGAAAAATCAAATTTTTGTAGTTCTGGGCTTTGCAAAAGTCAGCGGGGATTTAATCCGGCTCAATAATTGCATCAATCGGAAACACGACACGAATTTTAGTCTAACTTTTAGACATACTTTACTAGACGCTTTATACATCGCTTCGCTCTTCACATAGCACTCGGGGGAAAATTTAATGAAAAATTTTTTAACGATAGTTTTCTTTTTTGAACATTGCATCATTTAATAAAAACACTATTTAGCAGACGCAAAAGTACAGTCAGATAAATTAAGGCTGCGCCCAGATACAAACTGTCTTGCCTAAAATGTTGAGCTGGGACTGCTAGTCAGGTACTAAAATTGGATTGGAAACGACTAGTTGTAAGAAGAAATCAAAACAAGACTACTCGTTTAAGCTCAAGTGCCTGAAAGTTTTGGCTGCTTTTTGAAGTACTCAAGGTAGTTTCTGAAAAGAAAATATTGATAAAGTTTGAAATTAGGCTTTCTGAATTTTTTTTTCTAATTAAGTCTTTCCTGCATACGCCATGTTAAGTGTCTAAGGGTACAAATCGTGTATAATTAACAAATCATTCAGAACAAACATTTTGCCTCAATCCAACGTATAAATTTTTTTTCGGTCTGATAAATTTTTAGACGAAAATTGACAGTTCATAAGTTTTAGAATCAATTAAGTTTTCTTTTATTTAATCGGACATGGTAAAAATGGCTATTTTCAAACCTCCCATGATTTTACCGAAAATGATCACAAGTTAAAAATTTTTTAAATTAAAATGGTGCATCGGTATAATTCAGAAACTTTAAAATAAACCAGCAATGTCATAATCGGGTGATTAAAATTTCAAAACAGGACTGAATGCTTAACTAACGCGAGCTGGAGTTTTCCGTCACTTTCGTTGTGATTGGCTGAAATCTGTATAAGGTTCTAAAAATTAAGAGAACTATTTTGTTCCTCAAAAGCTGAAATTACTAAGTGCTATAAAAATCTTGATAATTACCTACACTATTTTACCATTGCTTGGCAAAACAATGAACTTTAGGCTGAAATGTTAAAATGGGATTAGTCTAAGGAAATAATAAAACCAATTAGCTGCCTCAAATCACTTTGGAACATTTTTGTAGAGAGGGATAATCTGCCACGCAAGTAAATAAGAAAACGACCAGTTAATCCAGCGTCGAGGTAGAATTCTCTAGCTAGGGATGTGCACGCCAGGCTGGGCGCATGCAGATCAAGTGGTCAATCCTCCGCGGGACCAAGGATTTGTAATTTTGGTCCATTAAAAAAAGTATCCCAAGCATATTTATTCTTCACTGTTGGAAAGCCGCAGCAATCTATTATTTAACTGAATGCTGACTTCACTATCTTGCAATGTTTAATTTTTCAACGTATTATTTTTGCATGTTCAACAAATTTTATTTCACATTTAAGCTACATTGTATAATTCAATGGTTACATTTTTTATCGATTTTCCAGTTTGAATTAAATGTTTATTTTTACCGAGTTTCAGTTAATAACCCAAAAGTGAGATGCTGTCAGGTTCTCCGGGGGATGCAAATTTGGCCATCAATTATGAATATCTAAATCAGTGAGATGTAGGGAGAGACAAAAATTTTAAGCTTCTTAAGATTTTTGAAATTCACAATTATGCAGTTGGGTACTTTGAGGGTGCTCTCGCGGGTTGAAAATATGGACTTCAACTACGACTGCTCAAATACTTTTAGATTTTTCTGAAAGAATTTTTCAAAACTTACAAAAAAAATGATTTACATAATTTGAAATATTTGAAAACCCATCTTTATACTGAGGCACTGTCAGGGTACTCTTTTGTATTGCAAATCTTGTCAGCAAACTTCAATGCTCAAATGCTCTTTGTTTCCGAGCTATGATTTTTTAAACAATGTTTTCAAAAATTTTCAGAAAAACTGATATACAAAATTTTACAGGAAGTGAAGTTCCCAACCGTGAAGTTGGGATTTATCAGGGAAATCTAAACGGTTGCAATTCTTACCTCCAGTTGGGGTTGTTCGAGGCTACTTCAAATTTAATGTTCTTTGTTTCCGAGCTATGATTTTTTAAACAATTTTTTTAAGTGAAGTTGGGACTTATCAAGGGTTGAAATTCTTGCCTCCAGTTGGGCTACCTTTTTTGATGTAAATTTTTTGAAATTCAAAAAATTTAATCCAAGAACACTTAATCTGAAACATTTTTATGGTGGGATGCTGTTAGGCCCGAAAGGTTTCTGCTGCTGCATAGAATAATTTTTACTGCTTCGTAGAAATATTTAAGTATTTCTGCTTCAGAAACAGTTTCTATTAATTGAGCATTTATTACAAAAAACAGACTAATTGTATCGCTTTCCGAAACAAAAATTATTTTGAAAAACAAGCGGAGCACTTTTAGTTTCATGAAGCAAAACAGTAGATTACTTTTTGTGAAAATATTCTTTTTTTTATGTTTCTGAAAAATAGAGCAGTTTCTCTTAAATTTAGTCTGGTAAAGAGATGCGTTTTTGGTATTTCTGAACAAAAACTGCAATCTTCATTTTATTATTTAAAAAAGTTTTGAAAAAAAAAAACCTACAAGTTTTGCTTTGCTCTATCTGCTGCTCTAAAAAATGTCTGCTCTGTAAGCCGCATTCGGCCAATTCTGCTAAATTCTGTTGCAAGAAGAAACCTCTGAAGCCTGGATGCTGCCAAGCTCCTCGAAGTAGGTTCAAATATGGACTCAAAAGATCGCTGCTCATTTTATAAGATTCATAAAATTTGAAATTGTTGACACATGAAATGCGTACGGGCTAATGAAACGAATGAACTAACTTAAACAAAATTCTCAGTCATGATCTCAGTAATTTCGCCCAAAAAGTCTTCAAATATGGAAGGTCCAGTTGTGTGCTAAGAGACATTCAAATGTTGTGTTTCAGGGTTCAAAATATGAAGATCTGCAGCCCAGTAGTTTTCGAGATTTGACTATTTTTCTTTTAAAAGAAACCTCAAGTTGAAATTGTCTAGTCAAAAATCTTGTTGGAAGCTCCTGTCTTTTATCTCGGTTGCGTTCATCGTTATTTTTTCAAGCTTTTTTGATAAGTTTTGTTCAATATTCTGTTAGAAGCAGCGGAAGTGAGTTACACGCTAGTAACATTTACTCGCGTCAGAACTTGCCTATGGTGACCGCAACTTGGTTAATTACCAGTTATGCAAACAAAAGTGATTTTTTAAATCACTTTCTTCTCAAATCACAGCAAAAAACTTATATTTTTGACACACAGAGGCAAAAACAGAACATCGCTTTGCGCTACTTTGATACAACTCAAAAATGAAGGAAAAAACATAATTTAGAAGAAAATGAGAAAACAATGAAAAAACTAGGCCTTCCATATATTTTACAGGTTTCAAAAAGTTCATACTAGAGAAAAATAGTAAATTGAATTTTCTTAGATCTACGCATGGCTCAATTTTAGTTCCATTTCTGTTCATAATTTTCACAAAAGGTTTTTCCTCAAGTCAACAAATTGCTGACGACACTGCAATTTTATCTCCACCATTAAATTGTTCATTAGCTCAAAAGCATCAAACATAGTTTAACGAAACTGAGCATTGGCTATAAGAAAAATAGTTCTTCCTCATTAGCGATAGAACAAAAACCAAGAATTTCAAAAGTTAAACCAGAAAATTGCTATCGAAGCAAAGTGATATTGAAAACCAAGAGACAACACTTTGAGTTTTGTTGATCTCGTTTCTTTTCTCAGGAAAAAGTGAGCTCTTTTTGCGGTTTAATTTATCAAATAAGAAAAGTCTTAAGCAAGAAACAGTTGAGACATGTGAAAAAAGGACCCAGAGTTTACTCGGAAAATTTACAAAACAGCCACAAACTGAAAGATTTACCTATTCTTATACAATTTCATTTTGAACAATGAAGATCTATTGAACATTTTATGCGGCTATGGAATTTAAAATAACATCTCAACAAGTTAAATTTATAATTTCAACCGGAAAAAAATCAATTTCAATGAAAGAACAAGGCCCGACAGGGAATCTAACCCCAGAACTTAGGGTGCAGTAACAACCCTGTTGCCTCCAGGCCAAGCATCGATGGTTTGGATTCAAAAGGTCGGTAGCTTAGCCAATTTGCTATTATTTCAAAATCATTTTCCTACCCGGGTCGAGGTCCCAGACTCATGTTCAGATTTTAAGATTTGCTCTTACGTTGAATTAAAAATTTTATTCAAACTAAATTTTTGGAAAAATGCCGAAGAGATAATTATCAAGGCTGAGGATCTTTTTTTCATGAAATTGCCCCAAAACCATTCATGATTACTTTGTTTCCCAAATGCAAAGTCCTAAAAAGATAACAACCACAACCTAAACTCTCAACCTATACTCAAAAAACACTTCTTTTGTTATTATATTTGGATGTTGGTGTCCAAAAAGATTATATGTATTAGCGTATACAGCTCCCGAGGATGCAGTCTTTCTCTGTTTGGTTTGCACACAGGAAGTAAGAGCTCTTTCACTGCTCTCTCCATTTAGAAGTCCCTCAATCTTGTTTCGCACAAAACCAAGTCTTCAGGTTCCACGTGTTGCTTTTCCGGTGCCCTCGTCACCCAAAGCATAAATACTTTTCTGGTGTTCGGGAAGCCGCCCTTGAAAAGGCTGCTACACCCCCTTTCTTAAAAAATATATTTTTCCGTAATGTTTTCTGAAGTCGGCTGCGAATGCTGTTCTAAAACCCATACTGGTGTCCTAGATTAGTATTAGCAGCAATGGTTATTGTACATGTTCTATCCCTAAGTATGATCTTCCTCTATCTGTTTTCTTATGGCTTTCGTCTGTTTTTACCTCGAAATCAGTTGTTTCTCTTGCAATTTTTGTTTTTTTTATCATAAGGACTGAATAGGACTTTTCGGTGTGGAAAAGTCGTATTCCCTTCCCTGGACGAAAGTATCCTTTCAGAAAAACCACAAAAATCCCTGTCGATTGCATATCTGATATCAGATTAACGATGGATGCAGTGTTCAACAAAGGTACTTCCTGGGCTGCTCCAGTAAGGATCATGTTTGTCATTCTTGTTGTAGTTCATGCTTTCGCGGTCTACCTCATGTATCGTGGCACTGTTCTCCTTGGGGTCTGACTTCATTTCGTTCAACCACTCCTAGACATACAGGTTTGTTAAATTGTATGACTGCTGTAGCTCATCATCAATTTCCATTTCTGGTTTTGCCCAATCTTCGAGCCACTCATTGTCCTGATGGTGGACAACATCTGTTTCCCGTGACGCGTTTATCTCTTTCAGAACCACTAGATCTTCGGTTATCTTCTTCAGGTCTATCCTGTCCACAACAAAAGCGTCCACGTAAAGATTGTATTTTTTCACTCGTTGTTTTTTAGGTTTGAAATTTTTCTGTGAGGGTTGTATTTTTTTATAATACTTTGTCATGTCTGCACTGTGGAAGGCTCGGATCAATCTGTTTTTGTCTGCATAGGGTTAGGCTTCTTCGTCCGCTTAGACTTTGACATTTGATTCATGTCCATTGGCGGATTTTCGCCTTCCACGAGGACTTCATTCTCGACGTCGATCTCTCTGGTGCCTTTCTCGTTAACTTCGCAGGCAAGGTCCTATATCAAATGATCATTCTTCTATATGTCTCCAGGTATTTATCAAACTTCTGTGCATGGGTTTTGAGGATGTTCTCAAAATGTGCAGCTTGGCCAGGGCTGAGTCTGTAGAAACGTCCCGATTGATGTACTTCCATTATGTTGAACGGCCCTTCTTTTTGAAAATCATTCTATTGGAAAGAAAAAATACATTTCTGACTAGTAAAATAAAAAAAAACGTTGCTCGGTTTTTTAAACAAGTTTTAGACAAAATTTTACACTTGAAATAGTCCTTCTTGAAGCATTGCACACAACGTTTGATTGCATACAAAAAACTCTAGTGAAAACTTCCTATAAAAGTTTGGAAATTACCAATTGCGTCAACTTGAGAAAAATCAAATTTTTGTAGTTCTGGGCTTTAGAAAAGTCAGCGGGGATTTAATCCGGCTCAATAATTGCATCAATCGGAAACACGACACGAATTTTAGTCTATTTTTTAGACATACTTTACAAGACGCTTTATACATCGCTTCGTTCTTCACATAGCACTCGGGGGAAAATTAGTGAAAAATTTTTTAACACTTGTTTTCTTTTTTGAATATTTCATCATTTAATAAAAATACTATTTAGCAGACGCAAAAGTACAGTCAGATAAATTAAGGCTGCGCCCAGATACAAACTGTCTTGCGTAAAATGTTGAGCTGGGACTGCTAGTCAGGTACTAAAATTGGATTGGAAACGACTAGTTGTAAGAAGAAATCAAAACAAGACTACTCGTTTAAGCTCAAGTGCCTGAAAGTTTTGGCTGCCTTTTGAAGTACTCAAGGTAGTTTCTGAAAAGAAAATATTGATAAAATTTGAAATTAGGCTTTCTGAAAGTTTTTTTTTTCTAATTAGGTCTTTCCTGCATACGCCATGTAAAGTGCCTAAGGGTACAATTCGTGTATAATTAACAAATCATTCAGAACAAACAATTTGCCTCAATCCAACGGATAAAATTTTTTTCGGTCTGATAAATTTTTAGACAAAATTTGACAGTTTATAAGTTTTAGAACCAATTAAGTTTTCTCTTATTTAATCGGACATGGTAAAAAGGGCTATTTTCAAACCTCCCACGATTTTACTGAAAATGATCACATGTTAAAACTTTTTTAAATTAAGATGGTGCATCGGTATATTTCAGAAATTTTAAAATAAACCAGCAATGTCATAATCGGGTGATTAAAATTTCAAAACAGGACTGAATGCTTAACTAACGCGAGCTGGAGTTTTCCGTCACTTTCGTTGTGATTGGCTGAAATCTGTGTAAGGTTCTAAAAAGTAAGAGAACTGTTTTGTTCCTCAAAAGCTGAAATTACTAAGTGCTATAAAAATCTTGATAATTACCTACCCTATTTTACCATTGCTTGGCAAAGCAATGAACTCTAGGCTGAAATTTTAAAATGTGATTATTCTATGGAGCATCTTTGTAGAGAGGGATAATCTGCCACGCAAGTAAATAAGAAAACGAGCAGTTAATCCAGCATCAGGGCAGGGTTCTTTAGGGATGTGCATGCCAGGCTGGGCGCATGCAGATCAAGTGATCAATCCCCCGCGGGACCAGAGATTTGTAAAATTGGCTAATTAAAAAAATATCCCAAGCATATATATTCTTCACTGTTCGAAAGCCGCAGCAATCTATTATATAACTGAATGCGGACTTCACTATCTCGCAATGTTTAATTTTTCAACGTATTTTTTTTGCTTGTTCAACAATTTTTTTTCACATTTTTCACATTTAAGCTACATTGTATAATGCAAGGGTTACATCTTTTTTGACCGTCCAGTTTGAATTAAATGTTTCTTTTCACCAAGTTTTAAGTTAATAACCCAAAAGTGAGATGCTGTCAGGTTCTCCGGGGATGCAAATTTGGCCACCAATTATGAATATCCAAATCAGTTTAGTTGTAGGGAGAGACAACAATTTTAAGGTTTTTAGGATTTTTGAGTTTCACAATTCTGCAATTGGGTACTTTGAGGGTGCTCTCGCGGGTTGAGAATCTGGCCTCCAACTACAACTGCTCAAATACTTTTAAATTTTTCTGAAGGAGTTTTCAAAACTTTCAAAAAATATTGATTTACAAAATTTGAAATATTTGAAAACCCATCTATGCACTGAGGCACTGTCAGGGTACTCTTTTGTATTGCAAATCTTGTCAGCAAACATCAATGCTCAAAAGTTCTTTGTTTCCGAGCTATGATTTTTTAAACAATGTTTTTAAAAATTTTCAGAAAAACTGATATACAAAATTTTACAGGAAGAGAAGTTCCCAACCGTGAAGTTGGAATTTATAAGGGAAATCTTAACGGTTGAAATTCTTGCCTCCAGTTGGGTTGTTCGAGGCTACCTTTTTTAATGTAAATTTTTTGAAATTCAAAAAATTTAATCCAAAAACATTTATTCTGAACCTCTCGTTGTTATGGTGGGATCCTGTTAGGCCCGAAAAGTTTCTGCTGCTGTATAGAATAATTTTAACTGCTTCGCAGAAATATTTAATTATTTCTGCTCCAGAAACAATTTCTATTAATCAAGCATTTATTACAAAAAACTGACTAATTATATCGCTTTCCGAAACAAAATATATTTTGAAAAACAAGCGGAGCACTTTTAATTTCAGGAAGCAAAATAGTAGATTCGTTTTTGTGGATAGATTCTTTTTTTTTGTGTTTCTGAGAATAGAGCAGTTTTTGTTAAAAATTTTTAATCTGGTAAAGAGATGCGTGTTTAGTATTTCTGAGAAAAAACTGCAATCTTCTTTTTATTAATTTAAAAACTGTTTTGAAAAAAACCTAGAAGTTTTGCTCTATAAAATGTCTGCTCTATAAGCTGCATTCGGCCAATTCCGCTAACTTATGTTACAAGAAGAAACCTTTGAGGTCTGAATGCTGCCACGGTCCTCGAAGTAGGTTCAAATATGAACTCAAAAGATGGCTGCTCAATTTATCAGATCCATAAAGTTTGAAATTGTTGACACATGATATACGTACGGTCTAATGAAACAAATGAACTAACTTAAACAAAATTCTCAGTCATGATCTCAGTAATTTCGCCCAAAAAGTCTCCAAATATAGAAGGTCCAGTTTAGTGCTAACAGACATTTAAGTGTTGTGTTTCAGGGTTCAAAATATGAAGATCTGCAGCTCAGTAGTTTTTGAGATTTGACTATTTTTTTAGAAGAAACCTCAAGTTGAAATTGTCTAGTAAAAAGTCTTGTTGGAAGCTCCTTTCTTTTTCTCGGTTGCATTTATTGTTATTTCTTCAAGTTTTCTCTTATAATGTTGTTCAAAATTCAGTTAGAAGCAATGGAAGTGAGTTACACGCTAGTAACATTTACTCGTGTCAGAACTTGCCTATGGTGACCGCAACTTGGTTAATTACCAGTATTGCAAGAACAAAAGTGATTTTTTAAATCATTTTTTTCTCAAATCACAGCAAAAAACTTATATTTTTGACACAAAAAGGCAATGCAGAACATCGCTTTGCGCTACTTTGATACAACACAAAAATGAACAAAAAAAAACATAATTTACTAGAAAATGAGGAAATAATGAAAAAACTAGGCCTTCCATATATTTTACGGGTTTCAAAAAATTCATACTAGAAAAAAATAGTTGAATTTTGAATCAGCTGTAAAACAAACTTTACACAGAGGGAAAAAACGACAAATTTTTGGCAGCTATTAATTGAGACGAAAAAAAAATCATTGAGACAAAAAAAAATCAAAAAAAATTTCACCCTCAAAAATTACGAAGAAGAACAAAACTACTCGTTTGAGCTCAAGTGCCTGAAAGTTTTGGCTGCCTTTTGAAGTATTCAAGGTAGTTACTGAAGACAAATTATTGATAAAATTTGATATTAGGCTTTCTGAAACTTTTTTTATTCTAATTAAGTCTTTACTCCATACGCCATGTTAAGTGCCTAAGGGTACAAAACGTGTATAATTAACAAATCATTCAGAACAAACAGTTTGCCTCAATCCAACGTATAAAATTTTTTTCGGTCTGATAATTTTTTAGACGAAACTTGAAGTTTTAGAACCAATTAAGTTTTCTCTTATTTAATCGGACATGGTAAAAAGGGCTATTTTCAAACCGCCCATGATTTTACCAAAAAATGATTGCAGGTTAAAACTTTTTTAAATTAAGATGGTGCATCGGTATATTTCAGAAATTTTAAAATAAACTAGCAATGTCATAATCGGGTGATTAAAATTTCGAAACAGGTCTGAATGCTCAACTAACGCGAGCTGGAGTTTTCCGTCACTTTCGTTGTGGTTGGCTGAAATCTGTGTAAGTTTCTAAAAGTAAGAGAAATGTTTTGTTACTCAAAAGCTGAAACTACTAAGTGCTATTAAAATCTTGATAATTACCTACACTATTTTACCATTGCTTGGCAAAACAATGAACTTTAGGCTGTAATGTTAAAATGTGATTCGTCTATGGAATTACTAAAACCAATTAGCTGCCTCAATTCACTTTGGAACATTTTTGTAGAGAGGGATAATCTGCCACGCAAGTAAATTAGAAAACGAGCAGTTAATCCAGCATCAGGGCAGGGTTCTTTAGGGATGTGCATGCCAGGCTGGGCGCATGCAGATCAAGTGATCAATCCCCCGCGGGACCAGAGATTTGTAAAATTGGCTAATTAAAAAAATATCCCAAGCATATATATTCTTCACTGTTCGAAAGCCGCAGCAATCTATTATATAACTGAATGCGGACTTCACTATCTCGCAATGTTTAATTTTTCAACGTATTTTTTTTGCTTGTTCAACAATTTTTTTTCACATTTTTCACATTTAAGCTACATTGTATAATGCAAGGGTTACATCTTTTTTGACCGTCCAGTTTGAATTAAATGTTTCTTTTCACCAAGTTTTAAGTTAATAACCCAAAAGTGAGATGCTGTCAGGTTCTCCGGGGATGCAAATTTGGCCACCAATTATGAATATCCAAATCAGTTTAGTTGTAGGGAGAGACAACAATTTTAAGGTTTTTAGGATTTTTGAGTTTCACAATTCTGCAATTGGGTACTTTGAGGGTGCTCTCGCGGGTTGAGAATCTGGCCTCCAACTACGACTGCTCAAATACTTTTAGATTTTTCTGAAAGAGTTTTCAAAACTTTCAAAAAATATTGATTTACAAAATTTGAAATGTTTGAAAACCCATCTTTATACTGAGGCACTGTCAGGGTACTCTTTTGTATTGCAAATCTTGTCAGCAAACTTCAATGCTCGAATGGTCTTTGTTTCCGAGCTATGATTTTTTAAACAATGTTTTCAAAAAATTTCAGAAAAACTGATATACAAAATTTTACAGGAAGTGAAGTTCCCAACCGTGAAGTTGGGATTTATCAGGGAAATCTTAACGGTTGCAATTCTTGCCTCCAGTTGGGTTGTTCGAGGCTACCTTTTTTAATGTAAATTTTTTGAAATTCAAAAAATTTAATCCAAAAACATTTATACTGAACCTCTCGTTTTTATGGTGGGATGCTGTTAGGCCCGAAAAGTTTCTGCTGCTGTATAGAATAATTTTAACTGCTTCGCAGAAATATTTAATTATTTCTGCTCCAGAAACAATTTCTATTAATCAAGCATTTATTACAAAAAACTGACTAATTATATCGCTTTCCGAAACAAAATATATTTTGAAAAACAAGCGGAGCACTTTTAATTTCAGGAAGCAAAATAGTAGATTCGTTTTTGTGGATAGATTCTTTTTTTTGTGTTTCTGAGAAATAGAGCAGTTTTTGTTAAAAATTTATTCTGGTAAAGAGATGCGTGTTTAGTATTTCTGAGAAAAAAACTTCAATCTTCATTTTATTATTTTAAAAACTGTTATGAAAAAAACCTAGAAATTTTGCGTTGCTCTATCTGCTGCTCTATAAAATGTCTGCTCTATAAGCTGCATTCGGCCAATTCCGCTAACTTATGTTGCAAAAAGAAATTTTTGAGGTCTGGATGCTGCCAAGGTCCTCGAAGTAGGTTCAAATATGAACTCAAAAGATGGCTGCTCAATTTATCAGATCCATAAAATTTGAAATTGTTGACACATGATATAGGTAAGGGCTAATGAAAAGAATGAACTAACTTAAACAAAATTCTCAGTCATAATCTCAGTGATTTCGCCCAAAAAGTTTTCAAATATGGAAGGTCCAGTTGTGTGCTAACAGACATTTAAGTGTTGTGTTTCAGGGTTCAAAATATGAAGATCTGCAGCTCAGTAGTTTTTGAGGTTTGACTATTTTTCTTTTAGAAGAAAGCTCAAGTTGAAATTGTCTAGAAAAAAGTCTTGTTGGAAGCTCCTGTCTTTTATCTCGGTTGCGTTCATCGTTTTTTTTTCAAGCTTTTTTGATAAATTTTGGTCAATATTCTGTTAGAAGCAGTGGAAGTGAGTTACACGCTAGTAACATTTACTCGTGTCAGAACTTGCCTATGGTGACCGCAACTTGGTTAATCACCAGTATTGCAAAAAAAAGTGATTTTTTCAATCATTTTCTTCTCAAATCACAGCAAAAAACTTATATTTTTGACACAAAGAGGCATTGCAGAACATCACTTTGCGCTACATATATACAACACAAAAAGGAACAAAAAAACATAATTTAGTAGAAAATGAGAAAATAATGAAAAAACTAGGCCTTCCATATATTTTACAGGTTTCAAAAAGTTCATACTAGAGAAAAAATAGTTGAACTTTGAATCAGCTGAAAAAAAAAACAAATGTTACACAGAGGAAAAAAAACGACAAATTTTTGGCAGCTATTAAATGAGACGAAAAAAATCATTGAGACAAAAAAATCAAAAAAAAAATTTAACCTCAAAAATTAAAAGAAGAACATTTGCAATTGCAATTACAGCACACAAAAACCCGTGAAGTGGAAACTAAACCAATAAAAGTTGAGCAGAGGACTGAAAGAACGCCAACACTAATTTAAAAAAGAGTGAACAGGTTCAAAAAGTTCTAGAGGTTACACAGTTTGACTTCAGACTAGATCGAAGTTCTATTGAGGCTGCAATGTCACGAATCGAAACGATCCATCTTGATAGGTACAATCAAATGGAACCAACGCAGTGTACTGTTCTTGATCTAAAAAAAGGCTTTCGACACGGTTGATCATATACAACTTTTAGAAAAATACTGCTCTTAGGTATTGGGTGATCCCATATTCATCTTCTTAGTTTTACGCATGGCTCAGTTTTAGGTCCATTTTTGTTCATAATTTTCATAAAACGTTTTTCCTCAAGTCAACAAAATGCTGACGACACTGCAATTTTATCTACACTATTAAATTGTTCATCAGCTCAAAAGCATCAAACATAGTTTAACGAAACTGAGCATTGGCTATAAGAAAAATAGTTTTTCCTCATTAGCGATAGAACAAAAACCAAGAATTTCAAAAGTTAAACCAGAAAATTGCTATCGAAGCAAAGTGATATTGAAAACCAAGAGACAACACTTTGAGTTTTTTTGATCTCGTTTCTTTTCTCAGGAAAAAGTGAGCTCTTTTTGCGGTTTAATTTATCAAATAAGAAAAGTCTTAAGCAAGAAACAGCTGAGACATGTGAAAAAAGAACCCAGAGTTTACTCAGAAAATTTACAAAACAGCCACAAACTGAAAGATTTACCTATTCTTATACAATTTCCTTTTGAACAATGAAGATCTATTGAACATTTTATGCGGCTATGGAATTTAAAATAACATCTCAACAAGTTAAATTTATTATTTCAACCGGAAAAAAATCAATTTCAATGAAAGAACAAGGCCCGACAGGGAATCGAACCCCAGAACTTAGGGTGCAGTGACAACCCTGTTGCCTCCAGGCCAAGCATCGATTAATTGGATTCAAAAGGTCGGTGGCTTAGCCAATTTGCTAGTCTTTCAAAATCTTTTTCCTACCCGGGTCGAGGTCCCAGACTCATGTCCAGATATTAAGGGTCGCGCCACATCCGGATTCAGACCCAAATTGCATAAGTTTGAGTCTGGAAAGTCTGGACATGAGTCGCGCCGTGGGCCGCGCAAGTCTGGACAAACCAAAAATTGTTGGCGAAAGTCTGGACATCGGTCGCGAAAGTCTGGATATTCCTAAATTTGGCCGCCAAAGTCTGGACATGGCTCGCGAAAGTCTGTGTCCAGACATTTGCGACCCATGTCCAGACTTTCGCGACCAAATTATGGTATGTCCAGACTTTTGCGACCCATGTCCAGACTTTCGCGACCAAATTTTGGTATGTCCAGACTTTTGCGACCCATGTCCAGACTTTTGCGACCAAATTTTGGTATGTCTAGACTTTCTCAGCCCACGGCGCGACCCATGTCTAGACTTTCTAGACTCAAACTCTCGGCGCGAAAATGCAATTTGGGTCTAAATCCGGATGCAACGCGACCCTTCGCGCGACTCATATCCAGACTTTCCAGATCTTATGTCCAGACTTTCCAGACTCAAATTCTCGGCGCTTTCTAGACTTTCCAGACCTTATATCCAGACTTTCCAGACTCAAACTCTCGGCGCGACCTCTCCGCCTTCATCTGAAAAGTCGCGCCGTCTCCACCTCGGTCTGGAAAGTCGCGCCGTCTCCGCATTGTTCTGGAAAGTCGCGCCATATGCACCGTGGTCTGGGCTGTCTCCAGTCTGATTGATAAAGTCGGGCCGCGTCCACCACGGTTGCAAAATTTTTTTTTCTAGTTGCGCCGTCTCCGCCTCGATCTGCAAAGTCGCGCCGTCTCCGCCTCGATCTGCAAAGTCGCGCCGTCTCCGACTTGGTCTGGAAAGTCGCGCCGTCTCCGACTTTGTCTGGAAAGTCGCGCCGTCTCCGCTTTGGTCGCAAGGAATGAATTCTTGGTCGCGCTGTGTTCACTTCTTTCTGAAAAATTGCGCCTTCTCCATCGTGGTCTGAAAAGTCGCGCCGTCTATACTCTGAACGCGAAAGTCGCGCCGCTTCCGCTACGGTCGCGATAAAAATGATTATTGGTCGCGCCGTCTCCGCCTCGGACTGGAAAGTCCCGCCGTCTCTACCTCGGTCGCGAAAGTCTTGAAAGTGCAATTTTTGGTCGCGCTGGCCAAACCGGCCGTGCCGTTGCTTTTTGAGTCGCGCCGTTTCCTGAGTCGCGCCGTATATACCATGGTCGCGAAAGTCGCGCTGTCTCCGCCTCGGTCGAGAAAGCCCTGAAAAAAAAACAACTTTTTAAAAGTCGCGCCATCTCCATCTAGGTCTTGAAAGTCTGGAAATGGCTAAGTGTGGTCGCGCCGGTCACGCCATTTCCTGAGCCGCAGGGCCGCGCCGTGTCCGCCTCGGTCGCGAGAGTCGCGCCCTAGTTTCGGTCGCGAACGTCTGGAAATGGCAACTCTTGGTCGCGAGAGTCTAAACATACCAAATATGAGTCGCGATGTTTTGGTCGCGCCACCTCCGCTTCGGTCGCGATAGTCGCGACGGGTCATCATGGTCGCAAAAGTCTGGAAATGCCAGGTTTTGGTCGCCAAAGCCTGGACATGCCTAATTTTGGTCTGGAAAGTCTGGACATGCAAAATTTTGTCGCGAAAAATTGGGACCTCGACCCGGGTAGTGATTCAATCCTTCTCAGTAAAGATCTGGAGACCAAACTTAAGATCTGGAGACCAAACTTCTGGTGCAATTGATTTACATCCAATGCACTGGGCTGAGAACCTCCAGACCAATTGAGAAAACAAGTTAGGGTTTGACCAATATAAAAAACCACATATTTAATATAAACTAATCTGATAAGCAATCTCAAACTATTCATTACGTTCACTACGTTGATTTGAAACCTTAGGTCTTGTTAACGGAGAAATAAACTGGCACCTTCAAAAATGTGCAAGAAGTATTACAGATACGACTGAGTGGATATAAATGGCCTATTGGCAATCTGCCAGATTGGTTTTTTCTATAGAGAGCACAATTTTTCGATTAAGGAGGGATGTTATCAAGTTACCATATTTTACTTCCGTGTCTGCTTGTTTTGTTTTATTTGTTTTTGAAGAACATTTTGTAACATCGATTTTTCCGCGTGGAACTAACAATTCCTGATTATACGTGGCATAAGGTTTTCTTCAATTTGATCAGGAGGGGACATTTGAACATATTTAAATGGGAATGCATTTGCTCTGAGTTTTTAATCAGAAAACTATAAGTAAGTATATTGTCACATGCAATTGAAGTGTCGTCACGCCCCAAAAAATTAATGTAAAACTCCTCCCTCATACTGATTTAAAACCAGCCACCCATATGAGATGATTGTAGTTTTAGTTGACTTAACTTGACTTAACAACCAAGTTTTCTGTATCCAATACTACTTCAGCGGACGCTATTAATCTCACTTAAGTGGGTTTTTTAATTGTAATAAATAAAAAGCTTTTTGAAACTCGACCGAAACAGACAATTTAATCTAAATTATAGCTCATGATTAGCCCTATTTTTCATGCGGCGCCTCAAAAACTAATCAGCAAAAATATTTGTAGAGATATTAGTTTGAAACTTTTGAACTTAGGTCCATGGTGGTCTTCTCATAGAGTAATTTTGGATAAAGTACACCACATCGTCTGTTCGGGAGGATAGACTCTTGCAAATTCTTAATCTAATACCAATCCTAGTCTTACTCGTATACTTCCTAGTCTCAAAAGATCTAGTATAGACTGGTATTCTCGCGAGGTTAGATGAGAGAAGAAAGCAATTGATTTCAATCTGTATAACATTTTCTGTGGTTGAAACTAAGATAAGTTTAAGACTAACAATTTGTCGTAAGTTTTAGTTATGATCATGATTGTTTGCTTCTAAAAAACATACACTGATAAAAATCAAGATGCATAACAGATATTTGCTTTGAACTGGTTCCAACTATCCTTGGTTTTCGGAAGTATTTCTATTTTAAATCAAAGTTTTTCTTGTGAAGGGTGGATGAAGTATCTTCTAAATTCTTTGCGGAGAGTTATACTAATTGAGTCAGCGAAGTACTTGTGAAGAGATTGAGAGATTGTTGTGAACCTGAAAAGGTCGTATTGAAGTTCAGATTGTGTTAATGAAGTGTCGTTTTTGTAAGTTTAGAGCGAGACTGCGTGCATTCTCAGTTATTAATTCGTTTTGATCGAGTAGCGAGAAAGAAGATTGATTATCTGAGTGAAGCGACAACTGACAAGGACAGACATGTATGGTTGAGTTTTGACATCCAGTTGGCAATTGATCGGTTTCTTTGGATACCCTTGCTGCGGTGTCGGCTCCATGATATATATCCTTAGAGGGTTGTTACTGCGGCAAGCAAAACCAATAGAATTGCCATTCCATATCCGGAATATTTTCAAGTTTTCATCTCCTTTGCTGTTCGTTTCTTTTGCTCCATAAATCTTTACTTTTTATTTATCTGCACTTCCGTGATTTAGTTTTATTTATGACCTTTTTAGTTATTTTCGCAAAAGTCTTTTAGTTAGTTCAACTATTTTAAGGAATTGCTCACCGTGGAGCCACTCTTAGGATGATTTAGTTGAGTCGGGTTCTAAGCACATGCTCAAGATAACTTTCGAAAAACTAATAGGTTAGGTCTACTGGGTTAAACTTTGAGTGTCTTTTTGAGTAGAGTCTTTTCTTATTTATAACCTCTTTTGTTTCTTTTGTGTCAGAGGTTTGTCAATTGTTTCTGTGGTTCTGTTCTTTTCTTGAAAACTGTTTGTCTTTGGTTACTGTTGAATTGGTGTCTACTGAGGTTTCAAGTGATCTTAATAAAAAGTTGAATTTTGTTTCAAAAGAAAACTTTATCCAGTTTCAATCTGGTTTTTGTACAGTGGGACTTGCCTGTAGATGTTTTTGATGCGGTGGCGTTAGTAAACTGCCTTGACTATCTAAGCCTAATTCCTTACTCCAACCGGGTTATAGGAAAGTTTGAAAAGTGTAATAGATATTTGAAGTTGTTACCAGCTACTTACCGAAGTAGGCCTCTCACCTGTCTGGACCTTTCCCGGTTTATGGCCTTGGGATTCCGCTTTGCAATTCGTTTACTTGCAACTTGACCATCTTTCGGTTAGTTTTTGGTACTTGCTACTTTTTTTGACCGTTTTTCGTGAACTTTACGATGATCTATAGAGGACCATCCTGATTCAACCTAACTTACGTTAAATCAACTCTATTCAAGCCATCTTTCGGGAATCTGAAGACAATCAATGAAGGAAACTCATACTACATCACCATAAGGGATCACATTGAGTCAATCTAACTTACGTTACATCAACTCTTCGACCTTCAACGAAAATTGAGAATCAATTAATCATTTCAATTATTAAGCATATTTGGTTGAAAATTTGAAATTTATTCGGAAGCGGGCTAATTTAAGAGGCGAGTTGGAAAGATTTTACAATTTTTGTGCATGTAAGAAGATTAATTGTTTCTATAATTCTTCACTCCTTTGTAGAATTACTACATTGCATGACAATTTCTACTTAAAACTTATTAATTTACTGCTTGTTAAAAAATTTATTACACTTCTAGTATTTACTGCGATCGGTTAGCACTTTTTGTGAAAAGTAAATTGTTTCTAATTTTTTTTTAGTTTTCTTTATTTTCATGAATTTCAAACTATTGATGAGTATTTCGAACTCTTTACTAAATAACATATGCATACTTAGAGAGATTTGGGGTTGTAAAATCCATTTGGAAAAAGAAAACGTATGATGGGCGGGTGAATTAAAAGATTTCTGCTAACTGAATGCGTTTCTGGTGCATAAGGGTGGCCACAGAAGCTCATGTACTTTAAAACTTTTGAGTTCTTCCGGGAAAACTGTGAATTAATATTGAGTAATTTGTATAAAGTTATAGATTTTGTGGTTAAATTTCAAGCTGTGGTTGTTTTCTATTAGTGAGGTATGAACATGCTAAATATATTCAAGTGGGAGGATTAAGAGACAGGAGTCTTCAAGGGGGAACGTATTAGTCCGGGGGCAAAATAATTACATTTTTCGTCGCGAAGGATGCCGAGCAGCTTAGTACTTTTTATGCTACAAGAGAAACTAAAAAAAACTTAGAAAAAATCAACAAGTATCGTTCGTGTGGGATGAGGGTTGCGTGAGAATGAATTTGTAGAAAGTGGCCCGGAATGAATCGTTAGTAGGTGTGGGCTAGTTTTGTTTTCGACATTAGCTCGTGTAAGCAGTTCATATCGCGTTCTTTGGTGTAAGAAAGTTAAAGGAAAATTGGAAACTGTCAGAGCGACTAAAGTATAGTTAATAAGCATTGATGGTTTTTAGTGCATGCTCGTTGATATGATCGAATTTATAGGCTAAAACTGTGAAAAGATAATCAGTTTTAATTAAACAAATTCTGTGCGTTTTGAATTTATTGCAGGGTTGGTGTCGTAAGTTGAATCTTCCATGTATCCATGTATCAGTTGACACTGTTGTCGAAATGTGCGACGGGGAATTGGTTAGTTTGCGTACTTTGAAACGGCCGAGAAGTTGTGATAAGCCGATATTAGTAAAAGAAATTTTGTATGGCCTATGTGAAGTGAGCTGGTTGAGAGATGTTATATGTGTAATTTATCACCATCTGATTGGCGAAGTAGTACAGTGAGTGAGTTAGTGAAATTGGAAAAAAACAAGGGATTTTGGGGATTTGTGTGCTTTTGTCAACATAAGAATCTCATTGGCTCGGTTTTTTTGTTATTATAGCATTTTTGTGGGAACAATGGGCTGTTAACAAGTGAAAGTTCGTGCGTGGTAGTATGTCTAGAATGGTTGCCTTGGAGGAAACTAGATTTGGAGGGGCGATTGGCTAAGTATGTGGCCGGAATTGTTGTAATTATTTGTTTCATGAGCATACGGTGTGCACGGGTGGGGGTGTTGCTTTTGTTGTTGGTGTTGTATGAGTTCGTCTAAATCGTGTTCAAGTTTGTCGTCAGTGATAGGAATTGGCGGGTCGTTTGTAATGCTAGAAAGTGGTGAAAGAATCGGGGAAGCGTCATTATATGAATAGCTGGAGTAGGATGAAAGGGTGATAAATAAGACAGAGGGAATGATAAGGATTAAAAAAATGGTTGTTAAAAGGTAGTACTGGGGCTTGGTCGGAGTCAAAAAATTCATCAGGAGTGGCTTCTGCGCAAAATTCTAAACGTTCTTGCGTAATAAAACTGTCTGGAGGGAGTTATCAGAGTGCATGCAGGAGTAATTGGGTGTTGAAGTAGAAAAATTGGAACGGAATACCGGTAGATGGGGAAAATGAAGTTTATTGATGAAAGTGACAGAAGTCTGGCGTTGGTTCGAAAGTGAATCGTCGTTTGAGGTCGTTAGACACCTGATTCTAGGAGATGGTTTGATATAAGAAGAAACTTAACAGATTTAAAAAAAGCCATGTTGATCCAATTTTAAGAAAAACCGATTATCAATAAAAATCAAGTTTTAAAGATTTAAATATTAAATATCCATGGAGAAGCCTTGAAGAACTAGTTTAAATAGGTTAAATTAGAATTTTTGAAAAAATCAAGGAGAAGCCTCGATGATTAGGCAAGAAAAATAAATATGAGGAAATTTCAATGGTTAAAGATCTAAGAAAGGTCTTGATGGTCTTGTTTTCAATTAAGTTAGTTGTTAATAAATCATTTGTTTTAGGTACAGGAAGACAGAAAATATAATGATCCTCGAGGCAAGGACTATTCACCAAACCAACAACAATTAATTTTTTTATGTTAAGTTGTTGTGAGTTTTAGTTTTTGTAATGAATTTATAAAACTGAAACAAAAATCTGAGAAAAATTACTGCGTTTTGAAGTTTTGAGATATTAAGAGTTACTTGTCGACGTTTTTTTGTTTAATTATAGTTCTGTTCATTGTATAATATTCAAATCATATCGTTTATTGATTGAATTTTAGGGCTGTTTATGGTGCATTCCTTATAGTAGTTGTTTAGGTACACAGGAAGTCAACATTTTCTACTTTGCTTAGCGAGTTTCAAGATAAAATCAACGGTGCTTTTTTTCGGAATCCGTGCTGACATGCTGTTTGTTTATCATACTTTTTCAGAGAACTTCTCAAACGATTAATGATCAACTTTTATAAGCTTTTTTCATAAATGGTAGAAGATATATATAGGACTGTAATTACCACAGTCTGACATTGTTCCATTTTCAAGAATTGGTTGAACGTTAGCAGTTTGGAGGACAGCAACAGTCTTTAATTTTGGCAAAAATTGAAGGTTAGCATGATACTATACATATTTCTTCAAAAGGCGACTCTTTAGCTGGGGTATAACCGGACAAATATTTTGGATTAGGTTTCTACTTTTGTGTCGGGAAGAACTGTTGAGTTTTTACAATTTTGAACGAGTAAAGTAATCAAATAACTATCGTCATATAAAAGTTTAACTTTTATTTTGACTTTTGATCTATAAATTTTTATTTTTTTAAAACGAAGACTTTTTTGGGTGTTGCATATAGCGCTTCTTTGGCAAAATCATTCACATAAAAGGATGAAAGTGATTGCTCAAAATGTTTTGAAATCATAGTTTTTTTTAAAGTTTTTTTTGTTGCTATTCTTTTTTTGAATAGGAAATTTGCCGATAATGCCTAAATTACTAGTTTTCTATTTAGTTGATATTGTTAGTTTTCTATAAGTTTCTAATTATAGCTGACTACACACTTCAAGCATTAGAAAGGAACTAATTTTCTGTGTGTTTTTTTGATAATTGTGGTCAAAACATTCTGTGCTAGTAGCACAACAATAAAATATCCTTGTTTCTGTTTGATTTTTTAAAACATCTTAAACCTTCTTTTTGTAATTTTGGAAGTACTGATTTCATTCGCGGCGTCAACTGGAGACCGGTATTTCTCGTTATTAATCAAAATGGGAAATGTGTTTTTTTTTAGTTTCTGCTAATATGGTCATGTTTTATGTTCATTGTAATCACAACTTATTTATTTGAGGGTGCAGTTTTATCCAGTCTAAAAGTTATCCTTATTTTCTATTGTTATGTTTATTTTTTAATGTAGGCTCTCATCCTCTATATTTAACTTTGAGCAAAGTAACCTGAAAAACAGAAAAGTTTTTAAATAAGTCCTGTGGTGATTATAATTTGAAGTGCTGATTGTATCGTTTTATCTTCCCACATTTTCCTAATCAGCAAATAAAAATCTAAAAAGAAACTTTAGGGAAAAAGTGAAAATACCTAAATAAAACTGTATACCTGTGTGCGATTGGCTGATTTTTTCAATGTTCATTTGAAATTTGCTTCAAAAATCAGAAAAACAGTAGCTTGATTTTAAAAAAGCTTAATTTTGCCTGACACTCAGAAGAAATAGTTGTACCCGAGAACGATAAACTAGGAAGCAGAACTTTAAATAAAATAAATCGCCCCGACAGCGCAAGTGAGTAACTAAAATTTCTTTTCCCATTTTTTTATGAGTATATTCAATTTTCTGTGCCTTTAGTGGAGAAACAAGAAAAAAAATGTGTTTCTTAACTGATGCAGGTTGGTTTTAATAAATTGTCAAAAATAAGATTTATGTAGAAATAGTTAACATTGCTCAACTGTTGGCACCAATATTTATAATGGTTCATTTGCCGAACTTCATTATTAACATAATTAGACGCCCTGGAAAAAAACATGAACACTCTTAAGCACTGTCAGTTATTTAAGGAACCAAACTAATTGGCTCGGCTCATGGCATGATGGTAAGAAAAGATATACAAAAACTTATGTTACACTGATTGTTCCAACTTTGTTCCAACTTTTAGAGAAAATTTGCAATTTTTGTATCAGCTAGTGTTTTTGCCCAGAAAAATTTAGCTTAATCTTTATAGTGGGTTGTTAAAATTACAGAATCTTCCGAAGACAGTTGTTTTTGCCAAAAATATAAAAAAAACTAAAATAGTTTTTTTTTTCATAATTTTTCAGAATTTTATAAGTTTTTCAGCGTGAGGAAACCGGCGTCTCAATTCATTCTGATGCAATGTTTTGACACGTTTGCATATCTTAATTTGAGCTTATTTTCTTTAGAGTGAAAGAAGATACTTTTATTCTGTTTTCAGTTTTGAAAGATGTAGCTTTTATTGTTTCACCAAATTTCTACTTTCATCAGCCGTACTCCTCTAACGGTAGTCATTTCTCGGAAATAGATTTCAAAATACTAATATAGAATGACTAGCTGAAAAAACTATTGAGCTAAATTCAATTAAAAATGTTTCAAAGTTTTCTCATTTAGGAAAACTTGACGATGTTTCAAAGTTTTCTCATTTAGGACGTATTTTGCATTATGGGCTGATATAAATCTTTGAAAAAAAATGATCTCTATATTTCCACAAGATTTTTCAATTAGTTTATCCACGAGGGAAAGGACCAGCATACGAGCTGTACAGCTCATCACGGCGAACCGCTGTTGTGCCCCTGCTTAAGAACTACTTACAGCTTTTTTGTTATTTTTCTGTGATGGGTAATGTTGCCTCAACCTCAAACAACGAGCACGGGTCATGGTGAGCCTCGAGCATCCAAAATTTCGATTGAGTGGCGGAGACGTAACCCCTTCGCCACCGCTCCCCTAGTGTTTGAATTTGATTTATCTTTGAAATAATGTTTCTCAAGCGGGCCTAGGAACTTTTTTGGAAAGTGACAAACAAATTCATAAAGATAAATCTGTAAAATTGTTGAGGGCTTTTTACGCCCGCCATTTTGAAATTTTGAGCTCTACCCAAACCAGCGATTGAACCTATTTTGCGGACTTTTCCTGCGCCGCAGGCCCTTTTTAAGAAAAATGGAAATCTTTGAAATCATTTTAAACAGTTAAATTTCGAGAGCATATTCCTTAAAAGGTGACTTTTAGATGTGGTTCCAGACAACACAAATTTTAAGCGTGGCATAATTTTCAACACCACAGACTAATTTCCGTGTCACTTTGATTTTTGAAGAAAAAGACACCTTGTTTGTACTTCGAGTCGTTTTTCACGATCCATTTTGTAGTTTGGAAAACATTGAAGCCATGAACTGAGAACTGTGAAAAAAATATTCCACGCATGATCAATTTTCATATTGGTGTGGGGATTTGAACATGGGATCAATTTGGGTCAGCAGCGGATTTAGGGGGGCTGGAGGGGGTGGACGCGTTTTCCCTCAGGGATTACACCCCCTGCCGACCCAAAGGGACGATCCCCTTTTGTATTATTTTGAGATCATATTTAATTTTGGCCGACTGACCTTCAAATTTTCTAAAGGCGCTTTGGACGCCAAAGCCAAAATATACTAATTTTGAGGGGGGGGGGTCGTGCCAAAAAACGCCATTTTTGTGTCAACATTTTCAAAAATGCCTTTAAACTCCTTTTTTTGGCCTGTTTTTTTTTCAAAAGCTTGCCTCCGGTGCTGAAAACTTGGGGTCTTTATAGTGATTTGGGAGAGCTCAGAAAATCAATTTGATCGACTTAAGAAAAGGTCGAGAAAATTTTTGATTTTTTGCCCATGATTTGAGAAAATAAAATGCGTAAGCTATCCCATTTTTCATTAGCCTGTAGCGTTTGCAGTGAAATTTTTTGCTCTGAAAATATTTGAAATTGCTCACTGAGGAAATTATTATAATATTAGATTAAAAAATATCAAGTTTTTTATTGAATTTGGTTTAAAAGACCAAACTTTCAAGCACCCGAAATGACACTCGGATACTCCAAGGCCTTGCCTTGATGAGATGAACCTAGTTTCGAGCGTAACTATTGAGACTAACCAAATGAGTCAGCTAATTGTTCCGACTTCTGAAAATGGGAAAAAACTTTGACTTTTTAAAGTTTTTTGTCTATTTCTTTTAACTCAAAATCAATTAATCAGGAAATTTTTGTTCTGATTTTTGAAGATAATGAAAAACTTATGCTTTGTGTGACATTTTTTATTCAGTCGATTTTCGATGATCGAAACAATAATTTTTAGCAAAAAAAAAATTTATGCCCCACTGAAGAAATTGACACCCCAAAATCGAATATGAAAAGATGTTTTTACCAGCAATAATTTTTTGCAAAGTTTTGGGAGTTTGAAAATCGCTTATTTGGCCATGCGGTCATTGGACTATTTTATGCGGTCTGTCCTGAAAGCATAATGCAAAGAATCTATGCGTCGCAAGTATCCAGCAGAAGAAAATTGTTCCAAATTGAATTGAGGTCGGTCGTCATAATTCCCTACGAATCAAATATCTACACTTGATCTTTGTTATTTTTCCCTAAAATTCAAGGTATTGTCCAAAAGTTTTTTCAATCTTTTCTTTTTCAGAAAAACTACTCGATATGGGTTACGGGGCAGTCGGAACATTCAGCGCTTTGGCCTGATATTCGAGCAGTCTTGTTGGTTTTTAGTAGGCAATAAAAGTCAGAATAATTTCTTAATTTGGGTCTTCAAAAGTTAATTTATTTCCAAAAACTAGTTTCCAAAAAAAAATTTATTGCAATAACTTGAAAAACTATTTTGATTTTATGTTTTGATAAAATCTTTTTATGTTTATTATATCATGTTCATTATACCAAAAAAGATATCAAAATCATTGTTTTATGTTCATTATATCAAAACTTATGTTCATTATATCTATTTACGATTTTTTGAACATATCAGCGTTCGAAGGTTTTCGTTCATGCGGGTGCATTAAAGTGAGATACTACTTTAATTGCGCATGCTAAGTGGTACACATACATATCGCACTTATGAAATTAAGAGAGAGTTACTGAAATCTAATCGATAATGAAAGCTTCTCCTACTTGAAAGCAAAATATTGAAACATAAGAGCCGTGAACTTTTCGATGCTTGTCACGTTAGAAAAATATTTCAAGTCACAGAAAAACACCAATATAATATTGCTCGTTTTAGTACAAGTGTCACATTAAAGTATTTGATTTAGTTAGTGAGAAAAAAAGTGTTCACAAACAAAAAATATGAAAATTTTTTTTTACAAATCAACGCTCAGGCGTTCATAGAAAAAAATAGCCTGTTAGATATCTTAATATTGCAAGAATGGCACTTTTACGGCCCCCATACTATCTGAAAAAAAAACAGGTAAAATATCTTTAAACAAAAATAAAGCCCGCGGCGTCAATATTTTTTGGGAATATTAACAAGCGGATATATTTGAGCTTATTCAGAGGCTAAATTGGCATAACTAACAGGCGAGTTGTGTTAATTAAACTGTGACTTGTTTCGTTTTATAAAAGCTGACGAGTTTGAAGATAAAAATTTATCGCCTGCTGAGTAGCCCAATTTGGCCAGAATGGTATTTTTAAACCCCTATAAGTTTAGAAAAAAAAGATCAAAGATGAAATATATTATTTTAACTTCTCAGCTCAAGGCATTGACATTGTTCTAATGATTAAATCAGTTAATTGAAAATTGACTACCCAATGCGTACCCGTAAAGATAAAATTCTTTATTTCTGACCTGGAATACTTTAAACCTAATCTAGTTTTCTGGTCAGAAATTCTTTGTGAAATGTTTAAATAAAGCAGAGATTTTCTTAAACTTCTTTGTTTCACATCCAATTTCTGATCAAAAATTAGCTAAATTTAAACTATTTATAGCTAGAAAAGAGTGCTGCTACGGCTATTGTGTTGCTACGGCTATTGGGTATACTCGAAGCATGTTTATCTCGTTGCTTGTGAGCAGTGATGTGATTTCTGGTTATTTCTTTCCAGAAAATGTTTATTTCTAAACTAAGAAAGAAATAGATCAATTCTGTACAAAAAGTACAAAAGTTTTGGCTATGTAATCTATATATTATTTCTATCTAGGAAAACAGCCTTCGCTGGGTTCGGGTACGTACTTGGTCACTTTGTTCGATAGTTGGAATTGCAACAATATATTAGCAAATATGTTGAATGGATTAAATGTTAAATTACTCACTGTTTTGATTATTAGCAAAAATGTTGAATGGATCATATAGTTAAATGGAATAACTGTATCAAAATGCTAAGTCATGTTGAACTTTTGTTCGCTAAACCAGTTTACTTAAGCCAAAATGGTTTAATGAACTAAATTTTGGGATCTATTTAACAACCTCCCCCCTATGGTATCTATTAGGGCAGTACACAGTACCGAAGTACAACAGTACCGAAAATGAAAATTTTGTTCAACAGTGCCGAAAGTGAAAATTTTGTTCAACAGTGCCGAAAACTTGAACAAATTTCAACATATTAAGTGCGGCAATCAAAAATTAAACAGCGATTGTTTAAAATCTTAAGTAAAACTTAAAGATTTTGAGCAACAAAATTTGCAGCTTACACGTTTTGGCGCCAAAATAATTGTTTAATTTGCAGTTGCAGACATATTGGCGCCAAAATTGAAGTGATTTTCTTTGATAATTAGCGTCAGTAATTTACCGCTCTTTACAAAATGCGTGTAATTTATTTTGAAATTTTCCCACCTTTTTCGGCACTGTTGTACTTCGGCACTGTTGAACGCCCCCTATCTACTTAAGAATCTCCACCCCTATGAATAAATACAGTAAACTAGCGCAAGAGCTTTGTATTGAGAATTATAAGTTTGCTGCATTCTGATTGGTCAAAAATTCGAGTAACTTAATCTACTTAACAATCTCCCCCCTTTCTGTAAAAAGGGGGGGGGAAGATTGTTAAGTAGATCTAAGTTTTGATATGACATTGCATTTCGAACAAATGCACATTTGTTCATTATCTTTTCAAACGCATAATTTATACAGACTCATTTCTCAAAAGGAATACATGGCTATTTAAGATTTTTAATTTATTTTTTTTTCTGTACAAATTATTTTAATTACGCCTTTTTACGATTAATATTGAACATATCATTCATCTAGGCTTTCATTCATGAGTGCCGCATCAAAGTGAGTAGCTATTTAATTGCGCATGCTAAGCGGCACGCATGCAAGTCGCTACACCCCCGTTTAGTTACTTAAGCTTTGCGGCGGTGGGGAGGCTCGCCACTGAGCTTCTGATAGTAGACTGTGAAACTATTCAAACGGCTTCAAAATTTAGTCAATTCTACTTAATCTTCCTTTTCCCTTTGTAACTGTTCACTCAAAATGAAAGACTAACTTCAAACCGTTTTTCTCAAATTTTAAAAAGTTATCGGAATATCTCTTTGTAGCGCAGATATGGATTATAAGGGTTTTCAAAGGAATCATCAATCGACTTCACATGAACTTTTTGTATAGTTATTCAGTTTTCGCGGCGAAAAAAGTCGACATTTTTGGGGTGGTCCGACCAAAAGGAAAAGATACGGAGAATTGAATCTCTGATTTGGTACTAATTTTGAGAAAATTACAGTTACTGTCAAAATTTTTCTATCGGCAATTTGATGGTTAAAAAATTTACACTTTTTTCACTACATTTAAAGATTCACTCAGTGCAAAGTTGGGTAAAATGTTCGCAGAATGTTTGCTATTTAATTCAATTGAACTTCAATCTTGAAGCTTAAAGTTTATGAAGCCCCTAATTCGTTTGTTAGCGTTGGGGTTTATGAATTTTTAAACAAGGGTTTAAAAAATTTGATTATCAGATGTTACAGAATATAAAAGATTTGAAAAGAAAACTTTGAACATCAGACCCGATTTTATTTTCAAAAGTACAAACTAGATACCTTTGCTTGTTTCGTTTTGTCGATTTTGAAAATTTTACGGTAAAAAAGCGTTAATAAATCAAAAAAAGTATAGTCGGTTGCTTAAATCAGCGTGGTCGGTCAGTCAGAACATCCTAAGTTTAAAAATCATTTCGTAATGGAAATTATGGAAAAGGGAATTTTCGTCGAGATAATCAGAATTGGGACGAAAAAAAAACAGCTTACGCCATAATTTTTTTCCTTTCAATTCGTGACAGGACTAAACCCTGATTGTCTCGACAGCCTGTTTGCCTCTTAAAGCCTATGAAGCAGTGCTCGCTGTTAAAAAACTGATGACCTTTCCAATGTAAAAGTTATGTTTTCTTTTTAATTTCGAGATTTTTTTTTTGTAAAAATACCCCCTATGTCAAGAACAACTTGATACAAATTGCAGATAATAAAGTACTAAATAGACTCAATAGTATGTCTAAATTCAATTGTGGCAGTTTTAAAGACGGGTTAAATCTTCGCTTACGCGTTAAAATCACGAAATATATCGCGCGTTATTTGACCCAAATTGGCAATCGTCAAACCCTCATAACTTTACAAAAAAGATCACAGGTGACGTTCTTTTCAATTTGAGACAACAGTATTGTGCAAAAGATGAAAACATTGGTAAAAAATGCTAGTTAAAAAGTAGAATTTCGCTTGGAGAAAAAAACACCCCAAGCACAAATATTGTTTCTAAGCAAAGTCATGAAAAATTACACAATCAGAATTGAAGAACTCTTTTACTGGATCTTTGATTGGATCAACAACTGAGCTCTTTGAGCTCTTGGAATTGCAATTGTTCCTTTTTTGCCTCCTATCCCGCTATTTAATACCCGCTAATTTGCTTTTACAGTTTGTTTGAAACCCAAAAACCAACAAAACCAACCGGTTTTTGTGCAACTAGCACAGAGTTTTCTTACCAAAATAAGACAAATAATAGATTTTTTTAAAATCAAATTTTGTGTTTATACTGAGTATAGGGATGAGAAAGATATTAAATTGAGCTCCGAAAAACTATTTTGGAATTTTATATACTAATTATTAATGCTTCTCATAGCAAGAGAGAAAACTAACAATTCCCTAAGTGTTCGCGCTGTAAATGTAATATAATAATCTTAAGCAAAAGTGCTCTTATCATGGCGAAGCGTTGAATGATCCGGCTGCATTTTCATTTCTATTGAGTAGCTCAAATTGAAATAACTGATCAAATTTTCATAACAGTAAAAATTTCCATTTTTTAAAATCATTTAAATCATCTCCCCACACGAAGTCTAAAATACAAAATGAGACATTTTCTTATAGCAATGTAATCAATATACCTAAGAGCATGCCCTAATACAGTTTGGAACGATTTCTAAGACGGAAAAATTTCCGATACACTCTAAAAGCACGAAAAATATCGCGCGTTGATTGTCATAACTTGGGCAAATTGATAACTAAAAACTTTACAAAAAATGATAACATGCCAAAAACTTTTCTACAAGACAACACTATTTATTGATTGATACGAGACAAAAATCTGTCAAAAATTGCTAGTTAAGAGGTTGAAAATTGTCTGCAGAAAAAAACATCCGAGCACAATAAACCGTCATTTTCTTTATGCTTTCTACGCGCTTGTTTTATGTATGCGCTATACTTTCTCGCATTAGGATTAAACAGCATTAGTTTGAAACTTGAAACGGGTTTTTTCCATACTGAGAAATTTTGCTACAAACTTTTAATGCTGCTCGATTTTTTTAAATAACTTTGAGGCCTTTAGTTCTTTTTCAATTATTTATTCTGAAGATTATCAATTGCAACTTGATTTTGTGTGAAGAAAAGTTTAAGAAAAACTAAAACACACCCGAAAACAAAATTTTTCCCACATTCAAAAATCGGAATGAAAATTTCATACTATAAACAAGACGGCTCATTTTAGGGCGAGGCCCTGAATGTTCCGACTGCCTCTTAAGGTCTGTGGAGCAGTAACAACATGAAAACATTGAATGTAACAAGTTAAAGTGGTTTTTTTATTTGAGATTTTTTGTAAAATTCATCTCCCTTACGCCATATAAAGTACAAAGTATTAGATTTCGCTCCTAGTAACAAATCAATTATGGCAAATAAGCGTATTAATAGCGCGAAAAATATCGCGCATTAGTTGTCTAAAATTGGCCAAAATGGCAATCATTAAACCCCCATAACTTTACGAAAAATGATCACAAAAATATCTTTTCAAATTTAAGCCCAGGACAACAATACCTTTTGAATCATAAAAAAAAATCCTTCAAAAATGGCTACTTAAAAAGTCGAATATTGTCTGAAGAAAAAAACCCATCCCGAGCACAAATATTTTGTTACTTTCGTTACGAAAGTCGGAACAAATACCAGTAAACATCTCATCTTTAAATGAAAGGGTTTAACTCTCAGTTCATTTTATTGCATTAAAAACGCTCTCCTGAGTTGAAGTCAGATAAAAGGTCAGGCGATACCAGTCAACCAATTGAGATTAATTAGACTGAACTAAAAATCAACCTAAAAGTTTCCAGCCAAGTTTGCATGAAACACGACTTTTGTCTGCACAATCTGGGAGGCTTTTTCTTACAGTGCAGCGTTTGCTAAGAAAAGTTTTTTTGTCTCCCTGTTTAATCAATGTTCGTGTATTTTTGCAAAATTTGGTCCACATACAAAACATTCCTATACAAAACAGTCCAATACAAAATAGTCCCAAAAATCATGTAATGGAGGAAAAAACACTCCAATACAAAACATTCCGGTTTACGGTCGCCGGTGGGCGCGCTGTGCGCGCGTCGCCGCTTTGCGGCGATAACCGGCTCGAAATTTCGTATTAAGTCCTACCCCCTGTTGGGAAGCTGGCAACACGTTGGCGCGACTGCGGCGGTCACTATTTTGTTCATTTTGCTTGTTGAACAAAGGGCAATTCTCTGCCTGCCGGCTTGTTAAAACAATTATTAATTGGGACTGTTTTTCGGACTGTTTTGTATCGGACTGTTTTTTGTTCATTTTCATACTTTTCCGGACTGTTTTGTATTGGACTGTTTTGTATGGGACTGTTTTGTACAGACATGCAAAATTTCAGCCAAAGTCCAATTTTATTCATCTAATGAATTGTCATATTTATCAATGGTAAGTCGGTTTGTTCCAAAATTTCATTCAAATTCAATTTTCCAACTCCTTTAGAATTAAGCAATTTTCTTGCTTGATCAAAGTTTCAGCTAGATTATTTTTATTATTGAACTATTATCAAATATCAGGTGTGATCATAGATTACTTTCAGACAGTTTTCAGACTACTCTGCTCGAGATTTCATCCTCCATTTCGGCTCACTCACGAATTTGTTTTTTTCCTATCCAGCTTGGTCTAGTCTAATTATACGTTTTCTGACTATATTCCAATCTATTCGCGAAAAGTTTACCACCCCTTACACTTTTTCGACATTGTCTTTAAACCCTCATTTCTACTCGCAGATTCTATCCCAGTTATAATACAAAAAACCTAAGAAAAACCACACAAAAAGCATCCCATGTAAAACAAGACTGCTCGTATCAGGGCGAAGCCCTGAATGTTCCGACTGCCTTTTAAAGTTTATGGAGCAGTAGTCACATTAAAAAATTAAAGGTAATAAAACAAAATGAAAAAAAAAAATTTTAAAACTTGAAATTTTTATGAAAATCATCCCCCCACACGCGATATAGAGTACAAAAGAATCAATTTCACTCCTTTTAACAAATCAATTATGACAAATAAGCTTCTTTCAACCAATTTGGAACGACTTCTATGACGGATTAAATCTCCGCTTACGCGTTAATAGCGCGAAATATATCGCGCATTAATTGTCTCTAATTGGCCAAAATGACAATCTTTAAACCCCCATAACTTTACGAAAAATGATCACAGGTCAATTATCTTTTCAAATTTAAAATTAAGACAACAATACCTTTTGAATGGTAAAAAAAATCCGTCAAAAATGGCTAGTTAAAATGTCGAAGTTTGTCTGAAAAAAAAACCCACCACGAGCACAAATATTCCGTTACTTTCGTTACTAAAGTCGGAACAAATACCAGTAAACATCTCATCTTATAATGAAAAAATTTAACTCTCAGTTCATTTTATTGCATTAAAAACGCTCTACTGAGTGGAAGTCAGATAAAAGGTCAGGCGATACCAGTCAACCAATTGAGATTAATTATACTGAACTAAAAATCAACCTAAAAGTTTCCAGCCAAGTTTGTTTGAAACACGACTTTTGTCTGCAAAATTTGGGACGCTGTTTCTTACAGTGCAGCGTTTGCTAAGAAAAGTTATTTTTTTCTCTCCTTGCTTAATAAATGTTCGTCTATCATTGCAAAATTTGGTGCATATACAAAACTGTCCTATACAAGTCGGAACAAAAAAGAAGTGTTCTCGTCAAGGATTTTCTTCATCAAATTTTTGATGATGAATGGTGACATATTGAAGACTCTTCTACAAATTGAGGAGTAATTTTTTTCAAAAGTTGGATCAATAATTAACTACTACTCATTGTTTTTGCATTCTGCTTTAAATTTTTGTTGCATAGAATAGTTGTGGTTTTGAAAAAAGAATAAAATGTACGCTGATTTTTAAGAGGCAATATTCATTAATAATCAAATGAAACGACGCACTTTTATGTATTTTTTTTTTTC